>NC_089593.1:45527705-45879372 GCF_019320115.1 Miscanthus floridulus
CTGGTTGGTACCTACCGAGCTTGCGTATTCAATTCAGTCACAAATTCAGAATCAGACATCGTGACGCTGACACGTCATTACCCCTGTGATGAATTGTTAATACTTTTGAACCGCAGGACATGTTCGTCGCCGGTACCGACACGACGTTCGCGACCCTGGAGTGGGTGATGACGGAGCTGGTCCGGCATCCGCGGATCCTAAAGAAGGCGCAGGACGAGGTGCGGCGCGTGGTCGGCAGCAAGGGCTGCGTCGAGGAGACGGACCTCGGCGAGCTCCACTACATGCGCGCCATCATCAAGGAGACCTTCCGGCTGCACCCGCCGTGCCGCTGCTGGTGCCGCGGGAGTCCGTGGCGCCCTGCACGCTGGGCGGCTACGACATCCCCGGCCAAGACACCGCGTCTTCATCAACACCTTCGCCATGGGCCGGACCCGGAGATCTGGGACCAGCCCGCTGGAGTACCTGCCGGAGCGGTTCGAGAACGCGGCGGCGAGATCGACCTCAAGGACCCGGACTACAAGCTGCTGCCGTTCGGCGGCGGCCGAGGGGCTGCCCCGGTACACGTTCGCGCTGGCCACCGTGCAGGTGTCGCTGGCCAGCCTGCTGTACCACTTCGAGTGGGCGCTGCCGCCCGGCGTTTGCTGCCGAGGACGTCAACCTCGACGAGTGCTTCGGCCTCGCCACCAGGAAGAAGGAACCGTTGTTCGTGGTCGTCAGGAAGAGCGACGCCTACGAATTCAAGGGGGAGGAGCTCAATGAGGTTTAATTAAGTGTAATTAGATTATGTACTATATGGCATCTTCTTGGTTCCAAATAAAGTTTTGGGGATTGATGATTATTAACTTTATTATAGACCAAGTAGCTTAGTCTTCTCTACTGGGACTCTAGAGACAACATTATATATTTTATAACATTTCGGTTGGCGGATAATAAAAAGATGTAGTATCATATTTGAGTATAATATAAGAATATTTGAAGTGTAAGAGAAACTCTGAGAAACTCATTTTTTATTTGGGTGCTCAATCTCATTTTTGTGCCTAAATTTCTGCTTCCACTCAAGCGGTAGCACCCAAAACAAGGCTCCCAAATTCGTTCCCATTGTCATTGACACGTGAGACCTGCCTATCACTGCTCAAATTTCTTCTTCCTTTTCTTCGTGTTCGGACCATGGCAATGGAGGGCGCCGTCAGTGTCCTTCGCGGATCCGCCTGCTAGAGCTCCGTGCCGCACTGCCGGAGGAGAGAGGGAGCATGCGGCCGCCCGAGGACTGGTGAACGGATTCCGTCTGCCTTCCTCCTCTACGTGGTGCCGGAGGAGAGAGGACTGCGGTGAAGAAGGAGCGGCATCGCTGCCGCGCGGCTACGGGGAGGGGAGCCCGCAGGAAAGAAGGAGCTTGCGGTGCGGCGGAGGGAGCACGTGAGGCCGACGCCATTCCCGCGTGCCCGCGCGGCGGCGAGCGTGCCCGTGCGACCATCGGCGGCGGTGGAGGAAGGGATCGAGCACACGAAGCCTGCGCTCTGCGTGCCCGGCGGTGGAGGGAGGCGGCGGAGGGAGGGAGCACGCCGGTGGAGATCGGGGCCGGTGGAGGCCGGCGGCGGAGGGAAGGCACCACAGTTTCGTACGCACGAGCAGGATGAGGGCCAGGGTGTTGGCCCAACAGGAATAGGGTCAGGGGGGATCTGGGTGCTCAGCCAAAGTTTAGAACCCTGCGGGAGCAAGATTTTTGACATGAGCCCCATATTTTGCTTTGGAGGAGTTGCTCTAAGATCTTTAACGGAGAACAGGGTTCTTGCTCGAATGAGTGTATTGACAGCGTCTTTGTTCTCTTCCATATGAGGTGGTCAAGAAGAAGAGGCGCGAATACCTATATGAATCGATCAAGTAATGTTCGCTTTGATGTTGGATTCGCTACGGCAGTGTAGTGCTTGGGTTAGACTAGCAGTGTCATCGGACTAGAAGTCATTGGGCCAGTTCTTGGAAAGGTCAGGCATGTAAAGTGTAGCCTGTTCTGACAACGGTCCTGTTAGCTTCGAGCGTCGATTGATTGACTGTTGATCTGATCGATGTGACCGTATCTCTGGATAGCAACTTCTATAATCGGAGAAGATTTTTTTTTCAGTTTATTGGAAGGGAAAGGTCGAAAATGGTCGAGAAACTAATAGGAGCCAATCTCCTGTACAGTTGTACCTTTCTGTTTCGTCGCTTACCGTACTGCTGTGACCTCAGAAGTAATAGTTTTATTGTCTCAGCAATTGAAAATATTTAATTGCAACTTCTTTTTGTAATTGCGTATACAATTTAATTGCTAGCTGTTTGCAAGCTAGAGTTGCTGAAGAAGACCTCTATGATTTTTATCTCCTATGAAAATCATATAAGAGATGAAAAGCCTAAACTCTTGGGAAAAGGCAAGCTAGAGTTGATGGGGAAGACCTCTATTGCTACATTGAAAACTTGGACGCTGGGGCAGAACAGAAACATAAGTGCTAGACCAAAATCCCGGCAAAATGCAACAAAAGGACAGCCCGATGGTGGTAGATTGTGTGCCGGACAAAAGTGCTGGATTCGCCACAAACCCAGTTAAAAAGAAAACACCAAACAGTCCAGTGGTGTCTGATTTGCATGAACCAGATTGTCCCGTGATCTCAAATTTGAAAAGCAAGGTGAGACCGAGCTTCAAAGAACTTTTGGACAAGTACAAGAAACACGAAGCTATTCAAAAGAAAAGGGATTGTCCAATAAAGAAGAAAGAAAGACCATCAACGGAGCATAAAAGAAGAGCTCGGTCATCAATCACAACATAATTATGCCGTTATGCCTCATTCTGTTTTGGGCCAATAATTACTCCATGACTTGGTTTTTATATACTCGCACCTACTCACCTTGAGATTACAATAACAAGTATATGCAGATTATTCAATACCCTGTTACATACTCCAACTATAATTCATGAGCATGATTGATTGTTACATACTCCAACTACAATCCATGAACACCTTGAAATTAGAATGTAATCTCCTCTGGAGCACCGCACCAACTCCGGACATGCTACATCAGAGGACTATCCTCGAAGCCGTCTAAAAGGTGGCAACCTCCAAGAGTAAGAAGCCCACTGACTTGTAACTCGATCATCTAGTGTCAACTCTTGCAATCTCTCAATGCAACACACTAGTGAGTACACACAATTGGATGCAACACAACTAAGCATATGTAATTTAGAGGGCCTCCACACTTTTTCAAAGATGGACACAAAGTCCCCAAGTGGCTAACTATAACAACCCGAATTCGTTACACCTTAGGCAGCCATTTTTGACTATCAAGGAAAGTCACTTACCGAGTTACCCCGAAGACTCCTAACAAGTTATACAAGACAAGACATCGAAGCACCATGTGAAAACCCTGGGTAGTCATCGTCAGGCTCGCACCCAGAGTGAAAGAAAACCTCTTACCTAGATTAGAGTTCATCTTATTGACATCATCAACACCAACTCAGTCCCAAGGAATTGCTTAAGGGCACCGCATTGGTCTCCAATAGCCTACCCTCCAGTGACTTTGTCAATTCAGCAAAGACAAAGACTACGGGACCATCCGCTAGTGACATCAGACCGTTCGACAGACCATAGATCAGCAGCAGTAAGTGGGAAATAAGTTGTTTGCCACTTAAGGGAGGGGGACCCACATGTCAGCACGAGTTGGGACACTTCATCAGCTTGCACCCTCTCACCCACCCATTCATTTTCCACTCTCCCTCTCTCTCTACACCCCAAGAACAAGATGAACCCTAGAACTAGAGAGGGAAAGGATTGGGAGGGAGATTGGAGAAAGAAGAATAGAAAGGAAGGAAGCACCAACACCACTCCATGGACACCATCAACATCTTCAACCTTTTTCATGGTGAGCTCAAGAAGAGAAGTTGTTATTTCTTGGATTTTTCCCTAGAGTAATTTATGGTTTTTGGTGAAGGATGGAAGGATCCCTTGCTGATTGTGATTCCATCATATGTAAGTACAAGAAACCTTCACCTAGCTCAATCATTCAAGAATCCCATGGAATACCCTTTGATCTATCTTTTTGGTGCCTTGCAAGAGGAAGCCCATAAGTGACCAATCACTTGGACGAAGAAGTGGTAATGAGGAAAGCTTGGATCTTCAACCTTTTGACTGCGCAAGCACTCAATCTCAGAGGTGTGAGTGAGGTGTGTGTGAGTGTGTGGTGTTGGTGTGTGTCTGTTCATGAACAGATACTACAGTTGTACCTAGATGAGATGCGTAAAAAAAAGCACTCAATCTCAGAGCTAAGGATTCTATCCCAATCTCATGGCTTTATCTTTGTGTTCTTTTATCCCTAAGTTTGATCCTTAACCTATAGCCACACTTTGTAAAACAAGTCTAACCCTAGCTATCTTGAGCCTAGTAAGCCACCTAAGCTACCCTAGGAATGTTTGGCACATGCAAGATGCACAACTCCACAAATCTAAGCTTGAACATAGGATCACCCAAGAACATAGGTTTTGTCGACATATTGACGGAGTGTCCGTCATATCGATGGAGTATCCGACAAACCCCCAAGAAGCCACTAGAAAGCCTTATCTATAGTCAGCTTGGACTACCGGAGTGTCCGCGGTACCCCACGGAGTGTCCATTTAATTATAAGGACATATAGCCCGTGAACTCGAGAGCACCAAGCCTATACCGGAGCGTCCGTCACTCATGGCGGAGCATCCGATGAATTGTAGAGAACAGTAACCCAACAACCCGAGAGTATCCAATTGCCAGTGAAGAGTCTGTGACCTCTCACGGAGTGTCCGCTGACTTGTAAACTTAGTAGCATAGAAAACCTGAGACCTCCTAGTTCCTACCGGAGTGTCCGTCACCTTCGACAGAGTGTCCGTCAACACAAGCAGAGTCAAACCAGAGCCAAGTCACCTCGGAGCCCTAACCCGACGGAGCGTCCGCCACCTTGGTTGGAGTGTCCATCAAGTTAACAGTAAGGATAAAGTTGTCTAGTGAACTTACCCAAGAGGTCAACAATATTAGGTTAAGCATAGATTTTGAAAGGGCAATAGTAGAGCCATAGGTAGGAGCCTCTATCCTAAGTCCTAAGCCAAGTTTTCTTCCTAAGCCTTCATCGGTTATCTTCAGCCTTGATCCTTGTTTTCTTTCAGGAACTGAGTAGCGTAAGGAATGTGTATGAGATGTGGTCTATAACTTCGAATTCATTCGAGCGACAAAACTAGGTAGGCACCCCACTACTATAAACCCTATTTTGGATACTTATAAAGTCCATTATGAGTTATGCATTACATGTATTTTTGGTTGTTAATCTTGTTCACCTCTACACTTAGACTCACTCTTTAATCTAGTAGAAGCCTCTCATCTAAAAAATGGGGATGGGAACGCTTACTTGCTTATTGCTTAATTGCTTAGCAATGGTAGAAGTCGAGCATGAGAAGGGAACTCATTCTCGTGCGTGTAGGATGCTACACTTGGACAATTAATCACTAAAACTAATGAGGGTACAACTTGACTTACCTTCTTAATCTGGACAGGATCCACCTCACTTAAGATTGTAACTTGGATATCAGTTTGATAACTTCGCTCATGTGAGGGGTAGATCGTTGTGAGTGTGGGATCTCAAGCGACGTAGCTCATGGAGCAATTATGGACCATTTATTGGGATACATGAGCCCGAGTAACCACCCGTACAGACCACATGTCATGGATGGGTGTTGGTATAAATTAATGCACACAAAATAATCTACAAGCGCACAGATATTATACCGATATAGCACTTCACCTGGAGTACCTAGTTTTATATCGAACTCGAGGAAACATGTGTGAGAATAACAAAATCTAACTTATCCCAACTTCACAATCAAGGCTAGATAATAGGAGCATAGAGAAGACTGCTAAGGTCTTCTAGTTCTAATTTTGGTAAGCTTTGTCTTCTATTGTTCAATTCTGGGGATATTACTAGAGAAAACATAGGCAGAGTATGTTTCCTATACTAACAAAGTCCTGCTAGGCCTACTAATGGGAGGTGGACTATAAAGGATTCAACGAGGCTATAAGAGTTACCCTCGTGAGCTACCACCGATCCAAAAAATAGGGTACATCTATGAGTAACCGAGTCTAAGCATCACGCTTACACTACGAATACTACTTTAATCTAAGAGCTATAAGGTTAAAGTACTCAAAAGAGAGTCCCAAACCTGAAGAACAATATGAACAAGATGCTTACTTGAATTAGAAGTCGATTACCAGAGAAATCTCAAAAACAAGCTCAAGAAGAACTGGATTCCGCCAGGGTACAAGCCGTAGAGAGAGGACGGATAGGCCAGGACTCCTCCAAACTCTCCTCTCTCACTCTATCTCACTATCTCTAGTACAAGACTAGATCCTATCGAGGACTAATCTTCTCTTGATTGCTAGCTCTGATCCTAGTGGACATATGAATTAGGGTTTCTGGCTTCTCAGCTCTCAGGATCAAATGAGGCATGGCTCTAGAAGGGGGGTGCCGGCAGGTATATATAGGCCAAAGCGTTAATCTTGAGCCCTCGGATCAAACCGACTTAAATAAACGACGAAGATGCAATCCTTAAGGTGATGGAGAACCAACATAGCAAGGAGGCTGACAGGTGGGACCCCAAGGGCTGGGTGGCCTGTATGTGGGGATGGGTGGCCCCGCATGTCAGGGACATATGTCCCACTTTGGTGGAGAGCCTCCTGGAATCTTCTAGAGTCTTCCCACATCGATTACGCGGCGGAATTCCATGATTTCCTTTGACGAATAGGTCCTCCTTGGTGGTTTTCTGATTAAATCTTGCTGGAAACATAGATTCACCAAAACTTATGGAATTTGTCAGTTTAAACCCCTAAGTCTATGTTGGTGATCCATTTTAACCATTTATACAAGTTATATTGATGGTTTATGATGAATGTTAACTACCGTTAACAATGGAGTCGACACGCCAAGTAACTAATTGTCAGCACAAAAAAGTGTCAACATGCAGTAAGCCAGAAGGATCTGCTTGGGATGAGCTTGGAGATCTGCTTGGCTTCAATGCAGGACCAGCCGATCCTGCGAATTTCCCGAGGGTGTGCTAGTCAATTTGACCTGCAATTGATAAAGAGAGAAAGTTTATCAGTAATTTAAGGTGGAACATGCCGGTTTTGTCCAGACAGTTCCAAGTGTGCCACTTCAGGAGCAGCCAGACGGGAAAATCAACTAAATAGCCAATACGAGAAGAAATTGATTGTTAAGGAATGTAACACTTGTGGGTCATGATTGATTTTATAGTAACGAATGCAATGTGCCTAGATTATAAGTAACATCATCAGCTAGATAAGTATAACCAGTGTAAAGCATTGAGCCGATAAGTTTAACAAGAAAGGATATAACATGCGAATAAAATCGACTGTCTAGTACAAATGGATCTACAAACGCTCTGAATCTAATCTGCTACCATCAACAGTGAGGTTCGACCGGATCAATACAGCTATGATGATAACAACAAACTAAAGCCAAAGAATCCATAAAACCATCTATATATTGATAGGTTTCTGAAAGACATGCTACATGTGTGAAAGCATAGGCAAATCGGCTGAAATAGCTGATTCCGGTAGAAAAAGGGTTACAGCATGTGAATAATCGACTATTTAATATGGACAGGTCTATAAACTCATCAGATCTAACCCATTATCCTTAACAGTGGGGTTTGACCGGATCGATGGCAGCCATAATAAAGATAACAAATTAAACCTTTAAAGTAAATAAATCTATTCACATTTAATAGAATTATGAAGACATACCATAAGCATTAAAGTACAGGCGATCGGCTATTTAGCCGATGCAGGCATAGCAAATAGGTAGGGTCATGCCTAGTCGAAAGCAAATATACCAACTACCGTCCTCTGTTTAAAGTACTAGCAGTGGGGATCGATCGGATCGTTACATCCATATTAGCGAGCTATAGATCAGATTCAACTAGCTAGTAAACCTTCTCAAGATCCAACATGCCTTCACCGTGTGCTATGCATGATCAAGATCGAGGTAGAACGATCGATAAAACATAATCCATCGTTTAAAGTAAGAACCACCACGATGTGACAAAATAAACAATGGACTAAAAGAATGTGAGGCCGATCTAGATCGATCTGGATTGGGCAGGTTGATATTGCTGAAACTATTGACAGTAAGAACACCAGCAAGATCGATAACTTATTGAATCTACGTGAAGGACGCCACCCTTAGGTAGAGTAGATAACTTGACCTTAATCTAATTCGAGCAGTGAAGGTCAAACTTAACTGATGCAGCCATACTTGAACTAGATAAGGATCGATAGCTAGCTTATACTAGAGCTCGCAAGAGGTCGGCTGGACTGATGCAGCCTTACAAATAGAAGTATAAGCCATAACAGTACTTACAGACAAGTTAGAGGCCGGCCGGACCGATGCAGCCCTGCTTGTTGAAGAACTCACCGAGATCTACACTACTCCTACTCCTAAGGGTTGGCGTGAAGCCAAAAAAGTAATTGGTATTGATTGATTGGATGTCCTTTTTACAATAGCCGGGGTCCAATATTTATACCCAGAACCTAAGCGTGAATCCTACTCAAATACGACTCATTACAATTTTTAGTATAAGAGAAAACATTCCTAACTTAAGATAACTTGGACTCTAATCTTTTCCTTTTTGTAGAGTCCGACATGTTTCTCCCGACGCCAACCATAGCTTATTGATGTTATCTCCTGACGTCATCCGAAGTGAGTCGATCCCAGTACCGCATCTGAACCAGCTGATATCGATCCTTATGCAATCGATTCCATGATGACACAATCTTGGAAGCTTCGAGTTCCCGCGTTCTTCTTCCCAAATTTTGGTGTAAACACATGCCCCCCAATTATGGGATAAAAATGATTTTATTCTAAAATTTTTATTTACCTATTCACCACGTCGCAACCGTTTATTCCGAGATATATGCGTGACTCTTGATATTCTCGATCTGAATTTTATATAATACCCCAATAGTATCATTTCTGATTCATTCGGCCCTTTTACTTTCTCCTTCTTCCTCGAGCGAGCCTCAACAAACAAAGCCACCGCTACTAGAGCTCCAACCCTAGCAGTTTTTTCCTCTGCTCGAGCTGCTCATCAAGTCATTCCTCTACAACCTTTTTTTTGATTCTGATCTATTCTAACTAAAATGGCGACCAGTGACTATATCCCTGAGGTACGTCTCCAAATCTATGCCCTTCAACTATTAGCCGCTGCTATGTATTTTTTCTCTTTCGTAAGTTTATCTCATCTGGCTTTCTAGGGGATGGAAAATGAAATTCTGATCCGTTCGTCTGTTGTCCCAAACGCTTATTACCTTGGACCTATGGGAGATGTTTATCCTTTGGATTTTATCAAACAAGAAACCAATCAAATTCCTTTTAGACAGTCCTTGGTAGATCTATCTTCCTAGAATACCAAAAATCCCTTTAGGAATTGGCCCAAGATGCCTAAGGGATGGAGAGACTGGTTCCGTAGAGTGTCAGACAAAAAGGGCGGAGACTAGGAAGTTTATGATTTAAACCAATGCCTGACTCTTTCACTGTATGGAATGGAGAGAAATGATTCACTCCTAATTGTCGCTTCTTACTTCTAGTCCAACACCTTGAATGCTTTCATCTTTGGTCATGGCCCAATGACTATTACCTTGGCCGATGTTTATATGTTGACTAGCCTTAGAATAATAGGACCAATGCAGCCATATGACCTCTTATGTGCTGGGTCAAAGAAACTGACCAAAATATCGGACTGCACAGGATGGGCAAGCTATATCCAAAACCACATCGGGAATGAATCGACTGTCAACGAAAGAGAACATGTGACTTTTCTGAACATGTGGTTAGAAAGATTCATTTTCTACGGGTCATCTTGTGGTTCAACTTACAATCATAAACTCATGGCAGAGCATCTAGCAGTAGGCATTGAGATCCCTCTTGGAAAGTATCTGTTGGGATCAACTTACCATTTGATGTATCAGGTGGCCGCTCAGCTGCTGAAGAATAAAGCAGTACACACTATCAGTGGCTCTTGATGGTTAATACAAATATGGTTAAATTTGTATATGCATAAGATTGTAAAGCCAAATCTCTAGAATTTAAGCTTTATCTCCTCCAACTTTGATGAGGAATACAGAGGTGAAGAAGGAAGAATCCATCAGTGCATGAACTACGGTGAAGCTGCATCGGCCATAACAGTTGCTGTCGATGTTGGCCATCTCTTCAAAAAGTTTTATAGAGGGTTTTATGCAAATATTCTGACTTGGCTACCCTATGATGAGGATGAGAATAACGAGTTGGTCTTCCCATTCAATTTTCGATTTGAATTAGGCTACTCAGACGAAACGATAGCTACAATCTTCAATTCCTTTATCAAACCTTGCGTTCTTTCAGCCGAATTTCATCATGGCCGCGGCAAAATGTCTATAGGTTCCTTCCTTCCAGGCAACCTCCCAACCTATGAGTTTTACAACCCTTCTTTTTGTAGCTCATCAGTTTGGTCTTGGCCAACTACCCCCTAGGCTATTTTTCAAAGATATACTAAAACCGAGAGAAGGCATCAGTGAGGCGATGGAAGCTTCTAGAGCTTTTCAGTTAGGATCAGATCTTTCTTCCCTCTATCTGCATGAATGGACCAGAGCCTCTTTCACTTTCCATTATATGATCTCTAGTGGCAAGAATGGCACTCTCACCTTTTCTGCAGGCCAGTTCATCCTAACTACATAGCTCTAGATGAAGATTTTGCTTCTGACAGTGAGGTAACTAGCTAACCCCTTTGCTTTCATAAAAATCATCTACCAAAGTCCTTCTATCAAGTAACATAACTCCCTTGTAGGATGCTGAATTCAATCCCCCAATCATGGATAGAAAAGGGCATGCCATAGAGTATTATCCGCCATGTCCAACCTTAAGACTGGGATAAACTGCACCTCCACTGAAGAAGCTAATGAAAACCCAGGCCGCTTCTACAATTGTAACATACAAATCTTCAAAACGCAAGGCAGCCAAGGGGACAACCTAGAAAACCATTACTAGAAAAAGGCTTCGTAGAATGAGACCATCAACTGCTCAGGTAAAACAATTCATCCTCTTCCAAAAATGATATTCAATTTCTAATTCTGATTCTTTCCTTACAGTTATCATCCATTGCATCCCAATCTGCTCTGTGTGCTGAACTATTGTCCTAGGCTTTTAAATCAGCACCAACTAAACCTTCATTGGTTGATCCTCAAAAGGAGTCGATTTTGGTTGAAATAAGAGAAGAAGAGAATCCTCCCACTTCACTTTCTGATGTTGCCAAGGTATCTTCTCCAAACTATTAATTTTTATTCAATTTCCCCCTTTCATCTGATTGTTTATTATGCTAGACACTCCCTGAGGAAACACTCACACAAGAGCAGGAGTCTGACAGTCTACCCATTGAAAATGATCCTATTGTTGTTGTCACCCAGACTGTCGATTCTTCAGTTTAGCACACAATTGATGGTAAGAAAATCATATATCTATTTTATCCTTCTGTAGTAAACATGAACTAAAAAAATCTTCCTCGATGTTTACAGATACCAATGTTGAAAGTTCAGAGCTGATTCAACTAGATACCATTAGTGCATCATCAGCTTTTCCTTCTCCTCAGATAGAGACTACCATAGAAAAGGTATTGTATCCACTTCACCATTTATCTTATTATAAACTGATTCAACCCTCCTAACAAGATTTTCTTATATATAGATACTTAATTCTCCAGTTCCGAGCTATTCTTTCAATCTTGAAGAGTATATAGATGAAGATGAACTCAGCTCATCAGCCACCTCTTCTAAAGAAGCTTTATCAGAAGAGACCAGAAATCAACTAAGGGACATATTGCTAATGCTTGAGAAGGATATAGTCGATTTTGTCCAAGATGTAGACTCAATACAAAGAGTCTTCTTAGCCATTAAGGATAATTTACCCCCAGATATCATCAAAGTCTTGTCACCTTTATCCATCATTGAAGATCAAGCCCCAAAGGTGAAAAAGGTTCAGAGGAATCTGTCTAATCGTGAAGCTTTATTGGCCAAGAAGAACTCCAATAGACAAGAGGCTAAAGAGCTGGCACAACTGATGGATAATTTGAAGAACTCCTCCCTTAGGATCGAGCCAGAGCTGAACCAACTAGAAGCCAAGCGTGCAGAACTTGAGAAGGAGCTGGAGAACATGAAGGCTGCTATCGATCGCCATAAGTCCAATCTGGCTCAAATACCCAATGCTATTAAGAAGAAGAAATAGGAACTACTAACCAAGGTTAGAGAAGGCAAGGTCATCTGCAGCAGCCTTGAGAATATTCCTGGATCAGCCGAAGAAGACAAGTAATAAATCACAGAAGTCAATGCTATCCTGCTAAAAGCATTGAAAGCAATCTAGGATGTTCTAAACTTATAATCTGCATACCAACATGTATTTTGTGTGGAACTAATGATAACCATATTTTTTGTTAATCTATTGTCTTTCTTATCTCGGCTAAAGAGCCGATTTGAAAATAGCCAATTTTAGACCCCTGACTTTAGTCCAATTAAGTCTGAAAACACAGCCTCCATTGAGAAAACTCCTCAATCTTCCATCCTCAATTATGAATGTCGCATCCTCTCTGGCATTAGTGGGGCGGCGCTTCACCTTCTATTAATTACGGTTGCCTGTTGCGCGTCCCGAGATATCTACTACCTCGCTTCGTGGTTATAAATAACAGCCGAGGGCTCTAGCCTCGAATACATCTATACTAGCAACTGAGGGCTTCTTCGTCTATACTAACAGCCGAGGGCTCTAGCCTCGAATACATCTATTCTTTGCGCTTCTTCGTCTTCACAAACCCTATAGCGGTTTTCTTCCCCTTTTTCATAGATCCAATCAACCCTATGGCTAGCAAGGACAACCGGGGCAAGCGCGCGACGAAGGAGGTTTCAGAGGAGAACCTGCCGATGAGCCAGCGCCTCCATCGTATGAGGTGAGATTGATATCTTCTACTCATGGCAATGAACTTTTCTAACTTGTTTATAGGTTCATCTTGAATGACAGCCTTCATCCTCTTCTTCCCAGGGCCGGTGAGCCCTCCAATGCTGCATCTGATGCTGCCTCCACGTTAGACTCATTGTCGGGCTCCTCTGATTCCTACAATGATGACGACGCCTGGCATTTCCTCCAAGAGTGGAGGGCAGCCCAAGACCATTATTCCGAGGCAACTCGGGGAAACAGTCAGCTTGAGATCTGCCTTGGGGCCTCTCAAGCCACCCTCCTTGCTACCGAGGAAGAGGCCAACGCTGCTCGGGTGCGGTTGGCTGAATCTGACGCCATGGTGGCGGGTAAGATGAACTCCAAGAAAACTCTTCTTATAATTTCCAATGTCTTTATCTTGATAGTTCCTTTGTTTCTATGATCGCCAGCCCTGACGTTACAGTTGGAGTCCCTCCGACTAGCGGCGAATGTGGCTATGGTGGCAGTCAATGCCCGAGGCCCCCTTATCAACGCCCACCTCCACGATGTCCTGGCCCATGTCCAAGAGATCACCCTTCATGGCATCCATCGTGGCGCATCGGTGGCGCTGGCCACGGCGTAGGTCCAGACCAGGCACAAGCTCCATACTATGGAGACTGGTTTCCCGATGGGCGATGGCCCCGAGGAGCATGAGGAGTTGATCGAGGACTTTGTCGATGCAGTGGAGGCCATCGTGGACATCACATCCGCTCAGGATGTGATAAACAATGTCTTTGATTAGTTTGTATTTAGGGCAAACTAATCAATGAATCAAATCTTCTGGTTTTCTATGATCGTATCTTAGTGTACTTTCTGTAATGTCTTTTGTATACATCATGATTATCTCTGTGTTTGTTTTCGCTCTATAGGCGATACATCTCATATCGGCTTATCCCCCTTTCGGGGTAATTTTGAGCTAAAGGCGATACCCTTCTGGTACCGGCTATTAGAGTCGACGATTGAACACATCAGGTGTCAAGTATTGATCCAAATGCTAGGATAATATTCCTTCAGACATTTTCCATTGATCGCTTCTTGATAGGTTGCACCAGAACTTTTTAGACCAAAGATCAAACAATTGATCGATCTAGGCCGGGCATCTCATTGTATTCCTAAGCAAAGCAATCTTTAAATTCCTTTAATAAATCCATCAACTCTTACTTATACTTAGGATCCAACTTAGCATTCACATACATCGCCCAAGGCCTATCTCCAGGACCAATGTCTATCTCCTCTAATCCATCAGCCGATATGAAGCCATGCCCTAGCTTACCACCTATACTATCTATTGGATTATCCATTAAAACAAACTCTCAGAGCCGATTGCTTGGATCGGCTATTGGCTTTCATCATTGATCTTAATGAAGCATCCTTCCCATAGCTTGCCAGAAAAACACTCGATGTCTTCCAGCTCCCAATACATTGGATCAGCTATTGCGATACTTACAGAATCATCAGCGTGAACCAGCTTGACATCATCTCCATGCCACTGAATCAAGCATTGATGCATAGTCAATGGTACACAATAATTTGCATGAATCCAATCATGACCAAGGAGTAAATTATATGAACCTTTTCCATCAATGACGAAGAATGTGGTGAGCAAAGTTTTACTTCCGATTGTCAATTCGACGTTCATTGCCCTCCTAGTCTTCGATGCATTACCCCCAAATTCCTTAAGCATCATGTCGGTCTCAATCAAATCTCCTGGTCCCTTGCCAAGTTTATGAAAAGTAGTATAAGGCATAAGATTGACAGAAGCACCTCCATCCACCAACATTTTTCTCATCGGCTTCCTATCAACAAAACCTTTTACATATAAAGCTTTTAAGTGCCGATGCTTGATTGGCTTATCGAATATAGCTTGCTGCATCACTGTCAACTTGGCAACTATCTCCTCATATTTTGATTCATCAAAATCTGAATAGACTTCTTGATCTGCTGGAGCTCTGAATTCTGATGGCAATAGAAAAGCCATTTGAATATTAGCTAATGGTTGACCCCTATCTGCTATTTGTTTAGCACGCCACACTTGAGGTCTACCAGACGCCTGAGCCTATTCTAGCTCTCTGTTCCTTAAGCGTTGCACCCTTCTCTTCTAGCTTCTTGTCAAACCTCCTGGACACCATTGTCCTTTCTGCCAAACATACTCTTCCTCATTACCTTCTTCTTCATAATCAGCCCAATTTTGATCAACAACTCGCTTCCCAAGCCAATCATGAACACTTCTATTTTTTAAGCATCGATCCATATTATGATGATACTCATCTCGAGCATGGATAGACCGGCGGTTGGTCTAAGATTGCCTAAACTGCCAATATTGCTCATAGCACTCTAGACAATTATTTCTAGTAGGCAATTTCAAACCTTCATTCCAACAATGTCCGAAGAAAGGATAATTCTAATGTGACTCAGCTTGTTTTCTTTCATACCTCTCTTTCTCCTATTGACACTAGTATTCTTTCTCTTCTAACCAACGCTGATAATCCTTTTCCTTTTGCAATTGCCATTTATTCAACAAAAGTCAAGATGTGACACGCGGCCTTATCGCCCCATCCCTTGACGTCTCTCCCTGCTCATATCGGCTCTTCTGTTGGTCATGATGCCTTCTAATCTCTCTATATTCTTCAGCCAATATTTGTATCTCGGGATTGACTGCTCCAGTTTCTTTTGCTCTAGTTGATGTCAGGACCTTAGTCTTCCCTTTGAGCAACTTCTCATCAACCATATTCTGATCTCTTGGGAAAGGATTATCACCAACTTTCATCTTCCCAGGTGTATCAAATTTGAGCTTCCCTTGCTGAATAGCCCTCTGTATATGTTGCCAGAAAATTCTGCACTCGTTAGTAGAATGAGAAGTAGCATTATGGAATTTGCAAAACTTCTTATTCTTCAACTGATCAGGAGGTAACATAACATGATTAGCAGGTAACTTGATCTATCCTCTCTCAAGCAAGAAATCAAAGAGCTTGTTCGATTTTGTGACGTCGAAATCATAGCTCTCTTCGTCTCCTCTTCCCCAAGGATTTGGCATCATTACTGTCTTCTTACCCCAATTCCATTCAGCCGTAGCAATCTCTTCTTCTTCATCGTCCTCATCGCAGTTATCAACTGAATATGGATTATAGGTTTCGGCAATTGCGGCACTCTTTTAGAATCGGGTATATCTGCGCATATTCTGAAATTGGCTATTGAGTGCTGCCACCCGTTGAGCCAACTGACCTAAATTGTCAAACTCTTGTCCAAGCAGCTTCTCTCTCCATGTTGGCAACATTCCTTGAATGGCCAAAGCAGCTAGCTGATCATCAGTCAAGTTCAATGAGAAGCATAAATTTCTGGTCTCTCGGAAGCTCTAGAGAAATATGTGATTTTCTTCTCTCCTCTCCCAGTATAGAAATATGTATGAAACTTCTTCTCTAGGTCAGCCTAATTGGTAATAGAATTAACTAGCAACGATGAAAACTAAGTGAAGGCTGGTCCTGATAGGGACAAGGAAAAGAAACAAACTCGATGAGCCTCTTCAATGGATGCTTCGTCCAACTATGTAAGATATCGACTGACGTGTTCTATTGTACTTGTGTTATCTTAACCAGTGAACTTAGCAAATTCTGAGAGCCTGTAATTTATAGGAAAAGCGACCAAATCATACCACTCTAGATATGGACGTTTGTACGAAAAGGTCTACCCTTTTAGTTTCAAACCGAACTGATTCTTCATCATCTCGGTCACTCTGAGCAACAACTCATCAGCATTTGAATCTAGATTTCTTTGTAATTGCTGATCCATCTGCGGATTAAAATTTTGGGTACCTTGATACCCCGGATTTGGAATCATATGAAGGGTATTATAATCTGTGCCATAATAATATCCTTGTGGAATCTCTATCTGTTGGGTCCTTTGCTGGTTTGCTGTTTGAAGTCTCTAGTTGTAGATGATAGGATATGTATCTCTATGAATCCTTTGAACTGACGGCGCTATTTTTTTGAACCGACGATGGTATTTGGCCTGATGTGCCAAAATTAACCATTTGATTCTGAACTTACCCCATCGGCTATTACACATACTGCACTGCTGATCCAGGATTATTTTGTATTTGATTAGTAGTGGTGCCTTGAACTTGCTCAGATGAACTCTGAACTACCTAGACATCATCATTGCCAGTTGGTGCTGCTTCTTGACAGCTAGTACCGGCTTGATTAGTCCCCTGAGTCGATGGATGTGGAATATTGTAATAAGCCAGTCCAACCTAATTAATTGGATATCCATGAAACACATTTTTCATGGTATTGTGGAATGTGTTCAAGAAAGCTGTATTATGGTGCAACATAACATCATGAACAGATTTGTTTACAACATCTACGAAGAAAATTCTGTCATCAGCTTCGTCTATATCTGACTATCCATGCAACAAAACTCTTGGTAGTGGATATTTCTGAACAACTTTATTGTCGCGTGTCTTGGTGTAGGACAACAAACACTTGTTCTGAAATTCTTCTATAGCTTTACTAATAACATCTTTATCCTCATCAAGTAGGTCTTCATAAGGCACCATAAGAATGTCACTATTGTTGTGAGTTGCCATGACGATTATGGAGTCTCACCAGTTGTGCCAGAACACATGTCGGCACAAAAAAATGTCAACACATAGCAAGCCGGAAGGATCTGATTGAGATGAGCCCGGAGATCTGCTTGGCTTCAACGCAGGACCAGCCGATCCTATGAATTTTTCGAGGGCGTGCGAGTTAATTTGACCTGCAATTGATAAGGAGAGAAAGTTTATCAGTAATTTAAGGTGGAACATGCCGGTTTTGCCCATACAGTTCCAAGTGTGCCGCTTCGGGAGCAGTCAGACAGAAAAATCGACTAAATAGCATATACGAGAAGAAATCTACTGTTAAGGACTTTAACACTCGTGGGTCATGATTGATTTTATAGTAACAAATGCAATATGCCCAGATTATAAGTAACATCATCAGCTAGATAAGTATAACCGGTGTAAAGCATTGAGCCGATAAGTTTACCGAGAAATGATATAACATGCGAATAAAATCGACTATCTAGTACAAATGGATCTACAAACGCTCTTAATCTAATCTGCTACCATCAATAATGAGGTTTGACCGGATCGACTATATAGTACAAATGGACCTAACCCTTTTGGTCGCACCAGTGCCGCTAGTGTGACCAAATAACGTTGTCACGTCACATGCATTGACGCGACAACATCTGTCACGTTAGACGCCATTTTCGACGTGGAAAAACCTTGTCACGCCACTCCCGCTGGCGTGATAGTATTGTTCTGTCGCGTAACCGGGAGTAACGTGACAAAACTGAACGTTTAAAAAATCATAACTCTTTGATACGATATCGAATGAAGATGAAATTTATATGAGAATTATAGTTCTCGATAAGGTCTACAACTTTCTAGTTTTTAGTTTTTTCATTTGAGGGTATTAAGATGCCCAAAAAATATAAATTTTCAGTAGCATAATAATCGCGGACCGGTGCTTATCGCATTAGAAAAATAATATCTTTTGTGTATGTTGTGAAATGAAGATACTTTTTACATCAAAGTTGTAGCTCTCAATGAGATATATGACTTCATAGTTTTCGGTTTTTACATTGAGGTTGTTAAGACACATAGTAAAAATAATATAAAATTTTAGTGGCATAATAATCACATACTAGCGTTTGTTGCATTAGAAAAATAATATCGTTTTTGTATGGTGTCAAATAAAGATATATTTTATATCACAAAATTTTCACCTTAGAACCCAGCATAATAATTTTTTAGGAGCGATTATTATTAAAATATTAAATAAAAAATGATTAAAAACAAAAAAAAATCTCACCATTATAGCTGTTACCGCCTCCTCGACCACCATAGAAGCCATACCCATGGTATAGCTACGCCCATATTCCTGCCACCATAGCCGCCTCTTTGGTCATATCCTGGGTTAAACTCTGGCCTAAATCCTTGATTGTAGGCGCTGTTGGTGGCGGGTTGCCCCGAACAACGGCCACCTCCAGCAGGATCCTTGGAATCTTGCTTGATGCTATCGGCCACACAGCACCCTCACGAACAACCTGTGCATAAGAGTGTTTTTGTGGCGGCTGGCGGCTGTGTAAATTGGGGATGAACTTGCGCTTGGTGAGTGCTTTGCATTGTTTTTGTTCCAAAAGTCATGCAAACAATGCCATCAGACCGGTCGTAGGCCGTAGCCACCTATTTGGTCCAATTAGCATCTGTGTTGCAACTGGGCTGGCCTGTGGCCCAGGACTTAATTTGGTTTCCACGGACGGCTGTACATGATCAGCGGTGGTGTCCAGAATTGACGCCGAGACTCCAGCCGGCTGATTCAAACTAGTCGAAGTTTAAGATGAGAAATTGTGACTGTGATTTGAACGTTGCTTGCTCGTACTCCCCGTGATCACCGGTGATGAGCTTTTCCGACCTACCGCCGTGTTTAGACATGATTCTAACCTTATGCCCACTTCATCTCCGAATGTTCTTGGGGCCTACAAATGTGGCTTCCGCAAAATCACCCTTCCACGCGGTAGGGCAACGATTGCCCTGGGACCTCGGATAGAGGAAGGAGAGGCGAAGGTGGCCGGAAGGGCAGGTGGCTTACGGACGGATGTCGAGCACGTGGAAAATCTGGCATGCGGTGGCGATGAACTGATGATAAGCTACCAGATCAGCAGCTCAACCAAGGGACGCGTCATCGATTGCTGAATTAAAGACTACCGCCATCATGGCGCGCGATGAACGTTTTCTCCCCTTGTTTTCGGTTTTGGTCGTCAGCGGCTTCTCGTCGCGTCGGATTGGATGAGAATAATCCTGACTGCAAGCACATGGAGCAACAATCGGGGACGTGTCTTTTTACCTTCGCAAACGCTACGCCGATTCTATTTTGAGAACCCGGCTTGATAGGAAGTTTCATATTTGGGATATATGCCTATCTTGTAGCCTTGTAGGTAGTTAATCTGGTCTATGTACACCCTGTCTTTTGGCCTTTCTGTATCTTCGTCTCTTCCCTATTTTAGTAGTGGTTATGTTAGGGTAAGGTCGTTCACTTCTGTTGTCTTTGCCTGATTTCAAATCAAAACTTTGGCAAACGCAACAAACGACCACGTGTACGTATACCTAATCTGTAGCGATATATATTACTTTGTTTCTCTATTCACAAATAGGTATCGTTCCGACAATGACATGGTAACGAAGGCACGTACTTTACACTACTGGATTCAGGTTCTTTGCCGAGTGCCTGAGGCACTCGGCAAAGGCTATATTGTACTCGGCAAAGCCTTTGCCGAGTGCGGTACTCGGCAAAGCACACACGGCAAAAAATTGATCGGCAAAGCACTCTTTGTCGAGTGTATTTTATCGGGCACTCGGCAAAGGCTTTGCCGAGTGCCCCGGAAACACTCGGCAAAGAAAAGCGACCGTCACGGCGCCGGTCCCGTTGACGGTCACTTTGCCGAGTGTCAACCCTGCCGGCACTCGGCAAAGATTTTTTTAATTTTTTTTAAAACTTTCTTTGCCGAGTACAAACCCGTGAGGCACTCGGCAAAGAGCTTTTATTTTTTTTTTGAGAATTTTCTTTGCCGAGTGCCAACCCTCCATGCACTCGGCAAAGCTTTTTTATTTTTTTTAAAAAATTCTTTGCCGAGCACCAACCCGGAAGGCTCTCGGCAAAGAGCTTTTATTTTTTTTTTGAAAATTTTCTTTGCCGAGTGCCAAACCTCCAGGCACTCGGCAAATATTTTTTATTTTTTTTTGAAAAATTCTTTGCCGAGCGTCAACCCGGAAGGCACTCGGCAAAGAGCTTTTATTTTTTTTGGAAATTTTCTTTGCCGAGTGCCAACACGGCAGGCACTCGGCAAAGTTTAAATTTTTTTTTAAATTTCTTTGCCGAGTGTTAGAGTCACAGCACTCGGCAAAGCTGGAAAATCTGTTTTCTGGTCGCCCATTTTGCCAGCTTTGCCGAGCGTTGTGACCATTGCGCTCGGCAAAGGGGTCCTTTGCCGAGTGCAACACTCGGCAAAGTGACCCAAAACGGCAAATATTTTTTTTTTCATTCCATCATGACAAATACATTCATACAAACATATATCACATATATATCTCATCCATCACATATATATCTCATCCATCGCATATATATCTCATCCATCGCATATATATCTCATCCATCCATACATCCATCCGCCCATATCACATCCATCACAATATATAATAATAAGTGCTCAAGTCCATCCAAATAAGTTTACAAGTCCATCAAAGTCCACAAGTGCATCACAAGTCCATCACCAAGTGAACAACAAATGTAAAAATACAACATTCACTCATCTCGGCCACTGCGACTGTGGTGAAGGCCCAGATGCATCATTCGTAGGTGCATGAGGCGGATTATTTGAACCACCGTCAGATGGAGACTGCACAAAGGAGAAAAGATTGCATGTGAGACAAGATTATTTTGATAGCTAATCTAGGACGATAGAGGCCATACAAGCAAAGCACAAGTGAAAGTAAAAAACTTTGATACTCACAGGAGTAGCTGCAGCTGCAGGACGCGGAGGCGGAGGTGGAACCAACAACCCAGGTGGCAGAGACAAGCCCATACGTTGCCCAAGCCCTTGTAGGAAATCCGTAATGTCCATCAGCCTCTGCGCCTGGGCCTGCCGCTCGTCCCGCTCGGCCTCCAACTGGGCCCCCAGCTCCTGACGTTCCTTCATTTCTTGTTCCAGCCGGGCCTGCAATATTTCACTCCAATGTTTCAGTAATGCAAAGCTAATTAAGGTGTGTAAAGATTAATTTATGACGAGTAAAACAGGAATAACCTCGAGTGCGTCGACCCGGTGCTGTGCAGCGGTCGGCCGTGTGCGAGTGGCCAGGCTCTCGCTCGTGCTCCGTGCTCGGATCTGGGAGAGAGAGGGAGTAGAGGCCGTGTCGATGACGCCATCGCCAAGCCAGAACCGTCCATGCTTCTTGCCTTGCCCCGCCCTCATGACGGCCTCTCCATCGAAGTCCTGGGTGCTCGGATCATGGTCTGCCCCATGGAGCGACCTCGCCACCTCAGTGTACTCACTGATGCGGGAGTGGACGCTCGGGTTCGTGTATGCCTCGGGCGGGTCCTCCAGGTTGAAGGAGACGTCGGACGTCGCCTTACCCTTGTGGGCCATACACCATGCCTGGAAGTCCGAGCAAGCCTGGCCACTATGTGACGCCGACTGCGAGAAAGACAGCACGATGATTAGAAATCAGACAGAACTGAGCGTAACAATAGATAAATCAATTCGCGTACCCATGCTTGTTTGTATCCGGCGAGGTTGCGGCTGCCTTGATGGTGTGCTGGACCTTGCATCAGTAAACGACGGTCCCGGGCATCCCTGTGCATCTTGAGGTACTCCTCCGTGAACCACCTGTCCACCATCATCGCCCAGCACTCGGGATACACTTGGCACCACCAGGGAATCACCTACACGTCATCAAGTATTGGACATATAAGAAGATCAAATTAAACCAACTTAATCTCAAATCGAATCAATGTTGATGTTCTTCATTTACCTCAAGGTACTGCTCTCGGGTCAGCTGCATCTCTCTTGCGTCTTTCTTGGTTTTCCTCTCTCCAAGCTTCGACCCGTAGTAGGTTACGATGGCCTGGATGTGCGCCTCGTGATGCATGTCGGTGACGAGTTTTTTACAGGCTTTGGTAGTCGCCTGCTCCGCCCTGGCCTCAAATCCCTCCTCGCATCTGTAATAAGTCTGCATACAAAAGCGATGTATCGATTCATTATTTCAAAAAAAGTCTAATGAATGCGACGTATTGAGCAATGTTGTGCAAGGGAGACTTACCCAAAACTCTGCCTTCACCCACACCGCCTTGTTGGGGTACTCCGCATCGGAGGCGACGACGTAGTGGTCAAACGAGTAGGCCGGCTCCGTCTTCGATGCGTACGTGACAATGCCGGGGAAGTGCTGCCTGCACAGAAGACCCAGGATGCCGTTGACTAGCCGTGCGCTACCACCCGACACAACCACCCAGTTCCTGCACAAGTAATTAAGAAAAATTATTAGTTTTTTTCATCATATCATATGAAGTAGTGGTGATAACATATACAGTTACTTACTTTTGTCCTTCGGGGCGAATCACTGGGCGTTGGTGAGGAAGCGGAACCTGTGGGAGGCTCGCGGGACCTCGCAAGTAGACACTCGAAGAGGAGTTGGAGGAAGCGGAACCCGTGCCTGCCGCCTCCCCCCCTCCTCCTCCTCCTCCACCTCCTCCTCCTCCTCCTCCTCCTCCTCCTCCGTCTGCCGAACCAACTCCTCGTCTGACTCGTCCACGGGCGCCACCTCCTCCTACGGCTGGCGGTCCTCCTCACGTGGCGTGGGAGGAGACGGCCCCCTCCTGCGGCTAGCGGTCCTCCTCCTCCTGTTTGATCCCTCTGCCGCCCCCTCCGCCCCCTCCTGCGACCGGCGTGGTCTTTGGTAAATCGAGTTCACAGACCTATGACGGTCGCCCGCCATCTTTGCTCAATCACCTGCAATAAAAAAGAAAAACAAGACGTAATTAGAAATAGGTGCAAAAATAAACAAAACATAATTACAAAAAACATAGTATTACATGTATTAGAAATATATGCAAAAATGAACAAAACATAATTACAAAAAACATAGTATTACATGTATTAGAAATAATCTTCATGATTGAAATTAGCTGGATCATAGGTCTCGTCATCACTATCAACATTGTCCAACTCATCAACACTATCCGAAGGAGGAATGTTGTCTTCATTGTCATTGCCGAAATGTAATCGCTCAAGCATTTGTATGTCCTTCAGATTTCGCACCTCGTCTCCAGCGTCCTCGTCATCATCCCTTTCATTATCTACTTCCATTCCTATCTCTTCGGTTAAGTCTATGTCAAACCTCCCTTGTAGCCCCTCTTCTTGATAGAACTCTCCATCATATGTGTTTGGGTTGAAGTTATAATCTTCATCGTTTGGGACAGGTAGTTTACCGTGTGGCGATACCTTGTGCACAATAGACCAACCCTTAAGATGCTCGGCGTCTTTGCACGCGTATGACGTATAATAAACCTGGACGGCCTGTTGAGCCACAATGTAGACATCTTTTCCTAGATAGACGGAATCCTGTCGAATCTCGACTAGCCCAAGCTTAGGGGTTCGTCTCGTTACACCAGGATGAAACCAGTGGCATTTGAATATGACAGGAGTAAGAGGTTTGGAACCATAAAATGATAGTTCGTAGATTTCTTCAATTCTTCCATAATAGTCGAGTCCATCAGTGCCGGGCGTAACAACTCCGCTGTTTGTGGTTTGTCGATTGGGCCGACTCTGCTCGTAGCTTGCTGTGTGAAAACGATATTCATTCACGTCATAACCGGTAAATGACTTGACCCTAATGGCACAGCCATTTGCAACCTGTCTTAACTCATCACTTATGGGCGCATCAGTTTGGGCTTTCTGTTTGAACCAACAAATGAAATCGGGGCTCCCTGGTCCCGCACCCCATGAAAGAAGGGTATCATTTTCTTGCGGGGTAGGTTGCCTTGATCCATGCCAAGATTGACGAAGAAATTCCCTGTACCAACGAGAAATAAGGGGGTTGGACGACGAAACAAGGACATACAGCGAAATGAAACAAGTTCGTTTAGAAGTTACCAAATGAACGGTTGCACCTCGACAAGGTTGGTCAACACATATAGCATGATACTGCGCCACTCTTCATTTTTCAATTGCTTAGTGGTCGATGCACTTGCGCTTCCAAGTTGCCCTTGGAAAAGACTAAGGTTTGATTCATTTTCGCCAGTATTGTAATGAGGGGGTGGATTATGAACGTTAGGAAGTTTCTCAGTGTAGTATTTCTCTGTGAAGTTCGACACCTCCTCTAGAATGTATGCCTCTGCAATGGAAGCCTCAATTCTGGCTTTATTTCTACATTTTTTGTGAAGAGTCTTCAGACATCTCTCGATTGGATAGCACCAACGGTTCTGCACGGGCCCCCCATCCGTGCCTCATACGGGAGGTGCACAATCAAATGCTCTATCGACAAGAAGCAGACGGGTGGAAAGATCTTCTCTAACTTACAGAGCAACATGGGTGCCGCTTTTTCCAAGTCATCAATGACGGTCCGAGAGAGCTCCTTGGCACAAAGCTGGCGGAATAAGTAGCTCAACTCTGCTAGCACTTGCCAGACATGCTCCGGGACATAGCCTCGAACCATCGCCGGAAGAAGCCGCTCAATCCATATGTGGTAGTCATGACTCTTCATCCCGTTGACTCGCAGAGTGCATAAGTTAACTCCCCCTTTAGATTCGCTGCATACCCATCAGGGAACATTAGCTTCTTGATCCATTCAAGTACTTCCCTCCTTTGGTCCTTTTTCAAGACGAAATCAGCCTTAGGCCTTCTCCAGGTCTTGCCACGACTAGGAGGTTGCATCTCTTGATTTGGTCTATCGCACAATGTTGCCAGGTCTACTCTAGCCTTTGGGTTGTCCTTAGACTTTTCAGTGTCCATGAGTGTTGCCCAAAGTGCCTCGGCGACATTCTTTTCAGTGTGCATTACATCAATGTTATGTGGTAGAAGAAGGTCATCGAAATAGGGGAGCCTCGTCATGCCCGAGATATGAGTCCACATATGCTGCTCACCATATCCCACAAAACCACCTTCTTCATTGGGCACGAGAGCACCTATCTGAGCATGAACCTCGGCACCATTCATCATCCGTGGTGCAGGGTTTGTCACTTTGACGCCTTTTGTAAAGTTCTTGATGTCTTGTCTGAATGGATGGTCAAGAGGTAGGAATTGACGATGTCTATCAAACGACGAATACTTGCCACCCTTCTGCAACCAAATAAACCTCACACCTTCCTTGCATATTGGGCATGGGAACTTCCCGTGAACACACCAGGCGCAGAATATCCCATACGCCAGGAAGTCATGCAGGGAGTAGTGGTACCAAACGTGCATTTTGAAGGTTGTCTTTGTAGCTCGATCGTATGTCCATACCCCTTCGTCCCAAGCACGGACCAATTCATCAAACACGGGCTCCATGAACACACCCATATTACTCCCTGGGTGTCCAGAAATTATCAACGACAAGAATACGTTATGTCGTTGAAAGGAGACACCGGGGGGAGATTAAGGGGGATAACAAAGACGGGCCAACATGTGTATGGGGCAGCCATCATTCCATAAGGATTGAACCCATCTGTTGCCAACGCGACACGTACATTACGAGCCTCATCTGCTTTGTCACGATGTTTGTCATTAAAGCGGATCCAAGCTTCACCATCGGATGGATGTACCATCTTGTCAGGATTGTACCGTTTGCCATTTTTGTGCCATGTCATCTGTTTCGCGGATTCCTCGGTCATGTATAGCCGTTGGATCCTCGGTAGGAACGGAAGGTACCATAGGATTTTCATGGGGATCGTAAGTTGCCTCTTCTGGCCATCATCAGAGTCTACCTCTAGGTACCTGGAGGATTTACACTTTGGACAGAACTTTGCATGCTCGTGTTCTTTCCTAAATAGGAGGCACCCTTTCGGACAAGCATGTATCTGCTCATACGGCATCTTAAGTGCTCGAAGGAGTTTCTGTGACTCGTACATGCTCTTCGGCAGAATGTGGCCCTCCGGAAGCAAGGTGCCAATCACGGCCAACATCTTATCGAAGCCAGGTCGACTTAAGTTTAACTCGGACTTCAACCCCATTAAGCGTCCAATGGCATCCAGTTGAGACACCGTTGACCGATCGTGAAGGGGTTTCTGTGCCGAGTCCATCATATCGTAGAACGCCTGTGCGGCTGCTTCCATCTCCTCCTTCTCACGTCCCTCATCGAACTGTCCTTGGTGAAAGTCATCTAACATGTCTGCTACCCCGGCATCAGCATCAAAAGCCACCATGGTGGACCCACCGGGTGTAGTCCGGCGTAAATCCATTCTTCACAAGATGTTTACCCATTTCCACCTTGTTTACCCTTCTCCTGTTTCCACATTTGCTGCAGGGACACATGTGGAGATGTCCTGGTTTGTAAGCATCGTA
Source organism: Miscanthus floridulus (assembly GCF_019320115.1). Lineage (NCBI taxonomy): Eukaryota > Viridiplantae > Streptophyta > Magnoliopsida > Poales > Poaceae > Miscanthus > Miscanthus floridulus. The sequence continues at coordinate 45,554,835 of NC_089593.1, forward strand.
CGTGACAACGTGTATAAAATCTTCTGAAATTTTTATCATAGCCTCCACATATGATATCACGACATCTCAACAAGTTTCATGATTTTCGGACTTCGTTTGCTTTTTATAGAATTTATAAACACTTCACACGCAATTTCGCGGACATGTTTCGTGAATAAGATGTCCGAAATTTCAGGTCCGTTCCTGGATACGGCCTCTCATAACACTCACTAACATGACTATCAATTTTCGAATCATTAAACTCCATTATTCGTACCACGTGCAGTTCAAATTTCTAATTTCTGGAAAAATTCAAGTAAACGAAATAAAGTAACTAAATATAACAAAAAGCCACAAAAAATCCCCAAATTGTAACTAGGAGTTCCTGGTGCTTTAAAAAGGCTGCACAAAAAAATTGGAGGCCAAAAACAAAAAAAATAAAAAAACTTTGCCGAGTGCCGGGCCATGGCACTCGGCAAAGGGTTTCTTTGCCGAGTGCCAGCCATCAGGCACTCGGCAAAGAATGTTTTAATTTTTTTTTTAAATTTCCTCTTTGCCGAGTGCATCCACAGGAGCACTCGGCAAAGAAATAATAAAAAAAAATTAAATCTTTGCCGAGTGCCGTCCAGGGGGCACTCGGCAAAGTATTTTAAAAATAAAAAAATTTTCTTTGCCGAGCGCCAGATCTGAGACGCTCGGCAAAGAATTAAAAAAAAATTTAAATCTTTGCCGAGTGCCAGATCTGGGGCACTCGGCAAAGAAATTAAAAACAAAAAAAACAAATCTTTGCCGAGTGCCTAACCGCAGGCGCTCGGCAAAGAAGGCCGTGGCAGGGCGCCGTTTCGCGGGCAGCCTATGCCGAGTGGAGAGATTTTGCCGAGAGTCTGGCACTCGGCAAAGAAGTCCTTTGCCGAGTGCCCGTGTTTGCCGAGTGCCCGGCACTCGGCAAAGAAATATTTGCCGAGTGCAATTCTTTGCCGAGTGTAGCACTCGGCAAAGAAGATCTTTGCCGAGTGTCCGATTTTTAACACTCGGCAAAGAATTTTACACTCGGCAAAGTCTCTGTTTCCGGTAGTGTTATATTATAACTACTACTTACTACGAGTAGCATACACTGTGTACGAAGAAAGTAGCAACGTTATAGTATTTTGAAACTGTTACTTGAGGTATCATTCGGACAATGACATTGTACGAAAGAAAAATCTGCACTACCACTCGAAGTCAAATATCAATATCTGAACAGAAAAAATGTACTAGTAGATTCAACATTCAAGGGGTTATACTTTGTTCCTTGAGGTTCACGACGAAAGGCAAGTCATCCAACTCTTGTGAGTAGAACAGAAGAAACTGGTATACTGGTGCAGAAATTGGAATTCATATACAATTAATACCGCAGCTTTCTGTCACATACTTCACAATGCAACAATATCATTCTCTAAGAGGATAAAAGAAAGGAAAATAAGTAGCTGTTTCAGAATCATTACTTGTATTTGAAAAAAACAAAAAAGTATATCTCCTGGACGACTTCAATATCTACCGTTGCTATACACATGCTTGAAGAGCCCTGAAATGGGAGGAGGGGGAAAAGTCAAAAATCAAGATTACCAGATAGACTATATTCTTCAATACCTTTTTTCTACTTTAGCATATTATGAGGTTAATTGCTTGACACTCGTACTAACATTGTCTAGTATTTGAACACCTATTACTTGAGCGAAAATATTAATTAAGTTCTCAACCACCGTGCCACATCATCAAAAATTAAATAGAAAGATTAATATAAACACTCAAATGGAACATGCTACCTAACCCAAGACAGGCACATGTGATCCCTATGTACGTAGAGCCACTTGTCTGTACAGGTGACCACAATAAGTTAATGTTCAGAACAGCATAATGCAAATCATTGATGAACAACGCGAGGCTGTACATTCTAAAAAAAAAAGCACAGGCTGTACGGCCATCCAAAATGTAAAATGGACTTTTATGCATTGGAACTCTAGATGGAAACAAAAGTTTGTGAAAAGTACATCACCTGTACTTAGAGGACGACTGAGGAGGTCATATAGGAGTAGATGATATCTTTGGCTTTGTACGTGGACACCTAGGAATGTAAAATAGAGGAATGAAAAAAAACCCGGTAGAAATAAGATAGGGCGAATAGTGAAAAACTATAGGATTTCACAACATAGAAATGGATACTTTGAGTTGTTTGGAATCGAGGAAAAAATACAGAAACATGAGCAAGCATAGCAAGAGAGAGCGCAAAATTTATTTCTTAGGTTGAAGTGAGGATTTTATTTCCTATGTTTTACGCTACTCTAATTTCCTTTTCTTGGAAAAGAACTCAACTTTCCTCCATTCCAAACACTATGATAATTTCCTTTTCTTCCTCCATTCCAAACACTATCATGTCCTACCTCATTTCAAATTATAAGTTATTCTGTCTTTCCTAAACATATAACTTTTACTATGCATCTAGATATAGACTATGTCCAAATACATACTCTCTCCGTTCCAAATTTTAAGACGTTTCGGTTTGTCTATAGCTTTTGTTATGCACTTAGATATACAATATGTCTAGATGCAAAGTAAAATCAATGTATCTCAAAAATCCAAAAAGGTCTTATATAATGCGGAATGGAGGAAGTAGTTTTAATATGTATCTAAAAAGTTAAAACGAATTATAATTTAGAACAGATGGATTATTTCCTTTCCTTTGGAATTTGTTCATTTAAAATTCCTTTGAAGATCCTTTGGTCCAAATAGGACCCAAAATTTGGATAATTAATTCAAAAAAATAAATTTAAATGCAGAAAGCAGGCAAAGCAATAGAAGTAACAAAATGGAAAGCTAAAAATAACAACTATCCCGATTCCCGAAGTAGGCAAATGAAACAACCACCCCACCGTGACTTTGAATAAGCGAGCCATTAATCAACAGGAAGACAATAACAGCAGCTACAGCCTCACCGTGAATCGGCCGGTCGGGGACGATCAGTGTGTGGCCGATCGGAGAAGGCGCGCGGCCTCGTCGGCAGCGAGCACGCACGTCCAGATCCAGCTATCCAGCAGCAAGAGTACGTTTTGCGCGATGCACGCCGCCGTCTCCACCGGCATCGCCATTGAATTTTGCAACCTTCAACCTTACAAGGCAAAGTCTTCACAACTTTTGTTTTTCCCCCGCAACTCGAGCACCTCACCACTAACTACCACTCATGCGCATTGCTGTGAGCTCCGGTTTAAATGGAGATGGCAGAAGGAGAAGAGAAGGTAGGATGCATGGACTATGGAGAAGGAGACCGGAGCTGTCCACAGGTGGGCAGGTGGCTTCTGTGGAGGCACACAGGAAGGAAAGAACCATGTCATGCATGATCCACGCAACGAAGCGACCGTATTCCTACCAGGCAGGCAGACGACACGGCGACGCGTCACCACATGGCTGAGTGAATGATTGCCACGAGGGTGTGACGGAGGTTATCATTTTTATATTTTCTCATCAATTTGGCATTAGTGGCAGCAGGTCGAGAGTAGCTGTGCAGGATCAACCTGATTCACTATGGAGACCATTTCTAATTTTAGACATGATCAGATTTGATTTTTCACAAGCGGTATAGCTAGCAATCGCATCTCCAGCTAGTTGACTGTTAGCAGCACGGTAGATCAGAGAAGGAGAATTGGGAGAGGAGTGGAGAGCAAGAAGGAAGAAGAGATAGTTTGGAGGACAACTTTGGTTACAATTCAGTTAAGTTTGCCCTCTGCTCTCACGATCAGGGCCTCGAACACGCGCGTGCAAGCGCCCATCAGGCTTGGCTCCAGTTGTTGCCAGCATAACGCGAGATGGGCTGCCTGGGCTGTGTCGATCTCGTGGGCTTCTCCATGGTAGCAGTCACCCTCGTTGTCGGACCGGCAACAGCAAGAGGCCGGTTGTCCCCTAGCAGCTAACATCCTCTCCTCTCCTTGAAACCATGCTTGTCCCCTAGCAGCGGCCCGGGGAAACTCTAGTCGCAGAGCTTCGTAGTCCTCATGCCGTCTGGGACAGAGGCAAGTTGTTCCACTTAATTAACACTTGCTACTGTTTGAGTCTGAAGAACCTACTCGTTACATGATGGCCGGAACGCACCACCCACTTTAGATACATGGAATACAGGATGAAAAGACGAATGATCCGGAAGGTCCAGGTCATATGCCGTTGGAGTAGCAGCCATTGCCGACCGTTGGAGTACTGTTCATGTCCGATACATCGCCTTGTGGCCAACTCCAACCTTTGCTGCAACCATCTCTTGTAGAATACTTCGCCGCTTCGTCCGGTGAGTCTTCCACCTCTGTCACTGGCACATTGCAGTCTGGTGCTCCTTAGCTCCTTGCACCGGACCGGTGCTGCTGTTGCAGCTGGCCTATGAATACTGTGCACGCTTCGTCCGGGGCCTTCTATTGGCGACCACTGGACAGATATGGTGCTGCTATATATGCAGCCTCTGTCACTGCTGCACAAAATTTAACCGAGACATGCAAAAGGGCTTAACCGAGGCGGACAAGCCATCCACCTTAGTCGAAAGATCACGGTTAATCGTGACCTTAACTGAGGTGGTTGGCCAACTACCTCGGTTAATGGATTAACCGAGGCGGACGGCTTTACATAACCGCCTTGGTTAATACACCAGCCCGCCTCGATTAAGATTTTAACCGAGGCGGTTGGCTAAAGCCGTCCGCCTCGGTTAAACTATTAACGGAGGCGGTTGTTATTAATTGTTCGCCTACGTTAATGATTTCTAGATTTTAAAAAATGCTTTTTCAAATTTGAATTTGAATTTCGGTAATAAAAATAGATAAAGCAGAAAATAGAGATGTCTTCATCATTGTTTCACAAACACACATCATTCATATATGAGCAACTAAGGTCATTCATACATATAACACATTCATTGGTGTCGTCCATCATTAACCAACATCATTTAAAGTTATTACACATGCATGATGTCATATGTTTACATGTGAAACTAAAAACACCCCGCTGTCATCTTTTCCCGGAAAAGAGGTCCCGGAAAATAGAGGAGGAGCCGTAGGGAAGAAGGGTGGGTGCGGCTACATTTATAGCCCAGTCTTAACCGAGACGGGCACTATAACAAAACCGCCTCGGTTAATAGCCTATTAACCGAGGCGGTTGAGTTGTAACAAACGCCTCGGTTAATATATTAACCGAGGCGGTTGCCCTAACACAACCGCCTCGGTTAATACAGATTAACCAAGGCGGTTGCCTTATAACAACCGCCTCGGTTAATACACATTAACCGAGGCGGTTTCGTTACATTGTCCGCCTCGGTTAACCGAGGCAGTTGTTGGCCCGGCTGCCCAGCCTCGAATAACCGAGGCGGGCAACCAGGCCACCCGCATTCGAGCCCTATTTGAAAACGCCTCGCAAAAGAATATGTGTAGTAGTGTGTTTTGCTCAGTTTCTTTGTCTGTCTTCATCTCTGTTTCTTCTATACTTGTAGGTCCTCAGCATATCTTCTAGTGTCTTATTTGAGGTGTTGATCATCTAGATCATCACTTTGACTAAGTCCAAGTCCACTTTGCATTGACTAACTACACCTTGTATATTAGCAAACAACATTAGTCCAAATGGTTATGTTGTTCATCAAACACCAAAATCAAATTTAATGGCCCATAGGGTACATTTTCCTTACGATCTCTCCCTTTTTGATGCTTGATTACAACACGACCAAAGAAAACAAATAATATATATTATTATAAAATAAAATCTAACTACTTGTTAGGATGCAATACAAGAGCATGATCATATGATGGTAAAAGATATCACTTGAAGATCAAGAGGATACTTATCTTGCCCTTGCAATTTGTATACATGTCCCCTTATGTGGCATTGTGGACTTAAGCCTCCCTCTAACTCTACAACCCACTTCCTCCCTTTCTTGGAATTAAATTCTCCCCCATTAAAAACCACTTAGAATTTTTGAAAATTGATTTTGGTATTTATTATGGTTTGGGCTTGGCTTGCTTTTAGACTTTTAGTCGCTCAATTTCTCCCCCTTTGGAATCAAACACCAAAAAGGAAGACATTCATAGCATAAGTGAGGGTCAAAAATTAATATTCTTCATATGTGGAAGGAATTGATCATAAAACTTGACTCTCGTATTACAAAGACTAAGCGCCCCAAGTGTATGCATACATGTGGTGGAAGACAAAGTATTTGAGTAATCATCAATTTTAAGCATAGAGAGAGTTTAATCTATATAATGCATGGAAAAAACATATAAAAGATACCAATTGAAAGCCAATAAAATGACATCGGTTTAGGGATACAACATGTAAAATTTCAATTGCACTTGATACCAATTTGTAGGATATGTCATACCACACGAGGATATAAAATACCACATATAAGTGATCATCCATGCTTAGCTCTGGAGACTCCACTTTCCTTTCAAGGAGATTACTACACACATGATACTATGGGAGCCGATCAATGGGATGGATGATGTTGTTCTCATTGGACGTGCTAGTGAAATCACCAGTCCTGCTGTTATCTTGATCTTGAGGCATCCTGAACAATGATTGATCTTCATTCCCTAGCGGAGTCGCCAAAAAGCATATTGACGCCAATCCGGACCACACCAGCAAGGGCTAGAATGCCCATGGTCGCACATGACCTATCACATGCAGCAAGCAACCCTAAGATTAGTGAATCTAATCTAGAGATTGATTAGGCGGACTTAGAGCTCGTCCTTCACAGCACGAACTCGGGAACACCTCCTGGGAGGACCCGTCTAGGAGATACATGACTAAGGTTATCCAGGGTCGTTGAATCTCGTGAGAGATGCAATGGATAGCGAGAGGCTGGGAAAATAGGGTAAAAAAGGGTAATAGATGCAAAAAAGACGATTGAGTGTTCGATCCTTCAATCGACTGCTCCTTTGATATATATAGAGGGGGTAGTCTTATCCCGGTAGGAAATAAGTCCAAATCGTACCCTCCTTGTTTCCAGCGCGAGAATATATCAAAAACTGATTTGGAAAGTGATCGGACGCAGCGAGAAAACCGACTTGGCTGGGTCGGCTAGGCCGGTTTCATCAGCCCAGAAGAGCTAGCTGGCCAGGTGCAGCAAGAGAATTGGCTTGGCCATGTCACAAACCGGCTAGGCTGGTTTTGTCGAGGCCTGGCCAGGGGCCATGCTGGAACACAGTGGAACCGGCCTGCCCGGTTTGGTAGGGTTGACGCCACCCTTTTCCTTCTTTTACCTCTGAGCTCCAAATATGATGTTCCAATATATTCTTCATTATTGTTTTAATACTAGGAACACTGCCACAAAGCTCTTTTAATTCTTGGTCAATTCTAGTCGTCAATGATATGGCAGGTCGACAAGTTGAAGAGGAGATTGAAACTGATGGGGAAATCGATATAGAAATTGATATGGTTTGTTGACTTCACTTGTATTTTTCTATAATTCTAATTATCCTAGATGTTTTTACATATACATTTTGTGCTTGAGCACATCAAGACGGTCGATGTCTCCTGTATGAACAATGTTAATGAAAGATATTGCTTTGTTATCTATGTTAGAGACTTTGCCATACCCGTCCTCCGCCACTGGTTTTAATATATATCTATATCTCCTACAACTAAAAAGAACAAAGTGTGGATATTTTTTGGTGCGACATTTGTTTTGGTTCGTCCGTCTGCCCACGCCTGCGATCCCACGACATCTCTCGCATGATGCGTCCTTTTATGCGGTTCTCCTTGATTGAATATTGCCTGTCATATAATAGAGGAATCATGACAAAATAGGAAGTAGAAAATTATTATGCTATCCATATACACATTGCATGTTTGCATGCACCAGCATATATGGCAACGAGCAAAAGGAAAGAGAATTAACACAGAAGGAAAGAGAATTAAGACAAAAGGAACATCTTTGCATTTCTGAGAATCTTGCCAAATCTGTTTACATTTAATTACTTCCCCTCTTTGCATTTGCAAAAGTGATAGCTTTTTCCTCCTTTCATTTGGTTTCACGCTCACGTGTTCCATCACCATCGCTTACTGTTTCTTGCTGAAATTGCCCTTGGGTCTGTTCATTTTGAATCATTTCCCCATATTCTAATTAAACTATAAAATTTTGAATTAGGATCCGAGGTAAGACATGCAAATAGATATTTCAAAACTACCTATAGAGTTCAAAGAACTTAATAAATAAATCCTTTTGGAGGCAATGCAAATTCTCTCTAATCTTTTATTTGGTGTAGTTAGTGTTATCATAGTACCTGCATGTATTCATGGGAAATAAATCGTGGACAAAACATGGATACTTTTTGGTACGACATTCCAACATAGGTCCATCATCCTGCCAATATTCTTGAGGCAGATCACATAAAGGATGATAGTCCCTCTATGAGATTGCTCACAAGAGACTCAAACTTATATCTGATCATAGTAATATTGAATGAGGCTTTTACATGTATGCCATTAAAAAAGTTTGTAATTACACACAAGCCATTAAAAAAGTTGGCCACACATATATGCCACCGTTCTGAACTTCTTTGCTCCCCAAGGCATTCCGTCCGCTTTTCTACTTAACAACGTCAAACAGACTGGTGAAAAGACCATTTTACCCTACGGTGGGGTCCGTTTGTCAGCCACGCGCTCGGGCGAGGTGCAGGCTCGCCTCCCGCGCCACCGCGGCCAAGAAGAAGGAGATGGCGTGGAGCTGCAGCGGCGGCACGAGCCTCGACAGCTGCCGTGGGCGCGGCGAGCTCGGCCCCGGACAGCCGCCGCGGGAGCAGGCGAGCTCCGCCCTGGCCAGCCACCGAGGGCGCAGGCGCGGACGCGCGTGGGCGAGCTCGGCCCCGGCCAGGCGAGCGAGCTCCGCCCCGGCCGCCGCGCTCGCGAGAGAGAGAGAGGACGGGGGCGGGCGTGGGCGAGCTCCGAGAGAGAGAGAGGGCAGGTGCGGGCGAGCTCCGAGAGAGAGAGGGAGGACTGGGCGGGCGCGGGCGGGCTCCGAGAGAGAGAGAGGACAGGGGCGGGCGCGCGCGAGAGAGAGGATAAGGATGAGAGGGATATTACGGACGTTTTGACTGACCGGACCCACTTGTCAGGACTCCCAAACGGTGAAAAACGAATAGAACACCGACGGAATGTCTTGGAGAGCAAAGAAGTTCAGAACGGTGGCATATGTGTGCGGCCAACTTTTTTAATGGCCTGTGTGTAATTACAAACTTTTTTAATGGCATACATGTAAAAGCCTTATATTGAATTGCTTTGCATCAAAGGCATCGACAATAATAAACAGGGACATATGTTTTAGTATGTATAGTGGAGGAAAACTCAACCTTGGCCTTCTCAGCGGCTTTTCTGAGCATTTGTAGTGCTAACTTGTCCATACTCAGATAGTCAAGAGGTGCACTATAAAATTATGCACCATTAAGAAAAATGTCACCATTGGTTGCCTTGACCTGAAAAATGTGTCGAAATTAAGAATTATAACACCTAATTCAACATCTTGGAACAGACACTCAAGTGGATACCTTATTCTACAATATATATCTGTGTGGAATAGTCCTAAAGCCACACATATTTATACGGTAAGTATAACATACTTTGTTTTAAAATTTTATGAGAAATTTTTTAAGACACACAGTATTATCCATGTGACAGGCACTAATATTTACATATATACTCGAACCTGTGTGTACAGGATTATATAGAGATACATCGGAACTTATTCATGGATTTATTGGCTCATGAAAGAAATGGATATCGGAGAATTCTTTCTGTCGATATAAAATATTATCTTAGCCATATCACGAAAAAGTCTATACAGTAGAGTTTGTGAGCCTGCGACGCCGCGCTTTCCGTGACTGTGTTAATTTCACGAACTTTGCTTTTTGAATTAAATATCATTTTAACGTCGGTATTTAATTTAACAGTATTATTATTTTATCGTGCGATCCATGTGTTTTTAGTACAAAAGATTTAATTGTCCCGTAGCAATGCACGGGTACGTTACCTAGTCTAATAATAAAGAGGTAAAATTTCTGACACAAATTTTTTTGGTCCAACCCTATTCACTGAGTTCACGTGTCCATTTTTTACTAGGAAAAGTATTCCCGTCTGTGTCCTTTGCTGGGTTGTTTTTTTCTTTTTTTTTTCTTTCCATTTCCGCGTTCCTTCCCCGGTCCTTTCTTTTCTGGAAAGCGTTCAACTAACACGTCCGTGTTTGCCGGATTGTTTGGCCAGCCTCAAACCCTCAACCAATACGTGCTCTGCCGCTAGGACTCCCGCCCGCGCGTGCTCTCGTGCAGCCTTCTTCTCCACTCGTCATAACTCCTTCGTCTCTACATCTTGCTCACCGATGGCCGCTGCGGCGACGGCAGCAGACGCTTCGCCCTCATGGCCCACAGGTCTGCGACTATACACAGACAGCAGCTACGGCAATCGTCTCGGTCTCCCTCCCATAACGTTTCTGCGACGAGTCCGCTGCAAACTGCGAAGGACGACGGCGCCATGAGTCCGCTGCCAAGGGCGGCGGCGGCGGGCTCCGGCAATGCGTCTACGCCTGCAATCACCAAGGCCTCCCATCCCATGCGCGTGCGCCAAACGCGCTGCTGCGCAGCGCGAAGCGAGCAGCTAACCGTACGTCGTGCGTGCTCTACCTTGCTCCGAGCGTCCCTAGCATGACGTCATGCCTACGCAGTATATGGCTGTTTTCTCTTAGAAAAATAAATCCAGAGATACTTTAGAAACACACATAGGAGGGGTGTCCCAGCAACAATTACCTAATTACAGCGTTCCAACCATGACGTCGTGCCTACGCAATATACGACTGTTTTTTTAGAAAAATAAATCCAGAAATACCTTAGAAATACACATTCAATGGGTGTTCGAGCAACAATTACCTTATTACCCTTAATTGAAATTAAACTAATCCATGAAATATATTTTACACTTATCAGACGGTTAAAATAAATCAGAGACTTAGATACTAAAATATATCACCCATATCAACCACGAGCTCATTTGAAATCTTAACCCTTCTATTATCAACAAATATTTCCACACTAAGTTCTTACTATAATTTTAATTAGGAATAAAATTTATTCTTGTTACAACTTGTCGGGTTCATAAACCCGGGGTCCCACATGGACCGGCTTCCCAACAAAGGCTCGTCCCAACACACAACGTTGCAAGCAACGCGTAACTAATGGGTCAGCCCAAATACCTAGACGACAGGCCAGAAGGACGATCCAATCTCTGATCGGAAGGCCTGGCCGAGGAGGAACGACGCCCGCTTCCAACTCCGGCCAGCCTCTCCGAAGGAGCGCTCGCTTCGGTCTCCAACCCGCCTCTAGACGGCCTCTCCGACCGAAAGGCTTGGCCAAACACCACTTCCGACTCCGATCCGCTTCTCCAAACGGGAATGCGCCAAACCCCTGCTTACAGCTCCTCTCCGACCAGTGCAATCAGAGCCAACTTGGACCAACTGACTGGGGACGCCCGCTCGGTAAGGACCAGGAAAACAGACGGAGAAAGTAAAGCAGCGCACTCAAGTCAACCGTAATACCGAGGACCGTACCCTGTACACCTGCAGAACAGTACCCTGCGACCTCCCTAGCATGACAGAATGCAAGCAGTGTTGTAGGCGCCGACATTTTCCCCTACAATGTTGTAGGCGCCATCAACTCCCATACCAGACCAATACGGTAAGGCTCCCCCATGTGCCTCTGAGCATCAACAGTGTTGTGGGCGCCGGCATTTACCGTACCAGGCGAATATGGTAAAACCCCTTGCATGCCTCTGGGTATCAACAGTGTGGTAGGCACCAACATCTGCCATACCGGAAGAAGACGACGCAACCTCCCAAGTGCATCTGACATTCAACAGTATTGTGGGCGCCTACCATCATCTTGTACCCACCGGCGTGGGCAACAAGACTTAGCAGCATACATACTCTCTCCCTCTCGCTTGTAAGGCCATCCCCTTCATCTATAAAAGGGGATGCGCTCTCTCCAACATGGATAAGTTGATTAAGATTGATCAAGTTCACTAGTACACAACAACAGAACCACCAGGTTCAAACCTTGAGCACATGCTTGAACACATAGCACATAGCAGAGCTCCCGTCACTCTCAGCCCCTCTGACCAGAGTCCGACCAGACATCTTGTACCCCCCATCTTTCTCCTTCTCGTTTTGTAACCCCACTACAAACTTCGAGCACCTAGGCTCAGGAATAAAGTCACCGACCGACTCAAACTGGACGTAGAGCACGTTGCCTGAACCAATATAAACCCTGTGTCATTGAGTGCTAGGCCACCTCCGATCACAACGTATGACAAAACTACAAACATTTACGTGTTGGTCACTTTCTTCACCGACAGTTGGCGCTGTCCGTGGGGAAGACGCTGTACGTTCAACACTTTTTGTCCATCGGATGGCCCACTTTTCCGCCACCTTCGCCATGGCAGGCTTAAGCGATACGACTCGCTACGGCTCACTGGAGTTTCCCACACTCCCACCTGTTGGGATGTGGGTTCCACCCGTCTTTGAGCCGTCCCAGGCCTTCCTCTTCGGAAGCCTGGACTTCATCACCGACCAGCTCGGCGTACTACACCTCTACAAGGAGGCACTTGTTCCAGTGTCCGTCGAAGGGGCGCCCTCCATCGGCTTCGGGACGCACGACGACTTTAACGATGAGGCATCTGCGCTTCATTCCGAGTAAACTCTCTGCTCAAACCCCGCTGTGAGTAATGTGCATACTGTTATTTACTCTCTATTTACTATCCCACCGATTATCCGGAGGACCGTATTGTCCGCACCGCAAACACCGTACGATCGATTCCCCTATGGATGCGTGTGCTCGGGGGCTCCAAAGGATGCTGGCGCCATCCCTTCTCACTTCCGAATTTGTGGGAATGGCGAGCTATGCTCGTACCACTTTCCACGAACTCCCAGATGACGATGGTGAGAGCGAAGGCTCCAGCATCGACGATGTGGCACCTAGCCACCGTCTATCCTGGGAGTGCGCTATGGCGGATGCTCCGGGATAGTGGTCGGTGGTTGCGGAGTTTGTACAGACTCACACCCCTCCGGACCCGCATGCGGGGGCCCTGACGCTCACACAAGGGCACACCGAGGAGCTATGACAACGGCGGCAGAACCAGCCGCCGCCAGCGCCGGCGTGCTCGGTGCATCACATTGTGCCCCATGCGCACGACCCAGCGGGCGGCCATTGGGGTCGCGCCTGCTAGGTCCAATACGACATCATGAATGAGGGGAACAACCCCCATAGTTCGCTCAGGATAGCCAGGACATTCTTGCTATGGCAATGCTTCTACGTGGCGTTCCTGAGCCCGTTGACCCCTAGGAGCGGGCGATCTACACCAGAACCTCTAGGCGATGGTTGAAGCTGCCGCCATTCAATAGGCGGAAAGCTCTGCATTGCGACTCCAACACGCGCCCTCTCTCCCCATAGGGGGAGCGGGAACACGCCAGACGGATCGCTCCCTCGCTCACTGCTACAGCCGTCGAGTGCGACTCGGGAGGCAGCGGTTGTGCCACGGTCTGACCTGGTGCCTGCTCTACACCAACCGTTGATACGTGAACGGCCTGATCCACACCAAGATGCTTGCAGCGTCATCAGCAACCCGACATCAGGCCTAGCGTGATGATGACATCCACCGGGCGGTGGTGAGGGTAGGCGACACGGATCCCGGCCAAACCATCGAGGGGAGCGATGAAACGCATCCCAGGCATGGTCGCTGGCCAGACAACCGGAGTCCTAGCCCTGAGGGCCCGGGACCATGGGCCTTTGACTAGTGTATCCAGAGAGCGCCGTTCCCACAGCGCTTTTGACCGCCCACGAATATCACCAAGTACACTAGGGAGACAAACCCCGGTATTTGGCTCGTAGATTTTTGGCTCGCCTGTCGAGCCGGAGGGGTGGATGATGACCATTTCATCATTCCGTATGTCCCCATCTGTGTGGGGGAACATGTTCGGGTATGGCTTGAATTCCTCCCGCACGACAGCATCCGCGACTGGGCGGACCTCAAGAGGGTCTTCGTCGGAAATTTCTAGGGGACGTATGTCCGCCCTGGTAACTCATGGGACCTCAAGAGCAGCTAGCAAGAGTCCAACGAGTCCCTATGGGATTACATCCGCAGGTTCTCCCAATGATGTAACTCCCTCCCTGATGTCGTCGACGTGGACGACATCAGCGCATTTCTCTCTGGGACGTCCTGCTAGTCCCTGATCCACAAGGTTGGCTGCCTGAAGCCCCGTACCACTCGAAACCTACTCAACGTCGCCACTAACCATGCCTCCGGTGAGGAGGCGGTCGGAGCGGTCTTCAACAGAGGTCGAGACAAAGGCAAGGCCAAGCGCACGGACCAAGACAAGGGCCCCTCTACACAGAGGAGCAAGAAGAACAAAAAGGATCAGCACCGACAGGACAACACCACGTTGGTTGCCGCGGCTGATCGCACGGGCAAGCAGCTCCAATAGGGACTGCCTGACCACTTCAACAAGCTCATGGACAGCCCATGCACCAACCACACCTACCCCGTCAAACACCTCTACAAGGACTGCAAGCTCCTCAAATGTTTCCTATGATAGGCCGACGGGCCAAATGAAGGAGACGACAAAGAGGTGGCGGCCAAGAAAGGAGGCACGGCGGGCAAGGATGGAGACGGCTTCCCCAACCCTAAGGAATGCATCATGATCTTCAGTGGATCTGATGCCATCTGGTCTAAGTGCCTGCACAAGGTGTGCTATAGGGAGGCATGTGCCACCGAGATGGCCATCCCCTCCTTCCTCAGCTGGTCAGAATCTCTGATCACCTTCGATCAGAGGGACCATCCCCTCCCATGTCGCGAGACCGGGACATTACCTGCTCATCATTGACCCCATCGTCCACAATAAGCGCCTCACCAAGGTGCTGATGGACGGAGGCAGCAGCCTCAACATCCTCTACGTCGACACCCTCAACGCCATGCGCATCCCCTGATCGAAACTCTGCCTATCGGGCTCTCCCTTCCATGGGGTGATCCTGGGAGTGCAGGCATACCCGCTCGGGCAG
The DNA here is from genome assembly GCF_019320115.1 of Miscanthus floridulus. NCBI lineage: Eukaryota > Viridiplantae > Streptophyta > Magnoliopsida > Poales > Poaceae > Miscanthus > Miscanthus floridulus. The sequence continues at coordinate 45,569,906 of NC_089593.1, forward strand.
ATCGATCTGCCCGTCATGTTTGGCAACCGAACCAACTTCCGCTCGAAGGTCCTCACCTTCGAAGTGGTGGACTTTCTTAGGTCCTACCACGCCATCTTGGGGCGGCCATGCTACGCCAAATTCATGGCAATCCCCAACTACACCTACCTCAAGCTAAAGATGCCAGGACCGAATGGCGTCATCACCGTGACGCTGCGCCTTCTCGTACGCCTTCATGTGCGACCACGAGCATTTCAAGCTCGCCACCACAGTCATCAACTTGTCTGAGCTTCTGTGGCCAGGGAGTCATTGACCCCAGCAGTCCCAGACTACAACAAACCAAACTCCTCAATGGCCTTCCACCTGCTCGAGGAAACCAAGGCGGTAGGAATCGACCCCACCGACCCAACCAAGACGGCGCAGATCAGGACCCAACTCCCGATCAAATAGGAATGCGAGCTCGTCGACTTCCTGCACGCCAATCGTGATGTCTTCGTATGGAAGCCATCTAACATGCCAGGCATACCACGGGACGTCGCCGAGCACGCACTGCGCCTCATCCTAGGCTCAAAGCCCGCTAAGCAACGCCTACGCCATGTCGATGATGAGAGGCGTAGGGCCATAGGCGAAGAGATCGTCAAACTCCTGGTAGCCGGATTTATCAGAGAGGTATTCCACTCCGACTGGCTTACCAATCCCATTCTTGTTAAAAAGAAGACAAGGAAATGGAGAATGTGCATTGATTATACTGGCCTCAACAAAGCGTGTCCAAAGGATCACTTTCCTTTGCCATGCATAGACCAGATAGTCGACTCCACCTCGGGTTGTGAGATCCTCTCCTTTCTGGATGCCTACTCGGGTTATCACCAGATCACGATGAAAGAGTCTGATCAGTTCGCAACCTCGTTCATCACCCCGTATGGTTCATACTGCTATGTAACCATGCTTTTCAGCCTAAAGAACGCTGGCGCCACCTACCAAAGGTGCATGCAGCAATGCTTCGCCGACCAAATCGACCCGCTCGATCAGCCTGATCAAGCCGTACGTCCGAAACCAAGAATCGCCATCTATGTCGATGACATAGTGGTCAAAATGGCTCAAGCTTGCGACTTGATCGCAAACTTATCCGCAACGTTCGCGAATCTCTGAAGGTTCAACATCAGATTGAAACCCGAGAAATGTGTTTTCAGGGTTCCAAAGGGGAAGCTGTTAGGATACATTGTATCCGAGCGCGGCATCAAGGCCAACCCTGAAAAGATCACGACCATCTCTAACATGGGCCCTATATGCAACATCAAGGGCGTACAAAGGCTCACCGACTGTCTGGCCGCCATGAGCCGATTCATCTCTCAGCTCGGCGAATGGGGGATGCCACTCTACAAGCTCCTCAAAAAGATGGATGCCTTCGTCTGGACTAAGGATGCTCAACAGGCTCTAGAGAGCCTCAAAGCATCCCTGATGTTGGCCCCAATCCTCGTCGCTCCCGAACAGGGAGAACCCCTCCTCCTCTACATCGTGGCAAGCAACCATGTGGTGAGCGCCGCCCTGGTCGTCGAAAGGGAGGAGCCAGGACACCACCTTAAGGTCCAGCGGTCAGTATACTTCATCGGGGAGGTACTCATGGACCCCAAGGTCCAGTACCCTAGGTGCAGAAGCTCCTATACACCATGCTGCTGGTGACCCGGAAGCTCCTGCACTACTTCACCGACCACAAAGTTGCGGTCATCACTTCATACCCACTCGAAGTCATCGTCCACAACCACGACGCCGTGGGATGGATCTCCAAGTGGGCACTCGAACTCATGGGCCATGACATCAGGTATATCCCCCATACCGCCATTAAGTCTCAAGCTCTCGCGCATTTTGTTGCCGAATGGACGAAGGTCCAGCTACCGACCCCAGACGTCACCCACGAGTACTGGACAATGTATTTCGATGGGTCTATCATGGCACCTGGATCGGGGGCTAGAGTGGTTCTAATCTCCCTAGACAGGAGTAGGCTCCGCTACGCCATCCGTCTCCACTTTTTAGCCTCAAACAACACCGCGGAGTATGAGGCCCTCATCAATGGACTACGCATTGCCATCGAACTTGGTGCTATGTGACTCTACGTTTGTGGCGACTCGGAGCTGGTCATCGATCAGGTCATGAAGGAGTCCTCCTGCAAAAGCCCCCCATGGCAGCATACTACCAAGAGGTGCGCAAGCTCGTGGACAAATTCCAAGGAATCGAGCTGCATCACGTCCCCTGAAAGGACAATGATGCCACCGATTTTCTCCGCAAAAATTGGCCACCAGGCAGGATCCACCCCTGAGTGGGATCTTCATCAATGATCTCCATGAGCTATCTGCCCGTGTCTTGGAAGGACCGATCTAGACACACCCCGACACCAAGCCATCACCTAGGGGCTCCGACCTCGACGCCAGGCCGGTGCTCGGGGGCTCCAACCCTAGTGCCTCTAAGACGACATCACCCACCGACATCGCCGTGTTGGCACTCAATCAATCCGACTAGCGAGAGCCACTACTTGCCTATCTCCTCGAGGAGATTCTCCCATCTGAAAGGACCGAAGCGCGATGAATCGCCCGACACGCCAAGACCTTCATCGAGATTGGAAACAAACTCTACAACGAAGTCCATCGGGAATACTCATGAAGTGCATCTTATCCGACCGAGGGAAGCAACTCCTCCTCGAGGTCCATGCCGGAATCTACGGACATCACGCGGCACTAAGGTCGCTAGTCGGAAAAGCCTTTTGCCAAGGTTTCTACTGGCCCACCACACTACGAGATGTAGAGGAGGTCATCCACAGGTGTGAAGGATGCCAGTTCTATACTCGACAAACCCATTTGCCAGCACAAGAGCTCCAAACCATCCCCATCACCTGGCCATTCATGGTCTGGGGCCTCGACATGGTAGGACCCCTCAAAAAAGGTCCGGGTGGCTTCACTCACCTACTTGTGGTGGTCGACAAGTTCACCAAGTGGATAGAGGCCAAACCCATCACCAACATCCGCTCGGAAGAGGTGGTCAAATTCTTCTCGACATCATCTACCGGTTCGGCATTCCTAACTGTATCATCACTGACCACGAGACTAACTTCACCGGGAAGAAGTTCCTAGACTTTAGTGATGGATACGGCATCAGGATAGACTGGGCCTCGGTCGGACACCCACGTACTAATGGTCAGGTCGAGCATGCCAATGGCATGGTCCTCCAAGGACTTAAGCCACGCATCTTCGACCGACTCAACAAGTACACTGAGGCGATGGGTTGTAGAGGTCCCAGCGATCCTCTAGAGCCTGAGAAATGACCCCGAACTGATCCATAGGGTTCACACCCTTCTTCCTAGCCTACAGGAGCTAAGCAGTGCTAGCCTTCCGACCTCGACCATGGTGCCCCAAGAGTGAATGGCTTTCGACCGTGACCGAGCCACGGAGGCTCAGCAAGACATAGTCGACCTGCTCGAGGAGGCCCACAGACGACCGTCATCTACTCGCTTTCTACCAGCAAACTCTCGCAGGTACCACAAAAGGAAGATCAGGGGGAGGATCCTCGAAGTCGGTGATCTCGTGCTCCGGAGGACCCAATCCGAACGAAGGAAAAACACAAAGCTCTCTCCACCATGGGAAGGACCACTATACGGTGATCGAAGTAATCCGACCAGGCGCCTACCGACTGCAGGACAACAACGGCAACGTTCTCACCAACACTTGGAACATTGAAATAGCTACGTCGTTTTCCCCTAAATTTGGTCTTACCGCTTTTTAGTCAACACTTAGCTCCTGTAAAGCACCCCAGCCCAAACATTTTCAGGTTGGGTCACTCGGAGGCTCCATGAGGGTACAATACTAAATACTACCTCTCTTTTTTACTATCACATGGTAAAAACTTTTTGCCCGAACAAAAAGGCATTCCATTATTTTTATTACCCTACGTGACTTTGTTCTTACTCCCAACCGAACGCACCCCGCCAAGACCTACGGTTACGAGCAGTCGAGCCCCATGGGCCATGCCTAGGTTCTTAAAAGCTGCAGCCTATGGAACAAACGGGCAGGTGCAAAAAAGAAAGGATAAAAATAAAGCTATGCTAGGATAAAAAATAAGGAACAAATAGTGATTCTATCACAAAAATAGAACTAGATGTATTTATTGATACAAAAACTATTCACATGGGGGCTCCCCCAAACTTAACGATTACATTTGCTAACTACTTCTACTCCAAATACTACTGTGTCCGCTCGGCGGCATCGGCTGAGGCCAAAGGAAAGGCCACGGACACACGCCGACGGACATAACCACCGCCGCAAGGGCCCCGCCCGGTTCCGCTCCCTCAACTTCGGCGAGCGCAACGAGCACCTCAAGGGACCCGCCTAGTTCTGCTTCCTCAACTTCGGCGAGCGCAATGGGTACCTCAAGGGCGTCATAGCCATAGATGCTCAGCAGAAGAGCATGGTGCTCCTAACCTTCTCATGCAGTCGAGGTAGCTCCTGGGCAGGGACGCTGCCACCGAGGTATGGCCACCATGGATGGAAGAGATCTCATCAAACTTTATGAACTGGCCAACCTGAGCAGCTGCAAGCACGGAACCCTCCACCAGCACGATCCTAGGCAACTTCCCCTCCGACAAGGCTCGCCCGGTGAAGATCCACCGAAAAGAATCCACGCACGGCTCCATCCCAAAAAGGCCTCGCAGACGAATCCAGTGCGCCACCTCCTTCGGCGGAAGCCGCCCCTTCTCAGACAAAGATGGCCAGCACTGCCTCAGGGAGCCTTCATCTCGACATTGTGCTCTGGATTCATGAAGGGATCTGTGAGTCCTCCCCCTCGCTTACCCTCTCTCTCACTTAGGAACCACCATGACATACAGGCACTCTCGATGAGGAGGAAGAATGAGGAGAGGTGATAGTTAGAGAACAGGCAAAAGACTACGAGAGAAGCCCTCTCCCTTCCCCTATTTAAGGAGGAAATGCAGTAACTAAAGAAGGGCAAAGGATCAGAGCGAAAAACTCTCTCCCTTCCCCTATTCAATGCGAACGGGAAACGATGGGACGCGCCCTGACTGATGGGATGCCCACTGACCGACGGAACGATGCCTGATCAGACAGGACATGGCCTAGGTATGGCCCACCACTACCGCATGCTAGGCATAAGAACCAAAGTGCCACCACACGTAGGCGGCTCTCTGCCTTCCCAGGCGGGACATGGAAAAACCCAAACAACAGGATCTCCGCCAGGAGAGACCATCGAGCTTCCTAAGTCAATCGAACGGCTTAGAAAAATGCCAAGAGACAGGTAAGGAGCAAAGGGATGCCCCATGTAGGCCATGCCAACTCTATCACGAATGACGAGCACTGGTCCTAGTCGGACATTTCTGATTGGAGCTCTTCAAACCCCGTCACTCGAGTCATCAAGGTAACGTTTCCGACCCCCGCTCTTTCTGTTATAATCATTCATACGTACATACATGCATTCATTCATATGCCCGCGCCCTCGGATGATTCAAGCCCGAATCGCTCGGGAGCTTAGGAACTAAAGCATCGCACATGCGGCTAAATGCATCACAACGCTCTGTGTTGCGTCACAAAGCTGCAGTTGCCTCATTCAACATGAGCAATGACCGACTAGGGTTCAAAGGTCGGTCCATGAAGGGCTCGAGGCCGCCTCATGTCAAACAGAGCTAGGGGAGAAAAACACAGATGAGCCAAGTGTGGCCCTCGCCCAGTCTGCCCCAAAGCGGACAGGGTCATCTCAACCTTCTCGTTTGATCCTAAACCTTTGCCAAACCCATAGAATCTCATCGAGGGGAGGCCAATGGGCCACCCGGGTCGATCTCTGGAACGACCCAAGCATCTACTGGGTTGCAGGTAAAGGAGCAGTGGAATGTCACAAGAGGGATATGCCGACCCCATCATGAACGATAGACCCGGATTCCACTCGATCATACCCATTAGCGAGCTCACTGAGCGCGTCACTAAAGCCCGAGCGATCGAGGCAAGCAACAAAACTCAGCCCCTCCGGTTGTGAGAAACCGAGGATGTGGTAACGTACAAAACTCAAACCGACCCCTACCAAGCCCAACAGGGCTCAGGGGATCAAGACACCTAAACTAACTGCCTCGGCTGCGCGGGCTGCACCGATGCCAGGATCCGCGAGCTTTGCCTTGCCCAATCCCTAAACTAACTGCCTCGGCTGCACGGGCTGCACCGACGCCAGGATCCACGAGCTCCGCCTCGCCCGATCCATAAACTAACTACCTTGGCTGCGCGGGCTGCACCGACGCCAGGATCCGCGAGCTCCGCCTCGCCCAATCCCTAAACTAACTGCCTCGACTACGCGGGCTGCACCGACGCCAGGATCCGCGAGCTCCACCTCGCCCGATCCCTAAACTAACTGCATTGGCTGCATGGGCTGCACCGACGCCAGGATCCGCGAGCTCTGCCTCACCTGATCCCTAAACTAACTGCCCCGGCTGCACGGGCTGCACCGAGGCCAGGATCCGCGAGCCCCGACTCGCCCGATCCGTAAAAAACCACCTCAGCTGCCCACGGCACCTTGGTTGACAACTCCGTCTCGACTAAAATGCATGCACACACGCCCGCTAACAAAACCCCCTAGACGATTCTACCCGAATCGCCTGGGGGCTCAGGGACTACACCCGCGGTTGCGCTCGTGCGCACCCGCTAACAAAATGAAAACTTCCCCCCTGGCAATACGAAACCCCCCAGATGATTCTACACGAATCGCCCGGGGGCTTGGGGGCTACACCTACTTGTGCGCGCGGTGCGCTCGCGCGCACCCGCCGTCGAGATAAAAATCCCTCGGATGATTCTACCCGAATCGCCCAGGGGCTCAGGGGCTCCAGTCAGGTTCATAAACCTAGGATCCCTCATGGACCGGCTTCCCAACAAAGGCTCGGCCCAATAGCCAACGTTGCGAGCAACGCGCAACTCCTAGGCTAGCCCAAATACCTAGATGGCAGGCCAGAAGGACGATCCAATCTACGACCAGAAGGCCTGGCAGAGGAGGAACGGCGCCCGCTTCCAACTCCGGCCCGCCTCTCCGACCGGAGCGCTCGCTTCGGTCTCCAGCCCGCTTCTGGACGGCGTCTCCGACCGGAAGGCCTGGCCAAACACCACTTCCGACTCCAACCCGCTTCTCCGACCGGGAATGCGCCGAACCCCTGCTTACAGCTCCTCTCCGACTAGCGCAATCAGAGCCGACTGGGACCAACTGACCAGGGACGCCCGCTCGGTAAGGACCAGGAAAATAGACGAAGAAAGTAAGGCAGCGCACTCAAGTCAACCGCAATACCAAGGACCGTACCCTGTACACCTGTAGGACAGTACCCTGCGACTTCCCTGGCATGATAGAACGCAAGCAGTGTTGTAGGCGCTGACATTTTCCCCTACAATGTTGTAGACGCCATCAACTCCCATACCAGACCAATACGGTAAGACCCCCCCCCCCCCCATGTGCCTTTGAGCATCAACAGTGTTGTGGGCACCGGCATTTACCGTACTAGGCGAACATGGTAAAACCCCTTGCATGCCTCTGGGTATCAATAGTGTGGCAGGCACCGACATCTGCCATACTAGAAGAAGACAACGCAACATCCCACGTGCATCTGACATTCAATAGTATTGTGGGCGCCTACCATCATCTTGTACCCACCGGCGTGGGCAGCAAGACTTAGCAGCATACGTACTCTCTCCCTCTCGCTTGTAAGGCCATCCCCTTCATCTATAAAAGGGGATGCGGTCTCTCCAACACGGAGAAGTTGATTCAGATCGATCAAGTTCACTAGTATACAACAACATAATCACCAGGTTCAAACCTTGAGCACACGCTCGAACACATAGCACATAGCGGAGCTCCTGTCACTCTCGGCCCCTCTGACCAGAGTTCGACCGGACCTCTTGTACCCCCATCTTTCTCCTTCTCGTTTTGTAACCCCACTTCAAACTTCGAGCACCTGAGCTCAGGAATAAAGTCACCGACCGACTCAAACTGGACGTAGGGCACGTTGCCTAAACCAGTATAAACCGTGTGTCATTGAGTGTTAGGCCACCTCCGATCACAACATACGGCAAAACTACAAATATTTACATGTTGGTCACTTTCTGCACCGACACAACTTGAATTAACTAATGGTCCTATAACCAAACCATAAACTAAAATCTTGAGTAGTTTGTTATCTAATTTCACCTAAATAAATACATCTCCAAGTGGTACATATATACCAGTGCAATCCTTCACAAGAGCAGCTATGTGAAAAGTCATGAGAGGTCTCCAACATAATCATCAACAGGCAGTCAAATCCTTGACATGACACCAACCAACTCCTCGCCATCTTGACCACTTCAATTAGAATTAAAATTACGTATTTTAGTAGATCATCAAAGAAAGTTCAACTCAATATTTAACTCTATCAACACATAAATAGTAAGAAAATTATATATATATATATATATATATATATATATATATATATATATATATATATATATATATATATATATATATATATATATATATATATATATATATACATACTCTTGTGCCTTACAATGGGAAAATATATCAAGATCGTATTCTATATCGATACAGACTTAATAAGACATTATCATATTGTTGTCAATACTAACTTTATATTATGATGATGTTATGATCATCATAAAATAATTATAGCTTTTAAATTTTCTAGATATAGTAAACATAAATAACTAAAATCCTAGATGTAGAGCTGCAGACATGTTATTATAGTTACATGACTTCTTTTATTTATATTTGAGATTGAATAAAATATTTTGGATCACTTCAATTAGCCTATAAATTACAGATCCAGCGTAGACCTCGGAGCCAGAGCTGTAACAAACAGACCCAGCATTTATGTCCTCATTTTCATTAACATTTGACACTATTTTTCATCCGTCGCAACGCACGGGCATATTTGTTAGTCCTTAAACTGATGTGCCATCCAATGATCAAAGTCTTACAGGTTGTATCATAGGTCAAAATTCAGGGTTCGTAATCGCAACTACGGAAATACTCGATCTCTAACTGTCTATAAAACGTTTCCATATGACTTCAAAGTTCAAACAGCACATGAACACGAAAGTACAGACATATATCAACTGATCTTCTTTGGCTGTTTACTACGCTGGAGCATCACTTGTTTATTGAATGGGGAAAAAAAAGAGAGTGACGATGTGGTGGCATTACGTGTCTGTTTGACTGTTTTCTCCATGAGTCTTGAAACATATATAGGTTCGTCTTAGAACACCTTCACATGATCCAAGGCTCGCTTTCCATCTAGTTTGTTTGACATGTGATGCGTAATGTAATCTTCCACCTTCACTGTCCTGTACAAAAGCTTTTCTGTTGGAGTGCCTGTTGTTAGTTGATCTCCACCGATAGGCCCAACGGCCTATTGGGCCCTTGCCTCTGCGCCTTGATCGGGGGCGTCCAACCCTAACTGGTTGGTGGGCTCCTGTCGCACAGCACATATATATAGAGGAGTGGAGAACTGGGCTCAGCTCACGAGGTTCGAAGGAGCCGCCACACCCACCTACAGAAAACTCTAATCCGATCCTAAAGAGGTGCTGTCAGCGACGGGATGTGCCCCGCCACCGCCGTCGTTCCCCTGCAGGTCTACACCAGACCGCCGTCTCGCCACCGAGCCAGAGCTGCCCCTACACCGGCGTCTACGCTGCTGCTGTGCCGCAACAGTGAAAGGCGAGAAGGGTCTTCCCCGGATCTACGGGTTACACATAGAGGTACACATTCAATCCTAACAATGGTACCAGAGCTAGGTTGCCTCTGTGTAACCCTAACCCTAACCGGGTAAAAGAAGAAAGAAAGAGAGACTGGGGTGGCGGACGTCACTGTCTACCGGTCACCACCGCCACCGCGCGGGGGAAAAGAAAACAAGATCCATTCGGATCAGAGAAGAGATAGGACCCTCGGCTCACGAAGCCGAACCCTAACCCAAGAACAGAACAGATCCAATTCGGATCTAAGAAAAGAAAAGAGTTCCTTTCGGATCTGAACAGATAAAGGTTCCCCAAGCCTAACCCTAACTGGGTGAAAGGAAGGGCTATCGGCACTTCAAGCCGAACCCTAAACCCGTAAAAGCCTTCAACGGGAAGAGAAACAGTTGAAGAAGAAGAAGAGTGGATTCGGATTTGGCCGAACCCTAAGACTAACCCTAATTTTAACCCCAATCCCAAATCGGGTTAATCCCAAAAGAAGAAGGGGAAAGGGGAAGAAGGGAAAAGAATCCGGGTTCAATCGAACCCTAACCCTAACTCGCATGGAGAAAGGGAAAAGGGAAAGCCATTCGGATGAACTCCAAAAGAGGAAAAGAAATCAAAAGAAACGAACCCTAACCCTAGATCCCCTTTTCGGGTGAACAAGCGAAAAGAAAAAAAAGAAAATGCAACTCAAATCCGAAGGGGAAGATCCAAACCCTAACCAGTTCGAAAAAGAGAAACGAGATCCAAATCGAAAAGAAGGGGATGGGAAAGGAGAAAGGGAAAGGGGAACGGAAAAACCTCACCGGGCGTCGGGAAAACCCTTCGCCGGCGCAGGAGAAGAAGACCGAGCCGGGCTCGCTACTCGCCGGGCTCGGCCAAGGGGTCACCGCGGCCAGGCCGCTCGATGACAGCACGTTCACCCACAGGGGAGCGCGCACGCCGGCGAGGGGGTCGGCGGCGGTGCCATGGTCGCCTTCGCTCGCTCTCGGTCGCTCGTTGTGCTCGCTGCGCTAAGGTAGAGAGAGGAGAGAGAGCGGCGAAGAAGAGAGAGGAAGCAGCCGAAAGAATGAGCTAGGGTTTCGCTCACGGGCGCGCGATGTCGGCTTTTATATGAGCGAGATGCGCGCTCGGCTGTCGGATGTGAATGGATGGCCGAGATTGAATGGGCCAAGTCGCGGCCCAGGCGGGCGAGCGGGCGTGCGGGACTTTACCGGCGCAGGTCCAGGTTGCGGCCTGGGTGCGGCCTGCACGCGCGAAAAGAAATGGGCCGAGCCGTTTCTGCGGTTTTTGGGCCGAAACAGTAAAGTTTGAGTCCAGTTTTGCATTTTTTTCTTTTTCCAGAAAATTGAAAAATGCAAATTGGCTCAAAAGAAAAATAGAAAAGTAATTTTTCCCTGTGGGTAAAATTCAAGAAATTGAGTATACGTTTTCCGCTGCTAAAGAAAAAGTATATTCTCAAAGTTTTCCAGTAAATGTTTATTTCCTGGAAAATGATTAATGGATTAAAGGAAATAGAAAAAGCAATTTTCCCTGTGGGTAAAATTCAAGAAAAAGAGAGTTTTTCCACAGCTAAATAAATTGTTTATTCTCCAGTTAATTTGTACCAACGTGATATTTAATTGGAGAAAAAGAAAGTTTTTTCCGCTGCTAAAGAAAATGTTGATTCTCTAGTTATTTTGAACCAATGTGGTATTTAATTGGAGAAAAAGAGATTTGATATGATTATGATGTTGTTATTTTCTGACCAACGGTGTTAATAACAATATCATAATTTTAATGATTTATGCATTAATTCTACTTCTGCCCAACGGTGATGTTGAATTAGTGTATAAGAAAAGTTGATAATTTTAATGATTTATGCATTAATTCTACTTCTGCCCAACGGTGATGTAGAATTAGTGTGTAAGAACAGTTGTCAAATTTAATGATTTATGCATTAATTCTATTTCTGCCCAACGGTGATGTAGAATTAATGTGTAAGAACAATTGTGAAAGTTAATGATTTATGCATTAATTCTATTTCTGCCCAATGGTGATGTAGAATTAGTGTATACGAATAGTTGTATGTTTTGATTTTGACCAACGTTGGAATCAAGGCATGCAAATGGTGTTATTTTTATGATAAGAAAAGTTTTGACCTAGTTTTCATCTTGTCTAAGGTGGACTGGGTAGTCACCTCACCATGTTCCACTAAGTTTGTGGCACCGATGAGGGAGACAAAAGAGAATGATGCCACTTGGGCAACTAAAGAGAGGGATTTTGAATCCCAAAAGATAGTCCTATGACTTTTGTGCATAGGAAGTGGGTCACTGCCAACAAGAAATGTTTTGGCTGTGGTAAAGAACATGATTGAACTTGCAATTGTGGGCTCAATCCCAGAGTGTGACACAGTCACCGAGTACCTCGATAGAATAAAGAGTTAGTTCATTGGCTCTTCAAAGACATATGCTACCCAGCTGATAAAGCAGCTGGTGACATAGTGTCACTCTGGAAATGGTGGCATAAGAGAGCTTATGATGCGTTGTCGAAATTATGGCACTGTTGTTTATGCCATATTTCGAGGGGGAGAATAGAAAGACAAGTTAAGAATGATATTCTTCCTCCATTAGAGCTCTTAGATTAAGAATAATGCAGGGAATGCATAAAAGGAAAGTATGTAAAGAAGATTAAGAAAGATGACAACGAAGCGCAGGAATTTTATAGATTATTCACACAGACATCTGTGGTCAACTTTCCTGTAAAGAGTGTGGATGGTTATGATCCGTTCATAACATTCATAGATGATTACTCCCATTATGGCTATATTTATCTAATCAAAGAAAGAACAGAAGCATTGGATAAATTTAAGATATTAAAGATTAAGATAGTCAGGTCTAACCGTGGGGGAGTACTACGGTCGGCATACCCTAAAAGAATGGCATAGTAGCCCAGTATTCTATACTGGGTGAACCTCAGTAGAATAGAGTAGCTAAAAGAATCAATCGTACCCTGATGGATATGGTGGGCAGTATGATAAGTTACTCCACCTTACAGTTGAGCCTGTAGATGGAGGCATTAAAAACCCCATTCATATTCTCAAAAGAGTACCAAGTAAGTCGATGCCCAAAACACCGTATGAGTTGTGGACAGAAAGTGTACCCTCACTAAACCACTTGTGTGTGGGGGGGGGAGCCCTGTTGAGGCTAAAGTATTTAACCCAAACATTGGGAAGTTAGATCCCAAAATAGTAAGGTGCCATTTCTTTGGCTACCCAGAAAAGGCAAAAGGTTTTCGTTTTCTACTGTCTAGAGAGACATACAAAGTTTGTGGAAACGAGACACGCTATCTTCCTAGAGGACGAATTGATGAGGGAGAGCATGGTAGCTTGAGAAATTGACCTTGAAGTGAAGCGGGTGTAAGCGCCCACTCCAATAATTCATTAGCCAATTTTCTCACTACCTGCTATAGCTGCACCGACAGTGCCAGATACTGTGGTGCCAGCACCTGTTGTTATCCCACCTGTGGCAACAATAAATGACGATAAGGAACCTGTTCTTCAGGATTCTATAGAACCTATTGCCACACATGAGGGGGAGCAACAACAGCCTCAAACAGAAGATATGCCAAAAGTGGAGGCCCCTAGAAGGTCTCAAAGAGTTAGAAAATCAGCTATTCCTGCTGATTATGAAGTGTACAACACTGAGGAATTTCAAATGGAGGATGATCCCACCTCATTTGAAGAAGCCATGAGAAGTGATCATTCATCAAAGTGGCTTGAGGCCATGGAAGATGAAATGAAATCAATGAATGCCAATATAGTTTGGGACTTGGAGATAATTCCTAAAGGAGCCAAAATAGTAGGCTGTAAAATGGGTCTACAAAACAAAACTTGACTCTCAAGGGAATATAGAGGAATATAAAGCGTGACTTGTGGCAAAAGGCTTTATGCAAAGAGAAGGGATTGATTACAATGAGACCTTTTCTCCAGTCTCATATAAGGATTCCTTTAGAATCATAATGGCATTAGTGGCATATTACGATTTAGAATTGCATCAGATGGATGTAAAGACGACATTTCTCAACGGAGACTTGGAGGAAAATATTTACATGGCACAACCGAAAGGTTTTGTCATGGAAAGAAAGAACGAATGGGATGCCCCTAAAGAAATCCATTTATGGATTAAAACAAGCTTCAAGACAGTGGTACTTGAAGTTTGATCAGACAATAAAGAATTTTAGGTTTTAAAGAGAATGTAGAGGACAATTGTGTCAATACAAAGTTTAAGAATGGGAAGTTTATCTTCCTTGTCCTTTATGTAGATGATATCTTACTTGCTAGTAGTGATGTCAGTCTACTACTGGAGACAAAGAAATTTGATATGAAAGATCTTGACGAAGCCTCGTTCGTTCTAGAGATCGAGATTCACCGAGATAGAAGAAAAAGGGTATAAGGACTGTCACAAAAGGCATACATGGAAAAGATCTTAAAGAAATTCAGTATGCACAAATGTAGTCCCTCACCTGCTACTATAGTCAAGGGCGACAGATATGGAGATTTCAATGCCTCAGGAACCAATATGAGCTCAATCGATAAAGTGAAAGTGGTTCCATATGCTTCAGCTGTCGGAAGCTTGCAACATGCTCAAGTATGTACGCGCCCTGACTTGGCATTTGTTACCGGGTTTTACTTGGCAGATTCCAGAGTAATTCTGGAATAGAACACTAAAATTAGTAAAGAAAGTCTTGCATTATTTGCAAGGAACGAAAGGCCTCATGATGACATATGGAAGATCTGATTCACTCCATATGGTGGGATATTCAGATTCTGATTATGCGAGAGTGAATGCATATCCAGACGTGGATTTTCTATCATCTCGCAAAGGGGAGCTATTTCATGGAAAAGCTCAAAGCAAACTGTCACTACATCGTCCACAATGTATGACAGTTTGTAGCGTGTTATGATGCAACGGGCAGGTGAACTGACTAAAGAAATTCATACCCGGTTTGAAGGTGGTTGACGACATCTATATACCACTTAAGTGATACTGCGATAATAATCAGACAGTACAGTATACTCACAACATAAGTCAAGTGGTGCTGCCAAACACATTGACATAGAGTATTATGTTGTGAAAGATAAAGTCCGGGATCAAGTCATAAGTCTTGAGCATATAAGTATCGAAAAGATGCTCGCGGATCCGCTTACAAAAGGCTCACCACCCAACATGTTCAGAGAACATGTAGCTAGCATGGGTTTAAGGGAAAACCTAAAATTCCTGGACAAAAAAAGGGCCACAGATAAGTATCTATTTCATAATAGAGTAGTGTGTTGTAGCTGTTAAGTTTATCGGCAATGGATCGTGACGATGAGACATGCTCTATGCGCTAATCTGTAATGGAATGAACAAAAGTAAATGATATGAAATTGAAAGATGGAATGAGATCAAAGGGGAGAATGTTAGTTGATCTCCACCGATAGGCCCAACGGCCTATTGGGCCCTTGCCTCTGCGCCCTGATCGGGGGCGTCCAACCCTAACTGGTTGGTGGGCCCCTGTCGCACAACACATATATATAGAGGAGTGGAGAACTGGGCTCAGCTCACGAGGTTCGAAGGAGCCGCCACACCCACCTACAAAAAACTCTAATCCAATCCTAAAGAGGTGCTGCCAGCGACGGGATGTGCCCCGCCACCGCCGTCGTTCCCCTGCAGGTCTACACCGGACCGCCGTCTCGCCACCGAGCCGGAGCTGCCCCTACACCGGCGTCTACGCTGCTGCTGTGCCGCAACAGTGAAAGGCGAGAAGGGTCTTCCCCGGATCTACGGGTTACATACAGAGGTACACATTCGATCCTAACACCCGTAACAGGTGAAACCACCCCATCAAACTTTGGATTGTGGAATGCAGATGCTGATAATCGTTCCTTACGACCATTAATGATGACCCTATGCTCAGTACTCTTGAACTTTCCGTTCGTCATAATCTGCAACTGGAATGAGGAAATATGAGGTGCGCAAGAATTTAGTATATTCGTTAATTATGCATTTACCATGCTGCATCCCTAGATTGAATCTAACTGGCCAAAATGGAAGGAGAGTTATCTCTCATTGGGCCCATTTAGCCGGGCCCATAATTTAGGTTCTTTAACAATCGAAAGAGTATATCTGGTTTTATTCCCATCAAAAAGTAATTAGATCAACTTATTACAGCTTAAAATCACGAGACGAACTAAATACTTTAGAACAAGTTTTAACTTAAGACTAATTTAGATAAGAAATTTATTTTCCATCAGTGTTATACCAACGGAACAGGACCATTTGCCTCCTTTGTGTTGGAGCATGATGCCACTTTGCTGATTAGCAAAGGTACCTGCAGGTATATGTGTGTGTTTGGACGATGACCAAACATTGCTAACCTTTACGATTCAACTGTTTGCTGACAATTTGTTCGAGGCACCATATGGACGGTGGACCAGAAGGACGGCTGTTGGAAAGTTATATTTCTTAATTGGTTTTTGAATGAATTGATTAAATGTGTAACAACGACCGATAGAAGTCATTAGAAGTTAGTAAAAGCATACATTCAGTTATAGGTTTTGCTTCTCTTACGCTAATTCCAAAATATGGTTGTTTGTTTTGTGTTTTGGCTTTTGACCAAATCACACTAGTGTTCATTGGTGGATACCCACAAAGTATGAGTTGTTTGTAAGCTAAATACTAATATTTAGTGTGTTTACCCCAATGCCACATAAACCCAATGATGCCATTTAATTTGTTGAGAAGTAAAAGTTTTGAATTGCATGTTAGTACTTAATAACTAAAAGTTGGTTTACCTCAAGGAGATCTCCAACATTCACCAATAATGCATCATGCCTTTTTATTTGGAGGCCTTCGACTGAATTAACTTGTAAAAGGATGGTAAGAAAAGATCCATCTGAATGAGGCGAGAATCCCAAAACCTTTTAGGGCATCGACATGCACGGAGGGTAGTAATTCATCCTTAGAACTTGCACGGCATATTTGTCACTAGTCAGTTCAGGATCAATCTTTAGAATTTTTGCTATGGCTTCTATGATGGAATGGGCTACTTTCTTCAATTCATCACAGTAATCTTCAAGGGATTTCCTGACATCACAAAGGAATTAGGTGTGTGTATATATATAAATATTACATTTTTCCTCCTCCGGGTGTAGTTACTCCCATCTTAAATAAACCACATTGTCTATAGGTAGATACTCCCTCCATATCGTAATTAGAAGTCGTTCTGCAGTTGGAATGGAGTTGACGAAAAGATGTCGTTTTGCCGCATGAACGCAGCTTTGGACGCCGCTGCCCCTCGCGCTTGGCCTCCAGCGCCGCGCGAGTTATTAGTGCCGCGCTCGACGCATGCGCGATTGGCCTCCCATCCGCGCGAGTTATTAGCGCCGCTACTCCCATCCGCTCGACGCACGCCCTCCCATCCGCTCAACTCACGCTCTCCCATCCGCTCGACGCACGCCGCATGTAACACCCTCGGTGTTAAGCATGCATTTAACCTTGACATTGCATGATCATAAGCATCCATGAGCATGCATGTGCATGAGCATTTCAATTACTATACCTTTGTTAGCTTACATTTCATGTGTATTACTTATTTACCTTACTTAAGTTAGGGTTTTCATGTAACCAATGTATCAAATGTGTATGGAACCTTGGGAATGCTTTAAACATGTTTAGAATAGCATAAAGAACAATTTTGGTATTCATGACTAAGCCTAGTTTAGTCTCTAAGTCATTGATATGGTGTATGACATCATTTTAAAGTGCTATGTTTGACCAAGTTTGAACTATGTCATAGAGACTTTGCATGGCAATGAATCTTTAAACAAAGTTGTAGTATTTGAGTAGGGCAACAACTTTTATTTTTGGGTCATGAGTTAATTATGTGCATAGCTTAGTCTTTTGAGTTTTCAAAAATCAACAATTCACTGATTTCCGGCACTTAGAATTTTTCTAAGTCCATAACCGGTTTACAGTTTCGCTGGCCCTACTTTGAGACGATTTTACTCTTGATTCTTTGAGAACTAGACTATGATCCTTTAATAGAAGTTGAAGATGGTATGTAGGGCATCAACTTTCGTTAAGATAGTTTTTGCTGTTGAGCCACGGTTTAGGAGTTTGAACGCTGTCAAGTTGCGCTGTAAGTCGGACTATTGAGCGCTGATGACCTTACTGAATCGAGCTACAGTGACCGACCAGCTTCAGACAGTGAGCGCCGCGTGGAGGCCGCGCGTCGCCGTCGGCGCGCCCGGCCAGGCCACGTCGGGCCGCAGCTCGCTAACTAAAGCACGCGCACACCCGTGACCTCTCCGCACCCTCTGTTCCACTGCCTGCTTTCTCCTTCGCTTTCCGCAGCGCAGCGACCGCAGCAGCCGCCGTAGTGCCGAGCCGCGCCGCCGTCGCCATTGCCGGGCTAGCTCGCACCGTGCCCCTCCTACGCCACTGCAGTAGCTTCGCCGTGGTCCCACCGCACCACCGTATCCACGTTGGCTAGCTAGGAGCGCTCGGTAAGCCGTCTCATCGCGAACGGCATTGCCGGTGTTCCACCGCCGCGGTCCGTCACCGTGGCCACACCGCCTCCGACCACCGTGTGCCTTGCTTGTGTGTTCGCTAGTCTCACCGTAGCATGTAGAGTCTAGGTGTAACCATCGATTAAGCTTCCATGGCCGGCTCAAGCATATCGCCATCGTCCCGGCCGCCGCGCGATGCTCTGTTTCGTTGCTCTGTTTTCGTTTTGCTACCGTGACAGTTCATAAAGCTAGCTCATTTGTTTTCTGACTGAATGCAACTTTAGAAAATCATAAGTGGAGTTATTTAGGTCCAATTTTGGTGAGTCAAATTTTGTTGTGTTCCTAATGAAGTGTAGTTTTTTTTATAAAAATATGAAATATACAGTTTATTGTATTTTTCTTGATGATTAAAATGTATTTAAATAAATGCTTTTTGAATGTTAATAAACTTGTAAATTAGATATCTTGAGCTAGAAAAGTGATAAAATTGTGATTCCAAGTTTGTTGGTCTTATGTTGACATGCTCTAGCTAGAAAAAAATTATAATCTATTGTTTGACACTTTTCTATAGGGTTTATTATTTTCACTAAAATCGACCTTACTAGCTTGTCATTTTTGTAAAGAATGTTTTACTTGGTAAAATGACATGAAACTTTTACAGTAGTCTTGTGGTAGCACTTGGAGGTCACTGTAATTTTCTGAGAATTTATTATGCACATTTGGTATAGGTTTATTGTTTAACCTAATTATCTAAATAAATTAATAAATACAATTAAATAAATAGTTTGGGCTTTGCCATTATGTTTTCTTGAGTGTATTTATTGCCCCTGAACTGTTGGTGTACTTGGTGGTGTCAAATTTTGAATGCTTACATGTAGTAGAAATATTGTTGCTTTATAATTTGATTTAACATGTTTTCGGACAGATTCTGTTGCTTGTTATGTTGCATAGTCAAAATTATGTTTTCTATAGAAATGATTAATAACAAAGTTGTAGGTAACTTCTTCATCTATCTTGTGTTAAAATTTCAGGTGAATAGGCCAAAGGGTTTAGGAGTTCTATCTGTTTAAAGTTAGTTTTCCGAATTGCTTGTTCTATGGAATTTCTGGACAGCACTGCATAGATTGCCTATTTTGTCTAGGATAGATTGTGATTCAGCTTTTGGTGATTAAATAAGAGTTGTAGACAATTTTATAAGATTTCCAGAAAGTCTAAGATCACAGCATTTGGATAAGTATAACTTCAGTTATGATATAAACTTGTAACTGTCATGTGTAACTTAGATATTGCTTGGTGTGAAGTTTGTAAATAACTAGAGAAGAGATATGCACCTACTAGGCAAATAAGGAGTTAGCATTGTTATCATTTTGCTACTTAACATCATTGTTGCAGCATGTACATTCCTTATCACATCCTCCGTGATCCATCTTATGCATTCATGGTACTTACTTATGCATATGCATGCAATAGGTGCAACCGAAGGGATCACGCTTGTGGAGCTCGACGCCGAGCCGCAGGAGGAGAATCAGGAAGTTCAGCACCTGGAGGTTCCCGGAGAAGGAGAGCCTGAAGCCGATCACCTTCCCGAGTGCCCCGATCACCAGCCTTCGGCGTTTGTGAAAGGCAAGCCCCGGAGCATTATAAGCCTCCCTATTTTATTAATGTCACTTAAAGTATTCGTATTGCTACATTACGTGACAGGAGTTGTTTGGAAACCATTGTTGCATATTATCTTCCTTGACCAGAAATATCTACCATGAATCCTATTTAAGTCCAGGAATGTTTATCATGCTTAGCTCTGCTTAGACCGGTAGAAGTCGGGTGATTTCCTGTCACCTGCGAGCTATAGGTGATAACTTAATCACGGTTGGCTATATTGTGCTATCGTGGAACATAACCTGGTAATGTGGAGTAAATGGAGACTGGGCGGAGTCTTATATGTGGTATTGTAGTGATTCCGTCTGTGTCGTTTAAGGACCGGACGTTGGAGGTCATCTTGTCATGTTGAACGCAGCCTCTCACATAGTTGGCCGGATAAGTCATTCCGACCGCGAAGCCGAGTAGTTCAATTCAGACCGGGACCACGAGCGGTAAAAGTGCACACTTTGGATGGTAGTAAGGATGTGCAGAGAGCCATTGGCGTAAGCCCAAGGGCGGGTTAGAGTCCCGATCATCCTTGGCAGAGTGGTTCTCTGATTGTGCAGCGCTGGTCATACCCACGAATTTGGTTCCTGAGTTGTACCAAAGGTGACCTAAGGCTACCTTCGCGAGGTATGCTTTGGTGTGTGTTAGGAATAATTCCCCAGCTGGGTAGGAATCGATTCGAATCGCCGTCTCTCCTGGATAGTGAGAACTTGACTTGAGTTCCTTTCATCGTAGTAAATTATGGAAATGATGGTTATGAGATTATGCGAGAACTCAACTAGATATGGTTATTATTGTGATGACTTAATGGACCAACATGTTTGGCATAGGATAGTTGCTAATCTAGTATGAGATAGGATTAATAACTGGTGATTCACAATTAAAGAGATGTTGGATAACTTATGCTTTTTCTTCAAATAATGTCTACCAGCTCTACTTATAAAGCCTTGCATACTCCTTGGTGTCTTAGTATATTAGTTGGGCGGGTAAGTCTCGCTGAGTACCTTCTCGTACTCAGGGTTTTATTCCCATTGTTGCAGATAACATTATGTATCATGGCTACTGCAAGAACTGTCTTGCTCCTGTTGTGGATGAGGACTAGGACCATGGGCAATGGTCATTCTGTATTTCATCTCACCTTTGTGCTTTTGGTTGGAGATGACTATGACACTGGCTTTGTATTAAACTGCGTGTGATGTTGATGTTAAACTACTTTGCTTTCGCTACTTTCAAACTTGGTTTGTAATAATTATTCGAACTCTGATGTATGAGACCTATTTGTGAACTGTGATGTAATATGTGACTGGTTGTGTTGAATCTCTACGATCTTGGTTTGTATGTTGGTTGTTTGAAATCCTTCGCGATTTCGTTGGACTACCGGGTTTATATGGGCTCAAGTATGACGGTTTGATCACTTCAGTGATTGCTATTGTACTTATGCTCTTATAAATTGGACGGTTCTGTGACAGCTGGCATCAGAGCAAGGATTCAACATTAAAACTTGTCATATGTGTATTTAAAAACAATGGTTTTGTGTTATAAAAATCTAAAGTGTGCTAGTGGTCATCTCCTTTATGCCCAGTTAAGGACTTTTAGGTGGCTATTTAAGTACTAACACGGGGGGTTTTTACTTTCGTCGTCCATACGGCGTGCTATTGTATGGATGTCATTCACTTGAATGGTAATGTATGGATCAAATGCCTCTACGCCAAGGTAAGAAGGTAAGTTGATGAGTGGTATGACCGCAAGACATGAGCGCGCGGTTGGGGAGAGCTAGTTTTGATACGACTGTATATGCATGCTTGCATGTGTGTATGGTGCGTATTTAATTGTGGGTATAAATTGTCATCGGGTAGCTTTGATACGGAAGTATATGTATGGGTATACATATATGGAAGTATTTAGTTGCAATTTAGATCCCGCATTTACATTTCTGTACTTATATTTGTTGGGTTGGGCTGAAATGCATTTTCTGCAGGTACACTAACAACGAAACGTGTAGCTCGTCTAGTTACGAATGTATTGAGAGAACGTATGTATGCCACCGTGTATGTCGTTAGAGATTATTTTTCTAAGTTTGTGAGGACGTACGGAACGAGCATACATCATGGTGCATTGTTCATTCATGTTCCTGCATGGTTCCCCCTTAAATGATCTTATCGTTAAGTAAACTGTTTCTATAGCACGTGCCTCACTTAAGTGTAACCTTTGTTATAGATGGTAGCCCCAGGAGCCCCTATTGCCACTGACACCTTTCTGACACTGTTTGGGACCCCCACCTTACTGTGGCGGGTGCTGAACTCTGTTGGGTATGTGGAACTGCCTCGCTACATTTGGAGCGAAGTGGTGACCGAAGGACAAGAGTGGTATGACGTGCGAGTCACTGTCGCAGCCCGTGAGGACAATCCTCAGTGGCAGGGGTGGTGTGTTGAGTCAGATGGACAGACCCCATGGGAAGGTGCCCAAGTGGCAGCATTTGAGGTTTTAAGTGAGATTTGTAAGGAATTTGGGGATGAACTTGTGAATGGGCTAGTTGGATCTTTTCCCCATGTCGATCGATCACAACCCACTTGGACCCAGCCAGGTGGTAATGCTTTAGTCAGAGATAGGGATGAAAGAGCTGGAAGTAGCAGTGCTGCTATGAGTGCTATGTATGCAGTCATGAGGATGTTTTATTCACGCCAAGATAACTACGTCAACTGTATGCTAGAGCTCCAAAGAGCACAGGCCGCACAGCGCAGGATGAGAGCACGTGTGCGTAGGCACCGAAGGGCACTCCGGGCAGCTCAGCATGAGATAGATGGCTTCACAATAGCCTTAGATGCTCACCAGAGGCAGTTTGGCCATGTAGTGAGAGAAAGAGATGTGGCGCAGGATGAATTACATGGCGTCCGAGATGAGAGGGATGAGGTTATTCGTCTTGCTGAAAACAGAGAGGCCGCTAGGATTAGGATAGTATTCTAGGCTGCTAGGCAGGCCACAGAGTTTGAGCAAAGAGAGCCTTGGGAGGACGACCATGGTGATGGTGTGTCTGACGTCGACAACGACCACTTCCAGGAGTAGCTTAGTTGTAGTAGTTGCGCTTGATGTCTTAGCTCTTTATTCTCGATCATTATGTAACGAACTCATAACGTAGGTCTCAATCGCATGATGTACCCTTGTGATGTATTGGAACTATGCATGTACTACTTGTGGTAGTTGCACTGTTTAATGGATTTCCAGTTGTGTTTGAAATGAAAATTTGGCATGTTGGAAACGTGTTGCGAGCACAATAAGCGATCATTTGGTGATGTTATGCTGTGGAATTGAATTATTGTGCCTCTGTGTTATTGTATGAATTTACTATTCTCTCCAGTAATTACAGTATGGCATGATTATACAATTCTTCTGCAATCTCTTGACATCATCCAATAATCACTTGTTGTTGCAATTTTGCAAATGATGCGCACTCCTAGGGGAACTTTTGGTGATGATGCGAGTGGTACCGATGGCCGTGGCAATGGCCATGAGGATCTTCCCCCCCCACCGCATCCTACCCTAGCTGAGATGATGGCTTAGCTAATGGAGACTCAACGTGCTATGGGTGAAGTGCTGCGTGGTCTTGCGCAGAATGCTGGACAAGGACGTGGAAGAGATCAGCATCAGGGACCTGAACCTAACTAGTTTAGTACTTTTAAGGACTTTCTCGACACCAAGCCTCCTGTCTTCAAGGAAGCAGAAGAACCACTGCAGTCAGATGAGTGGCTGAATACTATTGAACAGAAGTTCCGTCTTTTGAGGCTCACCGAGCACTTCAAGACCGAGTATGCATCGCACCAGTTGCATGGGCCGGCGGGCATATGGTGGAGTCATCATCGATCCACTTTGCCTAAAGATGCTCAAATTACATGGAATCAGTTCATGGTTGCATTTAGGGGGCATTATATTCCCGTAGGTCTGATGAGCATGAAGCATACGGAATTCATGAGGCTGACACAGGGAACTAAGAGTTTGATAGAGTATCTACATGCCTTTAACAATTTGTCAAGGTATGCTATAGAGTTTGTGGATACAGATGCAAAGAAAATTGCTAGTTTCAAGCGGGGCCTTAGCCCGAAGCTGATGAAGATGCTCGCTAACAACAAATGTGCTACCTTCAATGAGTTTGTTAGTGATGCACTAACCCAAGAGAACCAGAACAACATCTATATAGCCTCCAAGAATCGCAAGCGAGCTTTTGAAGCAGGAGTATCTCAGTCCAAAGCTCCTACCAATGTGAGACCCCAGTTCCAACCTCCCACTCCAAAGTTTAGACCACCACAGAAGAAGGCACAACCCAGTTAGAACCAGCAGGTGTATCACAAGGCTTATTCTATTGCTCTACCTAAGGGTAGCACTAGACAAAGCAGCTCCAATGTTCCACCTAATGGTATGCCCTGCTGGAATTGCAACAAGACTGGCCATTGGGCAAGAAATTGTCCATATCCTAGGAAGAACAACAACCAGAAGCAGGGCAATTCTAGTGGACGTCAGGGACATGTGCACTATACCACCATGGAAGAGATTCCCTCTGGTGAAGTGGTCACGGCTGGTATGTTTCTTGTGAATCATCATCCTGCCGTTGTTTTATTTGATTCTGGAGCTTCGCATTCTTTCATGAGTCCAATATTTGCATCCAAGTATGATCAGAAAATAGTTGTAGTAGAAAAGGGTGGTTATTGCATAAGTGCTGCTGGGAGCAACATTTCTACCAACCAGATAGTTAGAGATGTACGCATCCAAATTAGTGAAAGGGAGTATCCTGCCAACTTAGTGATATTACCGGGATTGGGTATTGATGTGATCTTGGGGATGAATTGGATGAAGAACCATGGTGTTCTTATTGATACCTCGACTAGAACTGTTATGTTGAGGGATCCCAAGAATAATGAGGCTTTTCTTGTACCCCTTCCTAGGGAGTTTGATCTCCATAATGTGGCCAATGCTATCCAGTCTGTGGCCCTTCCTGATATTCTGGTAGTACGTGAATTTCCGGATGTCTTTCCTGAGGAATTGCCAGGGTTACCACCGGATAGAGAAATAGAGTTCAAGATAGAATTGTTGCCTGGTACCACACCTATTTCCCAAAGACCATATAGAATGCCTCCCAATGAGTTAGCAGAATTGAAGATTCAATTGCATGAACTTTTAGAGAAGGGTCTCATTCGCCCCAGTTCGTCACCTTGGGGTTGTCCCACCATATTCATGAAAAAGAAGGACAAGTCTTTACGGATGTGTGTGGACTATCGACCACTCAATGCTGTTACTATAAAAAACAAGTATCATTTGCCTCGCATTGATATCTTGTTTGATCAATTGTCAAAAGCAAAAGTGTTCTCTAAGATTGATTTGAGGTCAGGTTATCACCAAATTAAGATTAGGCCAGAAGACGTACCTAAGACAGCTTTTTCCACTAGGTATGGCCTTTATGAGTATTTAGTCATGTCCTTTGGATTGACCAATGCTCCTGCCTACTTCATGTATTTGATGAACTCGGTGTTCATGCCTGAACTTGACAAGTTCATGGTTGTGTTCATCGATGATATCTTGATCTATTCTGAGACTGCAGAAGAACATGAAGAGCACTTGAGAGTGGTATTGTTGAGACTAAGAGAGCATAAGTTGTATGCAAAGTTTAGTAAATGTGAGTTTTGGTTGAAGAAGGTACCTTTCCTAGGTCACATCTTATCAAAAAAATGGAATTTCTGTAGACCCATCCAAAGTGCAAGAAGTCATGGATTGGAATGCCCCAACCTCAGTTCATGAAGTCCGAAGTTTTCTTGGTCTAGCTGGATATTACCGTCGGTTTATCCCGGATTTCTCTAAGATATCCAAGCCTATGACAAGGTTACTTCAGAAGGATGAGAAATTTGTATGGACACTAGAGTGTGAAGCAGCTTCTCACACTTTACGGACTTTGTTAACTACCGCTCCTGTATTGGCATAGCCTGACATTGAGAAACCATTTGATGTATTTTGTGATGCCTCAGGTATTGGTTTAGGATGTGTGTTAATGCAGGAAGGCCGAGTCAATGCTTATGCCTCGCGCCAGTTGAGAAAGCATGAAGTCAACTATCCAACGCATGATTTAGAGCTTGCAGCAGTTGTCCATGCTTTGAAGATTTGGAGACATTACTTGCTTGGTAATGTTTGCCATATCTACACTGATCACAAGAGCCTTAAGTACATCTTCACTCAACCGGAGTTGAACATGCGGCAGCGCAGATGGTTAGAGTTGATCAAAGATTATAACCTAGAAGTGCATTATCATCCGAGGAAAGCCAATGTAGTTGCCGATGCCTTAAGTCGAAAGTACCATGGTAATTCTTGTTGGAAGATGGTTTCAACTTATTGCATCTGGCAGTCCTACATAATATCATAGTTAGGTGTTCTTTAGAGTCAAGGATCATTGAGCTGCAAAAGACTGATGTTGGTATATTCCATATCAAGAGAAAGATGAAAGAAGAAGAAAGCAAGCATTTCTGATTGGATGAGAATGGTGTTCTGTGGTTTAAAGATCGGCTTGTAGTGCCGAAAGATAGGGAGTTGAGGAACCAAATCCTAGAGGAGGCTCATTCTTCCAAGCTATCCATTCACCCGGGTAGCAGCAAGATGTACCAAGATTTGAAAACTCGATTTTGGTGGACTAAAATGAAGAAAGAAATTGCGGCATATGTGGCAAGATGTGATAACTGTTGTCGAGTTAAGGCCATTCATATGAAACCAGCAGGTTTACTTCAGCCACTGTCCATTCGGAGTTGGAAATGGGATGACATTAGTATGGATTTCATTGTCGGACTTCCAAATACCCAAAAAGGTCATGATTCTATATGGGTAATTGTTGACCGTCTCACCAAGTCTGCACATTTTATTCCTGTCAATGTCCAGTATCGACCTCATCAATATGCAAAGCTGTACATGGAACAAATTGTCAGATTGCATGGTGTACCTAAGAGTATTGTATCAGATAGAGGGCCACAATTTGTTAATCATTTTTGGGAACATCTACACAAGTACATAGGTACCACATTGATTCGCAGCTCTGCTTATCACCCTCAGACCGCAGGTCAAACTGAGCGTGTAAATCAAATCTTGGAAGATATGTTGAGAGCATGTGTGATTTCTTCCAAGGGTTCATGGGAGGATTGGTTACCTTTAGTTGAATTCTCCTACAATAATAGTTATCAAGAGAGTATCAAGATGGCTCCATTTGAAGCTTTATATGGTCGCAAGTGTAGGACCCCTCTAAATTGGATTGAGCCTGGTGAAAGAAGGTATTATGGAATTGACTTTGTCAAAGAAGCTGAAGAACGAGTACAAATCATTCAACAACATATAGAAGCCGCTCAATCAAGACAAAAGAGTTATGCAGATAAGAGGAGAAGTCCTATTATATTCCAAGTCAGAGATTATGTGTATCTGAAGGTATCCCCAATGAGGAGAGTACAAAGGTTTGGAGTTAAGCGAAAACTTGCTCCTAGGTATATTGGACCTTACAAGATCATTGCACAAAAAGGACCAGTAGCCTACTAACTCCAGTTACCTCCAGAAATGAAAGCAATATTCAGTGTTTTTCATGTCTCCCAACTCAAGAAATGTCTTCGTGTGCCCGAAGAAGTTATTGAACCCACTGGTATCAAGGTTCAGTCGGATTTGACATATGAAGAGAGACCTATTAAAGTGCTTGAAGAAATGGAAAGAGTGACCCGTAGCAAAGTCACCAAGTTCTACAAGGTGATTTGGAATAATCATAGTGAGCAAGACGCTACGTGGGAATGTGAGGACTATCTTCGTGAGGTTTATCCGAGTTTCTACTTGGAATGGTAGGTCGTGCAATCTCAGGGCGAGATTTCTTTTAGGGGGAAGGGTTGTAACACCCTCGGTGTTAAGCATGCATTTAACCTTGACATTGCATGATCATAAGCATCCATGAGCATGCATGTGCATGAGCATTTCAATTACTATACCTTTGTTAGCTTACATTTCATGTGTATTACTTATTTACCTTACTTAAGTTAGGGTTTTCATGTAACCAATGTATGAAATGTGTATGGAACCTTGGGAATGCTTTAAACATGTTTAGAATAGCATAAAGAACAATTTTGGTATTCATGACTAAGCCTAGTTTAGTCTCTAAGTCATTGATATGGTGTATGACATCATTTTAAAGTGATATGGTGTATGACATCATTTTAAGGCAATGAATCTTTAAACAAAGTTGTAGTATTTGAGTAGAGCAACAACTTTTATTTTTGGGTCATGAGCTAATTATGTGCATAGATTAGTCTTTTTGAGTTTTCAAAAATCAACAATTCACTGATTTCCAGCACTTAGAATTTTTCTAAGTCCATAACCAGTTTACAGTTTCGCTGGCCCTACTTTGAGACGATTTTACTCTTGATTCTTTGAGAACTAGACTATGATCCTTTAATAGAAGTTGAAGATGGTATGTAGGGCTTCAACTTTCGTTAAGATAGTTTTTGCTGTTGAGCCACGGTTTAGGAGTTTGAACGCTGTCAAGTTGCGCTGTCAGTCGGACTATTGAGCGCTGATGACCTTACTGAATCGAGCTACAGTGACCGACCAGCTTTAGACAGTGAGCGCCACGTGGAGGACGCACGTCACCGTCGGCATGCCCGGCCAGGCCACGTCGGGCCGCAGCTTGCTAACTAAAGCACGCACACGCCCATGACCTCTCCGCGCCCTCTGTTCCACTGCCTGCTTTCTCCTTCGCTTTCCGCAGCGTAGCGACCGCAGCAGCCGCCGTAGTGCCAAGCCGCGCCGCCGTCGCCATTGCTAGGCTAGCTCGCACCGTGCCCCTCCTACGCCACTGCAGTAGCTTCGTCGTGGTCCCACCGCACCACCGCGTCCACGTTGGCTAGCTAGGAGCACTCGTTAAGCCGTCTCGTCGCGAACGGCATCACCGGTGTTCCACCGCCGCGGTCCGTCACCGTGGCCACACCGCCTCCGACCACCGTGTGCCTTGCTTGTGTGTTCGCTAGTCTCACCGTAGCATGTAGAGTCTAGGTGTAACCATCAATTAAGCTTCCATGGCCGGCTCAGGCATATCGCCGTCGTCCTGGCCACCCCGCGATGCTCTGTTTTCGGTTTGCTACAGTGACAGTTCATAAAGCTAGCTCATTTGTTTTCTGATTGAATGCAACTTTGGAAAATCATAAGTGGAGTTATTTAGGTCCAATTTTGGAGAGTCAAATTTTGTTGTGTTCCTAATGAAGTGTAGTTTTTTTTATAAAAATATGAAATATACAGTTTATTGTATTTTTTTTATGATTAAAATGTATTTAAATAAATGCTTTTTGAATGTTAATAAACTTGTAAATTAGATATCTTGAGCTAGAAAAGTGATAAAATTGTGATTACAAGTTTGTTGGTCTTATGTTTGACATGCTCTAGCTAGGAAAAACTTATAATAGGTTTATTATTTAACCTAATTATCTAAATAAATTAATAAATACAATTAAATAAATAGTTTGGGCTTTGCCATTATGTTTTCTTGAGTGTATTTAATGCCCCTGAACTGTTGGTGTACTTGGTGGTGTCAAATTTTGAATGCTTACATGTAGTAGAAATATTGTTGCTTTATAATTTGATTTAACATGTTTTCGGATAGATTCTGTTGCTTGTTATGTTGCATAGTCAAAATGATATTTTCTGTAGAAATGATTAATAACAAAGTTGTAGGTAACTTCTTCATCTATCTTGTGTTAAAATTTTAAGTCAATAGGCCAAAGGGTTTAGGAGTTCTATCTGTTTAAAGTTAGTTGTCCGAATTGCTTGTTCTATGGAATTTCTGGACAGCACTGCATAGATTGCCTATTTTGTCTAGGATAGATTGTGATTCAGCTTTTGGTGATTAAATAAGAGTTGTAGACAATTTTATAAGCTTTCTAGAAAGTCTAAGATCACAGCATTTGGATAAGTATAACTTCAGTTATGATATAAACTTGTAACTGTCATGTGTAACTTAGATATTGCTTGGTGTGAAGTTTGTAAATAACTAGAGAAGAGATATGCACCTACTAGGCAAATAAGGAGTTAGCATTGTTATCATTTTGCTACTTAACATCATTGTTGCAGCATGTACATTCCTTATCACATCCTCCGTGATCCATCTTATGCATTCATGGTACTTACTTATGCATATGCATGCAATAGGTGCAACCGAAGGGATCACGCTTGTGGAGCTCGACGCCGAGCCGCAGGAGGAGAATCAGGAAGTTCAGCACCTGGAGGTTCCCGGAGAAGGAGAGCCTGAAGCCGATCACCTTCCCGAGTGCCCCGATCACCAGCCTTCGGCGTTTGTGAAAGGCAAGCCCCGGAGCATTATAAGCCTCCCTATTTTATTAATGTCACTTAAAGTATTCGTATTGCTGCATTACGTGACAGGAGTTGTTTGGAAACCATTGTTGCATATTACCTTCCTTGACCAAAAATATCTACCATGAATCCTATTTAAGTCCAGGAATGTTTATCATGCTTAGCTCTGCTTAGACCGGTAGAAGTCGGGTGATTTCCTGTCACCTGCGAGCTATAGGTGATAACTTAATCACGGTTGGCTATATTGTGCTATCGTGGAACATAACCTGGTAATGTGGAGTAAATGGAGACCGGGCGGAGTCTTATATGTGGTATTGTAGTGATTCCGTCTATGTCGTTTAAGGACCGGACGTTGGAGGTCATCTTGTCATGTTGAATGCAGCCTCTCACATAGTTGGCCGGATAAGTCGTTCCGACCACGAAGCCGAGTAGTTCAATTCAGGCCGGGACCACGAGCGGTAAAAGTGCGCACTCTAGATGGTAGTAAGGATGTGCGGAGAGCCATTGGCGTAAGCCCAAGGGCAGGTTAGAGTCCCGATCACCCTTGGCAGAGTGGTTCTCTGATTGTGCGGCGCTGGTCATACCCGCGAATTTGGTTCCTGAGTTGTACCAAAGGTGACCTAAGGCTACCTTCGCGAGGTATGCTTTGGTGTGTGTTAGGAATAATTCCCCAGCTGGGTAGGAATCGATTCGAATCGCCGTCTCTCCCGGATAGTGAGAACTTGACTTGAGTTCCTTTCATCGTAGTAAATTATGGAAATGATGGTTATGAGATTATGCGAGAACTCAACTGGATATGGTTATTATTGTGATGACTTAATGGACCAACATGTTTGGCATAGGATAGTTGCTAATCTAGTATGAGATAGGATTAATAACTGGTGATTCATAATTAAAGAGATGTTGGATAACTTATGCTTTTTCTGCAAATAATGTCTACTAGCTCTACTTATAAAGCCTTGCATACTCCTTGGTGTCTTAGTATATTAGTTGGACGGGTAAGTCTCGCTGAGTATCTTCTCGTACTCAGGGTTTTATTCCCATTGTTGCAGATAACGTTATGTATCATGGCTACTGCAAGAACTGTCTTGCTCCTGTTGTGGATGAGGACTAGGACCATGGGCAATGGTCATTCTGTATTTCATCTCACCTTTGTGCTTTTGGTTGGAGATGACTATGACACTGGCTTTGTATTAAACTACGTGTGATGTTGATGTTAAACTACTTTGCTTCCGCTACTTTCAAACTTGGTTTGTAATAATTATTCAAACTCTGATGTATGATACCTATTTGTGAACTGTGATGTAACATGTGACTCGTTGTGTTGAATCTCTATGATCTTGGTTTGTATGTTGGTTGTTTGAGATCCTTCGCGATTTCGTTGGACTACCGGGTTTATATGGGCTCAAGTATGACGGTTTGATCGCTTTGGTGATTGCTATTGTACTTGTGCTCTTATAAATTGGACGGTTCTGTGACACCGCACGCCCTCGCCGCACGTTGCCGCACGCCACTGGCCGCTCGCCCTCGCCCTCGCCGTATGCCGCTGCCTGGTAGCCCTAGCTGCCGTAGCACGCCGCTATCCGCTTGCCCTTGCTGCAGTAGCAGATGAAGCCCGCGTCGTACTCCATGGATGCATCCTCGGCGGACTGGATGTCGTCGTTGGCATCGGACTCCATGAAGATGACGACGGAAGACGGCCTCGAGCAGGAGATGGAGCTCGCGCCGGACTCCATGGAGATGATGACGGAAGACGGCGTTGAGCAGGAGATGTAGATGGTGCCAGACTCCATCACATCGGAATCGTTGGAGGCGGAGAAGGTCGTCTCGCCGGTGTCGCTAGAGCTCGCGCCAGACTCCATGGAGATGCCGTCTCTCCCGGATAGTGAGAACTTGACTTGAGTTCCTTTCATCGTAGTAAATTATGGAAATGATGGTTATGAGATTATGCGAGAACTCAACTGGATATGGTTATTATTGTGATGACTTAATGGACCAACATGTTTGGCATAGGATAGTTGCTAATCTAGTATGAGATAGGATTAATAACTGGTGATTCATAATTAAAGAGATGTTGGATAACTTATGCTTTTTCTGCAAATAATGTCTACTAGCTCTACTTATAAAGCCTTGCATACTCCTTGGTGTCTTAGTATATTAGTTGGACGGGTAAGTCTCGCTGAGTATCTTCTCGTACTCAGGGTTTTATTCCCATTGTTGCAGATAACGTTATGTATCATGGCTACTGCAAGAACTGTCTTGCTCCTGTTGTGGATGAGGACTAGGACCATGGGCAATGGTCATTCTGTATTTCATCTCACCTTTGTGCTTTTGGTTGGAGATGACTATGACACTGGCTTTGTATTAAACTACGTGTGATGTTGATGTTAAACTACTTTGCTTCCGCTACTTTCAAACTTGGTTTGTAATAATTATTCAAACTCTGATGTATGATACCTATTTGTGAACTGTGATGTAACATGTGACTCGTTGTGTTGAATCTCTATGATCTTGGTTTGTATGTTGGTTGTTTGAGATCCTTCGCGATTTCGTTGGACTACCGGGTTTATATGGGCTCAAGTATGACGGTTTGATCGCTTTGGTGATTGCTATTGTACTTGTGCTCTTATAAATTGGACGGTTCTGTGACACCGCACGCCCTCGCCGCACGTTGCCGCACGCCACTGGCCGCTCGCCCTCGCCCTCGCCGTATGCCGCTGCCTGGTAGCCCTAGCTGCCGTAGCACGCCGCTATCCGCTTGCCCTTGCTGCAGTAGCAGATGAAGCCCGCGTCGTACTCCATGGATGCATCCTCGGCGGACTGGATGTCGTCGTTGGCATCGGACTCCATGAAGATGACGACGGAAGACGGCCTCGAGCAGGAGATGGAGCTCGCGCCGGACTCCATGGAGATGATGACGGAAGACGGCGTTGAGCAGGAGATGTAGATGGTGCCAGACTCCATCACATCGGAATCGTTGGAGGCGGAGAAGGTCGTCTCGCCGGTGTCGCTAGAGCTCGCGCCAGACTCCATGGAGATGGTGCTAGATTCCTTGCCGCCGGGCGCATTTGTATGCGATCGCTGTCATCTCGTCCATAAGGACCGCGAAGCATGGAACCGTGCGCACTCACAGTTCTATCCATGCCCTCGCTGTGGTCTCATCCACGCGGACTACCTAATCGATGCCATGCTCGGCCGCAGCAAGTTGGACTGTGAGCTTTTCATGCAGCGTTACAAGGACTTGCTGCCGACAAAGGATGACGCCAAAGCATCGGTAAGAAGCATGTTCATAATGCTATCAGGCACGGCATGTTCATAATACTACCAGGGACGGCATGTTCTAGATAAATAATGCTAAACTATTACAAGAATGCCTCTACTACTAATTATAGCATCAATCTAATTTTTTCATGCAGCAAGAGTAGACTTGGCTTCATGTAGCAATGATGGATCACAAGGGATACAAGATGGTAGCCGATCTTCTCTTTCTAATGTTTCTTTTTTCATGTGAGGTATCTTGAACTTGTTGCAACCTTTCACTTTCATAGCTTCCATCAAGACACCTTGTAGTGTTAGAAACATTCGGTTTGCAAGGCGTGGCGAGTACTCCAAAAATGCCTACAAAACAATTGTGTAAGAAATAAATGAATGAGCAAATTTGTTGTTCAAAAAAACATTGAAACATGTGTTGATCAAATTACCTCTTGCACGGTTGGAACTAGAGCCTCTATTGTTTTTGCATTCTTCTTATATTGAATTGCTTGTATAGCTCGAAAAAAACCCAAGTCAAGAATGTTAAAATCCGGAGAGTGTAACACTCACAAATTTCATTCTTTTTAAAAATAAGTAAATTTGATTTAATTATGTTAATATGTGTGCATTCAAATATAGGAAAGATAATAATTTTTGGTGAAATTAAAATCCATCATAAGGATATATACATGTTGATGCACTCATGCTGGAGCATTGTATTTAATATGTTGAGTGGTTTTTATTTAAATTCAAAAGGATCCGAAAAAATCATTTAGAAAATGAAATTTGAAATTGATTGGAAAAAAGGGGGCTTCTTCATTCTCTCCTCTACTTTCTTCATTTGGCCCGCTGGCCCATCTTCTTTCCGCTGGCCGCTGGCCCTTTTCTCCCCCGTGCCAGCCCGCTCGCCCTCCCCTCTTCCCTTCCTGAGCCAGCCCAGCTCGGCTGGCAACCGCTGCTGCCACGGCAGCCCAGCACCATACCTCAACTGCCGCCGCGCCGCAGCAGCTGGCAGCCCGGGCCCATGCGTCAGCGCCGTCCTCCACCTCCGCGCATCCTGCGCCTGCACCCAGCCCAAGCCGCAACCGCCGTAGCGCTCCACTTCGCATCATCGTTGGAGCGTCTCCCCATGCCCGGCCTCGATAAAATGCGAGCCGAGCCTTCCCCGCTCCCCCTGCTTCTCTCCCCGTTCCAATTTCACGCCCGCCCGTGCACGAGGAAGCCGCAAACTGCCGCGCCGAGATCGCCGTGATCGGCCGTCCGCCCCTCCGCGTGAACAACCGTCCCCGAGCCGTCTCCGCCTCCGTTTTCCCCGCGGTGAGAACCCCTTCCTCCCCTCTTTCTCCCCATGGCCTTAATTCCATGTTTCATGACCTCTAGGGCCCTACCCGCGGCGCCTTGGAGCTCCTTGCCACCGGCCATGGCTGCCACCGCGCCAACCGCGTCCACCAGCCCCATTCTCGGCCTGGCCGAGGTCTCCTTTTCCCCCTCTAACCCCCGGTGTTCTCGGATGTGCAAACCGAGGCCTCTAGGTCTTGTTTCTCATGCGCCAGCGAGGTTCTTGCCGTCGGCAATGGCAGCGCCGCCGCCGGGCCACTGTTCCGGCCGGTGCTCCCTTTCTCTCTCTTCCCCTCTCTAATCTAGGCCGTCCCTTGCTTGATCGACGGCGCAGAATGGCCGATACCCTTTCGCCCTGGCAGTTTTGCTTAAGAGACCCTGGGTTTTTCTAAGTCCTAACCCGCCGTCCTTAGCGCAGTTTCCAGAGTACGCTTTCTCGTTTTGAAAACGTAAAGTACACTGTTTTAGTCCAAAATACGTTTTCAGTATTTACAGAAATGCCACTAGATTTGTTTTGCTCATAAAAACTTTGTTTTAGCTCTGAATTAACTCGTTCAAATTGCGTTAGCTTCGTAATTTCATAATCTGCGTGTTAGTACCACTGTTAATCAAGTTTGGAACTTTTAAATTTCATGGTTAGGTTTAATTAAATAAAGTGTTATAGGAAAACCCGTTTAATTCATAACTTTCGCGTTTTAGCTCCGATTTTCGTGAACTTCGCGTTGATGTGATCGTAGCGAGACATAGATTCTTTTCATAAACATTTTATCTTGTTTTCTATACTATTGGTGTACTGTTCTAACTGTAGGATTGTTTGCTTTGCATGAATGCCTTTGAAATGTTGTATGTTGCCGTGTTGGTCGCGTTCAGACGGTGAGGAGAACGTTGGAGATCAAGAGTTCTTCAACGACCAGCAGGACCAGCAGGAGTTTGCTAACCAAGGAAAGTATAGCATGGGCCTACCTTGATGTCCTATTCACTTTAATCATTTACTCATGTGCATGTGTCTAACTTTGATAACCATAAGGACATTCTAGTCATTTGATGACATGTTCCCTTGACTCCTATGGGTTAATTGCATATGGGTAGATTGCTAGTGCTCTAACTGAACATGATCTATACAATGGTTAATGGTTCTATGGAACTAAAAGTATAACATGATTTATAACAACTGATCCATGGGGCGAAGGTGCAAATGACTTTTGATCATGTTGCTTCCGGCCCTCCATAAGGACTTATCTATCAGTAAAAGCTGGGACTGACAGTGCAACTGTGAGAGTCATATGGCTCTGACTTTAGCCCAGTAATAGGACCTTTTCTAGCTTCTTAGAGGTTACCTTTATGGCGCAAGAGGGGCTTGCCACGTTGGGTATAGGGCTGCCTCTGTTCCTATGTGTATAGCCGCGATGGATATGTGCCATAGGAAAGGGGGGTTCCTACATCTGTCTGCCGAGGAAACCTAGCGGCCCTAACTTGTTAGAGAAACCTATGAAATGGCTTCATAGTGTACCCTGCCCGCTCACCTTGGCAGTGACATGGGAGTAATTCACCCGGGCATATGGGAATCACGACTCGCGGTGAATGTGCACCACCTCTGCAGAGGGTTACAAACTGTTATAACAGCCGTGCTCACGGTCACGAGTGGCCCGAAAAACTCACAGAATAAATGGATAGTCATTTTGGTTCATTTATGATGGTATACGATGATAATAAGATGCAAATGGTTCTGATATCTGATTATGTGGGTATAAATGGGAGCTTAAGCATAACTTGATTATACTTGATAATAAAATCTTGACTTACTAAAAGTGCTAATGGCAGTAAACCAGTGTCATCCCTTTTTGAGCTTCATAAACCCATGTTATCTTGTTGAGAACGGGAAGTACTTACGCTTGTTTACTTTCTATATTTGGATAAAAATCCCGGATGGGTAACAGATGACAACGTGTATGAGGAGTTTCCTGAGGATTATTAGGCTTGTGGTCAACCAGTTGACCTTCCCTGTGATGGTGTTCCACGAGAGAGAGTTATCTTTTATTTTCCGCTGTGATGTGTAAGACTAAGTTATGTTATTATCGTGATGTAAGATACACTGTGATGATACTCTTTTATAATTTGTCAGCTTGTGTGTGTGACTGATCCTTGGGCACACATGAGTTAGTGCATTCAATTTTATCCTTAAAATTGGGTGTAACAGAGAGTTTGGTGGTTGACAAATTAGGCGAATATCGAATCCTCCTAGCTTAGCGGCCTCACAAAAATCCGGATCATCCAATTTCAAATGAGAGGGTGCATTATCCTGTTGGATGAAGATCGGTTTACCCACATCTTCTCTTGGCCATTTGGCTCTAATGATCGGCAACACTTGGTTGATCATGAAATCTCTAATCACATCTCTTGTGATCGATGTAATGGGCTTCATAACCAAGTCTCCACGGACACGGCCGGTTCTCTCATTACCTCTCATAGCCGATTCATAACGAACAAGAGGAAAACATCCAATCCTACCATCAAAAATACAATTCCCATCCCTAAACCTTGGTCGAGCGCAAACACACAAGAACATGAGCCTAGGGATGTAGTTCTTATTCTTACAAGTCCGATGTGGTTCATCTTCTTCGGGTAGCAAATAATATCTTTTAGATTTTTGACATAGGTAGAACCATTTCTCATCAATGAACACAAAGTCATACAACTCTTTAAACCTTGGATCATCAAGCAACTCCCTGTTAACCATGTCAACACACCATTGTAACCTAGACCTCTTGTTAGCTTCAGTGAGATATGGCTTGATGCTACTAGAGTGGCGCCTATGGTAACCTTTTTTCAAATACCTTTGAATCTGCCATTTGCTCATATTTAGTGCGGTGCACACATCATCTATAGTCATTCTTTGCTTTAGAGGAATGTTTCGCAATGCTTCTAAATCAACAGGGATTTGCTTACGGCCTACTCTACCCTTCTTTAGACTAGAAACCACAACCGGAACTGAGTTTGCAAGTTGTATTTTACCTCTCTGCCATAGCCTCTGAACTGACCGAATATTTAGCCCAAATTGCTCGGCAACAATTGTAGTGTCATTCTTGCCTAGTTTCCCATTGTTGCTCCTAGCCAACAAAGCTTGATAAACTTGTTTTCGGAGGTGTTCAGACATTTCTTTCCTTCAGTGGGGTCGTTGAACTTGTTCTTCCACGGTGGGGTTCTCCATAGCATGTTCTGTTAAAAGAAAACAAACATTAGTTCCGGCAGCATTTTGTCCACAATGTTCTCCACATCATGTTCTATTTATAGGGGAAAAAAACAAGCACAATCATGCAACTTACAGACGGCATGTTCTAGCTATAGGGTAAAAACAAGCACGTTTATTGTTATGCTTGGCCACGGCAAGTTGTAATTATAGAGAAAAAAAACAAGCACATTCATGCAATAGTTACTACTTGGACACGGCATGTTCTAGCTATAAGAAAAAAAAACTCATTTGTAAACCTTACCGGACAAATTTTGTAGAAAATCTAAATCAACCAGTACAAATCAAACTGAGGAAGGAAAATAATTTACATGCGGATGCTGTGAATATCAACCAGTACGAATCAGCACATTACCATTGTTGTTTTGGTCCTCTAGTACAGGCTCGTTGAGATTGAAGGGGAGATTGCCGTCGCCATCTTCCTCTATATGCACGTTCAGATCAAAGCCATGGAAGACATCAGCCATTGCGCCGAACGGTTTGCTGTGGAAGGAGTAGAAAAGAAGAGGCTAAGCCTAGATGAACAAGTGAACAACAAGAGCTCGCAACGAGGGGTTTTAATACTGCAGGCACTCGAACCGTCGGACTGCTGAGCGGTGAGCGCGAAAAGAACAAAAATATCGCGCCTAAACGCGCCCAAGCGAAACAAACGAACTCCTTAAGCCTACACACGCGCCAACGGAAAAATAGCGTGGTAGATGGTACACAAACACGCCTAAACGCGAGCAAAAGCAGCGAGCCAGCGAGCGCATGCAGCGAGCGTGCACAGCGCCATGCAAATTCCTCATGCAAAATCCACACGTACAGGTAAAAAAATAGCACAGCTGAGGGTTCGAACACTGCACCTCTAGCCTTGGGTGGTGGAAAGCTTACCACTTGGACTACGAAGTAATGCTATACAGGTGACACCAACAGGCCTATTTAATAAGGGCAAAGAAGGAAAACTTCCCCCTAATTAATCACTCTTTGGTATGCACAATGCTGTCTAAAACGACTTCTAATTACGATATGGAGGGAGTACCTATTTATCAGTTTGAGTATGTTTATATACTCATTTTAAGATACTCTAGATTTTTTTTTCAAAAGAGCCCACATTTTAATATACCTGAAAGTAAGAGGTTGAGTAGGCCAATGTTTCATGTCACGAGCCGGAGTAGGCTGAGTTATGATTGCAAACATGTCTGCCCAATCAAGCTTCTGATCGTTGGAATCAACATATGCTTGACCATACCCTTGAAGATCTCCTGGGGTTTGTGCGTAATAATTCTTCACATCTAGAATATCGCGCTTTATGTTCACCATAACCTCTTCTGGAACTCCATGACTCAAAACCTGTGAATTAATGCAAATAGTTCAACATTCACGAGTAAAATTTTCTTGGGATGAGCTGGTGGAATGGTACAGCATAGAATTTCTATTAATGATTTTTGACAACCAGCAAGATAACCATAAATTCTTACATGAAATTTAGTCCGTCACTAGAAATGCCCTCTATTTCTAGAGACAGGCTGGCAATTTCTAGAAACGATTGACAATTTGATCCGTCTTTAAAAATAGGTGGAGCACAGAATAAACTCAAAATTAGGTGTAGACAAACTTTATATCAAAGTTATAGTCACTACCGGACTCCTTGAGTTTGCCGAGTGCCCGAAACACTCGGCAAAAGACAGAAAACACTCGGCAAATGGTTCGCCGAGTGTAACACTCGGCGAATAGCACTCGCCATAAACAGTGCCGGCAAAGCCAACTTTGCCAAGTGCCATTTATCGGGCACTCGGCAAAGTTTTTGCCGTGTGCTGTTTGGCTCTCGACGAAAAGAAACGGTCATAACGCCAGACCCGCCATTAACGGCGACTTCGTCGAGTGTCAAACGACAACGCACTCGGCAACTAATTTCTTTTTAAATATTTTTTGTTTTTAGAATTCCTTGTCGCCGAGTGCTGCTCTCGGTAAATCATAATAATATGCCGAGTGCCGCGTAGGCAGACACTCGGCAAACATTTTTGAAACAATATTTGGTTGTTTAAAAAATAGCTTTTTGCCGAGTGTGATAATATCTGCACTCAACAAATGATAAACATATGCTGAGTGTCGCGCTGGCAGACACTCGGCAAACTTTTCTAAAACAATATTTGGTTTTTAAAAAAATAGCTTTTCGCCGAGTGTCTTGGTGATAACACTCGACAAATTGTGTTTGCTTTGCCGAGTGTCTTGGTCATAACACTCGGCAAAGCCTCAGAAATCTGAATTTTTGTTTTTGTTTTTGCATTACATTTCACAGCACACACACACACACACACACACACACACACACACACACACACACACACACACATATATATATATATATATATATATATATATATATATATATATATATATATATATATATATATATATATCACAGCACAGATATATTACATAGCACATATATCACATATATATATCATCTCCACACACCACATATCACATACATCACAATAATCCACAATGGTACACAAATGTCATACCACAATACCAACATAAGGTTCGAGTTTAAAGTATCCACCACAAGTGCATTACAAGCATAAGTGCAACAAAAGGAATAAGTTCAACACATGAAAAGAAGCAAATCACCAATTAGACCACGGCGACTGCTGCGGTGGGTCATGACGTACATCGTTTGATGCCGCCGATTGACCCTGCACAAAGAATAGACAAGATTACTTGATAGCTGCAAAAGGAATTGTTGAGACATATATAGCTAGTAGCATTGCAATTCAAAAGGCAATACAACAAATACAACTATGTGTGTGTGTGAGTGTGTGTGTGCTGGTGTGCTGGTGTGTGTGTGAGTGTGTGTGCTGGTGTGTGTGTGTGTGTGAGTGAGTGTGTGTGCTGGTGTGTGTGTGTGTGTGAGTGTGTGCTGGGGTGTGTGTGTGTGTGAGCATGTGAGTGTGTGTGTGCTGTTGTGTGTGTGTGTGTGAGTGTGTGTGCTGGTGTGTGTGTGTGTGTGTGAGTGAGTGTGTGCTGGTGTGTGTGTGTGAGTGTGAGTGTGTGCTGGTGTGTGTGTGTGTGTGAGTGTGTGTGCTGGTGTGTGTGTGTGTGTAAGTGAGTGTGTGCTGGTGTGTGTGTGTGTGTGTGAGTGTGAGTGTGTGCTGGTGTGTGTGTGTGAGTGTGTGTTGGTGTGTGTGTGTGTGTGAATGTGTGAGTGTGTGTGTGCTGGTGTGTGTGTGTGATGTGAGTGTGTGCTGGTGTGTGTGTGCTGGTGTGCTGGTGTGTGTGTGTGAGTGGACATGGGGATAGATGTACTCACAGGAGTGTCTTTAGGAGGACGAGGAGGAAGGAATAGCGCTTGTGGCAGAGGTTCACCCATCTTCGCGCTGAGATTTTGCATCCACTGAAACATCTGCTCCTGCCTCTGCCGATCAGCGTCAATCTTTGCCTCTAACGCTATTCTCTGCCTCCTCTCTTCTTCTAGCTCGACCTACAAAATTTCACCCCAACGTTACAATGGAAATCAAAGGTATATAAGAAACAATGAACGACGAATAAAAGAGTAATAACCTGCAAAGTCTGCATGGCGTGCTGTGTACTGGTCGGCCGTGGGCGTATGGGCGGCCTCTGGCCCATGTCGCTTGCTCGGATCTGGGAGAGAGTGGGAGTAGTGGCCGTGTCGACGACGCTGTCGCCAAGCCAGTACCTGCCATGCTTCTTGTCTCCTCCCACCCTCATGACAAGGTCTCCTTCTAAATCCTAGGTGCTCGGATCATACCCCGGCCCATGGACCGCCTTGGCCGCCATAGTGTACTCGGTGAGACGGCTGTGGATGGAGGGATTGCTGTACGCCAAGGGGGGGGGTCCTCCGGGTTGAAGTCGACGGCGAACGTCGCCTTGCCCTTGTGGGCCATAGCCCATGCCTTCACCTGGGAGCAAGGTGCGCCACCATGTGACGCCGACTGTGAAACAAACAGTAAGATCATTAGAAACTATGCAGAAGCAAGCGTTACAATACATAAATGAAGTCACGTACCCATCTCTCCGCGTACTCGGCAAGGGTAAGGTTCCCTTGATGGTGTGGTGCACCTGTCATCATCAAACGCCGCTCCCGGCAAGCGGCGTGTGTCTCCGACCACTCCGGGGAGCACCACTTGTCCACCATCCTCCTCCAGCACTCGCCTTTATCGGCCACCCAATTTGGAGGCACCTACACGTCAACAAGCATTTATCGTATAAGAAGATCACAGTAAGTGTACTTAATCTCAGGAAGAAATAGTATTTACCAGCATGTATTGCTCTTTGGTCAGCATCAAGGTTCTTGTGAGGTCTTTGTCGATCTTCACTTCCTCGAAGACAGCTTTGTATTGCTGTATAGCCAGGACACGCGCCTCGTAGTGCATGTCCTTCACGAGCTTGTAGCAGGCTTTGTGAGCGTGCCTCTTGGCCCTCTCCTCGTATCCCTCGTCACATCTGTAGAAATCCTGCATATAAACATTATGTATGTAGTCATTATTTCAAGGATGTGATAGGAATGCGATGTATTGAGCAAGATAGTGCGGAGAAGGCTTACCCACAGCTCTTTCACAACCCGCTGCGCCTTGTTGTCGAATTTCCTACCTTCCCAATCTCGTGCATCAGGGGCAGAGGCGTAGTGCTCGAACATGTAGGCTGGCTCCACCCCTCCTGCCCAGTCCACCAGGCCGAGGAAGTGTTCCCTGCACAGAAGACCTAGGATTCCACCGGGAAGGCGTTTGTGATCACCTGCAGCCACAGCCTTCCATCCCCTGTCCAAGTGATTAACGAAAAAATATTAGTTTGTATTTTGCCATGTTAAACATATCAAATGAAGTAGTAATAACATCTTAAGATACTTACCTTGGCCCATTGGGGCGAATCACCAGCCGTTTCGTGAAAGGTATAGGCCGTTCCGAGAGGCGTGATGGGCCTCGCAACCAGATCTTCAAAGTAGAGGAAGAGGAACCCCCGCCGAGGACTCCTCCTCTACCTCGTGCTCCTCATGCTTGCCCTCCTCCTCCTCGTGCTCGCCCTCCTCCTGCTCGGCCTGCTCCTCCTTGTGCTCCTCGTGCTCGTGCTGCTCCTCCTCCGCCTCCTCCTGAGGCGAGGGAGGTACAGGCGACGGCGGCCGAGTCGCTGCACGCACCTGCCGACCCTGGCCTCTCGGCCGACCCCTGCGCCTCCACGGCGGCTCCTCAGCTGGAGCGGATGCCGAGCTATGGTAAAACGACCCGATGGACCTCATACTGCCCACCATCTTTTATCAATCACCTATAATTAAAAAGAGTAAACCAATAAGCACATATAAACAGGACAACCTGAAAAAGAAATGCAAAATAAACGAAACATAATTAGAAAATGACAGTATTACTTGTATTAGAAATAGGCATCATGATCGGGATCAGCCGGATTATAACTCTCATCATCACTATCACACATGTCGAAATAATCAACACTATCCGAAGGACCAATGTTGTCATCATCGGCATTGCCTATACGCACTCGCTCAAGTAATTCTAAGTCTTGCACATTTTCCACCTCATCTCTATCGTCCTCTTCATCAACCCTTTCATTATCTACTTCCATTTCGATCACACCGGTTACGTCTATCTCAAAACTCCCTTCTAGCCCCTCCTCTTGATAGAACTCCCCATCATGTGTTTGGGTCTAAGTTGTAATCTTGATCATTTGGGAGAGGTAGTCTACCATGTGGCGATGTCTTCTGCACAATATACCAACCCTTAAGACGGTCATCGTTTGGGCACGCATATGGCAGATAATAAACTTGCGTCGCCTATTGAGCTACAACATAGACATCTTCCCCTAGATAGACGAAATCCTGACGAATTTCGACCAGCCCAAGATTAGGGGTCTGTCTCGTTACTGCAGGATCAAACCAATGACATTTGAATATGACAGGCTTAAGGGGTTTGGAACCATGAAATTTGACTTCGTAGATTTCTTCGATTCTCCCATAATAACCAGCCTCGTCAGTGCCGGGCATAAGAACTCCGGTATTTGGGGTTCTTCGATTGGGCCGACTTTCCTCATGTGCTGTCGTGTGAAAGCGATATCCATTCACGTCATAAACGACAAATGACCTAACCCTATACAGAAAGCCACTGGACACCTGTGCTAACTCAGGATCCATAGACTCATCGGTTTGGCCCTGCAAGCTCAAGCAGGATATATCGTTAAACTAAGTACGAGCAACTTGTAATGTCAAACTAAGTACGAGCAAAGTTGGACAATACCTTCTGTGCGAACCAAGAAATGAAATCAAGCATTCCATTTGCCGCACCCTGTTTAAGAAGGGTATCACATTCCTGCGGGGTAGGTTCCCTTGATAGACGCCAGTAGTGATCAAGAAATTCCCTATAACAATGAGAAACAAGAGAGTTGGATATCAAATAGTGACATCATATTTAACAAGTTTGTTGTGAACTTACTGCATGTACGGCTCCACTTTGAGAAGGTTGGTCAACACATAGTGCATGATAGTGCGCCACTCTTCATGTCTCAATGTCTTGGG
This sequence comes from Miscanthus floridulus, assembly GCF_019320115.1. Taxonomy (NCBI): domain Eukaryota; kingdom Viridiplantae; phylum Streptophyta; class Magnoliopsida; order Poales; family Poaceae; genus Miscanthus; species Miscanthus floridulus. Next base: position 45,614,533 of record NC_089593.1, read on the forward strand.
TTTCCAATCACTTGCATTTCCGAGCTGCCCTCGGAAAAGGCTGAGGTTCGATTCATTTTTGCCAGCATTGTAGCAAGGGGGTTGATTATGCACGCTGGGAAGGTTGTCACTATAGTAACTTGTTGTGAAGTTTGACACCTCCTCCAGAATGCATGCCTCTGCAACGGAAGCCTTAATTTTGCCTTTATTCTTACATTTACTTCGAACAACCTTTAGACATCTCTCGATTGGATAGCACCAACGACCCTGCATGAGCCCCTCCATTCGTGCCTCATACAGGAGGTGCAAGATCAAATGCTGCATCGGAACAAAGAAGCTGGGTGGAAATATCTTCTCCAACTTACAGAGAAGCACCGGCGCCATTCTTTCCAAGTCCTCAACCACTTTTTGAGACAACTCCTTGGCACAAAGCTGGCGGAAGAAATAGCTCAACTCTACCAGCACTAGCCAGACATGCTCAGGGACATAGCCACAAACCATCGCCAGAAGAAGCCGCTCAATCCTTATGTGGAAGTCATGGCTCTTCATCCCTTTGACTCACATAGTAGATAAGTTCACTCCCCTCCTCAGATTCACTGCATACCCATTAGGGAACATCAATGTTTGCATCCATTCAAGTACTTGCCTCCTTTGGGGCCTGGTCAAGACAAAATCGGCCTTAGGCTTGCTCCATGTCTTGCCGCCTCTAGGAGGCTTCATTTCTTGCTTTGGTCTATCGCATAACGTTGCTAGGTCCACTCTAGCCTTAACGTTGTCCTTTGACTTTTCAGTGTCCATGAGTGTTCCCCAAAGTGCTTCGGACACATTTTTTTCAGTGTGCATCACATCAATGTTATGTGGAAGAAGGAGGTCATCATAATAGGGGAGCCTCTCCAAGCCCGACTTATGAGTCCACATATGTTGACGACCATATCCCACAAAACCATCGCCTTGTGGGTTGACGACGAGAGCATCTATCTGAGCACGAACCTCGGCACCAGTCATGATCTGCGGTGTAGGGTCTGTCACTACCACACCTTTTGTAAAGTTCTTGATGTCTCATCTGAATGCATGCTCAACAGGGAGGAACTATCGATGCTTGTCGAACGAAGAATACTTGCCACCCTTCTTCAACCAAATGAACTCCACAACTGTCTTGCATAATGGGCATGGGAACCTCCCGTGAACACACTAGGCGTAGAATATCCCATATGCCAAGAAGTCGTGCAGGGAGTAGTGGTACCAGACATGCATTCTGAAGTTCCTCTTCGTAGCTCGGTCATATGTCAACACCCCTTCCTCCCAAGCATGGACTAGCTCATCAATCAGAGGCTCCATGAACACACCCATCTTACTCCCTGGGTGTCCAGGAATTATCAATGATAAGAATATATTCTGTCGTCGAAACATGACACCGGGGGGGGGGGGGGGGGAGATTGAGGGGGATAACAAAGATTGGCCAACAAGTGTATGGGGCAGCCATCAGTCCATAAGGATTGAACCCATCTATTGCCAGCGCAACACATACATTACGAGCCTCAAGAGCTTTCTCACGATGAATCCCATCAAAGTGGGTCCATGCTTCACCATCAGATGGATGTACCATCTTCTCAGGACTGTATCGAGTGCCATTTTTGTGCCACATCATCTGTTTCACGGTTTCCTCGGTCATGTATGGCTGTTGGATCCTCGGTAAGAATAGAAGGTACTGTAGGATCTTCACGGGGATCTCAAGCTGCCTCTTCTGACCATCACCAGACTCTACCTCCAGGTACCTAGAGGATTGACACTTTGGACAATACTTTGCTTTCTCATGTTCTTTCCTTAATAGGACGCACCCCTTCAGACAAGCATGTATCTGCTCATATGGCATCTTGAGTGCACGAAGGAGTTTCTGCGACTCGTACATGCTCTTTGTCATAATGTGAGCTTCTGGAAGCAAGCTGCCAATAACTGCCAACGTAGCATCGTAACAATCTCGACTCATGCTAAACTGAGCCTTTAAGGCCATTACCCGTCCAATGGCATCTAGTTGAGAAACCTTTGTGTGGCCGTGAAGGGGTTTCTGTGCCGAAGACAACATGTCATAATACGCCTTTGCGGTTGCCTCTGGCTCCTCCTCCCCACATTCTTCACCTACATGTGCTTCGTGAAAGTCATTTAGCCAGTCACCTACCCCGGCATCAGCATCGAAATCTTCGACGCGTGCTCTCATGACCTCCTCTCTCATCTGATCGACTTCACCGTGGTAGATCCACCGAGTATAATCTGCCATGAATCCATTCTTGCAAAGACGAGTAGACATGACATCCTTTGGTTGCCGACGCCTATTTGCACATCTACTGCACGAACACCAAATGGCTGACGCTCCTGGAACTAGGGCAAATGCTCTATCTATGAAAGCCTCCGTCTTCTCAATCCATTCATTAGTCAAAGCACGCTGACTTGGGCGACCCGTGTGCTATGGTGGGCGGGGGAGGAGCAGTGGTGGTGTGCCCTGGCCGGCGGCAGTCTTCGGCGACCGCCGGGTAGGGGCGGGGACGGGGGGAGTGGGCGCAGCGGCGGGCGCTGCTACGGTGGGCGGGGGCGGAGCAGTGGTGGCGTGCCCTGGCCGGTGCCCGTCTCCGGCGACGGCCCAGGTAGGGGCCGGCTTGGGGCAGGGGAGGGCTCGGGGGCAGGGGGCGGTGAAGGTGGAGGCACGACGGCAGAGGCGGAGGCCCGACGACGGCTGGAGGCACGGCTGGCCGGTACCGGTGGGGAGGGAGGCGCGGCACCGAGGGCTTTGGCTGTGAATTGAATGGGGAGAGGAGGGAGGAGGGAGGCATGGCCAGGCCTATTTACGCTCTTGGGCCCTGTTTGCCGAGTGCCGGCCCGATGGGGCACTCAGCAACATTTTTCTTTTTTCTTTTTTTTTGCTACAAACCTTTCGTACTTACAGCTTTTAAAAAAACATTTTTGAAACCTTTGCTGAGTGCCCCACCTTCTGGCACTCGGCAAAGGTACTCGGTATTTCATGTGCTTTTTTACTTTGTTTAGTTCCAAAACTCAATTTTTCCCAGATGAAGTTCCAAAAATCCTTGTTAAATTCACTTTATATTCGATGCTTTTATAAATTATTGGGCAACATTTCATGTAATTGTTGTTCAAATCCAATTTATCGTAAATAAAATTCAATAATTGCGGTAAAAAAATTAAAAATTATCAAACGGATCCGAAAAATTGCCAAATTTTTACAGGAAACGATCTTTGTTCTCTAATCCATATAGAAAATTTTTTGAAGTGAAACTCCAAATCGAAATTCAAATTGTCTCCAGATCTTACAGGATACTTCTCAAATCTTAGAAACTTCTCTGGAGATGCTCCGATTTGTAAGCAGCGTACGTGTTAACTGTGCCCAAACATTCTCAATTTTTTACCATAGCCTCTACGTATGATATCATGACAACTCGATGAATTTCATGATTTTCAGACTTCGTTTGCTTTTTATAGAATTTTCAGACGTTTCCGCCACACGTTTGTGGTCATGTTTCGCGAACACGATGTTCGAAATTTCTGGTCTGGCCCTGGATACGGTCTCACATCGGACTCAGTGACAAGAATATCATTTTTTTATTCACTTTTTCAGATATTCGAAGCACTTGCAGTTCAAATCCAAAAAATTACCGAAAATTCATTTAACTAAAATAAATTGATGAAATATAGTAAAATCACTCAGAAATGTACAAAATTTCAACACAGAGCAACAGGTATTATAATACAACAATACAAAAAGTTTGGGGGGCAAAATAAAAAAAAATTGGTTTGCCGAGTGTCGCAAGGTGACACTCGGCATATAGGCAGGTTTGCCGAGTGTCGCAAGGTGACACTCGGTATATAGGAAGGTTTGCCGAGTGTCGTATGGTGACACTCGGCATATATGTGGGTTTGCCGTGTGTTAACATGTGACACTCAGCAAAATGCTAACGGAGGTCGACAGTGTTACCCGGACATGAAGTTGCCGTGTGTCTATTGTTTGCCGAGTGCAGGCACTCGGCGTATACAATTATGCCATGTGTTTTGTGTTTGCCGAGTGTCGTCTTCGGGACACTCGGCAAACATGTTGTTTGCCGAGTGCCCGAAATCTTGCCCACGACAAAGCTGGGGACACTTGGCAACTTAGGTGTTTCCGGTAGTGAGTACTCGAAGATATTTATAACTTTGTAGTTGGTCACTTTTTCATTTGAAAACATTTATGTCCGAAAAATTTTGTTCCAAATTTTGATAATTTGAAATTCAATTTGTTGTTATGTTTTTCAAATGACCTTAGATGGAGAAACTACCTAAACTAAAGTTGTAGTACTCAAAGTTGTCTCTACAACTTTGTAGGTGATATTTTTTTCTTTTGAAATGATTTAGAGCTCGCACATTCTGTTTTAAATGCACAAATTTTGAAATTTATTTTTTAACTTTGCAAATAACCTTAGATGCAGAAACGACTTACAACAAAGTTATAGTACCCAAAGAGATCTAAACATTTAGTTCAATCTTTTTAATTAAATTTGTTTAGTAGCTAAAATATGCATTACAATATTTATTAAAGTGAATATAAAAGAACTGTAATGAACACTTAGTCAGAAGTCCCTAAGATACAGTGCTGGTAATAAAGCAAAGGATGAGGCTAGAGGTTATGAGTTCCATCTGAATTGTAATTTGCGACATGGTGGTTGCCTGATGTGCTGCTCCTGAGGGGGTTTTTTTATTGATTTGCTAATTCTGTAAATTTTTCTAGGAGCGGTTGGATTTCAGCCCGTCTCTAGAAATTGATCTTTAGGGACAGCTAGATTGCAATCTGCCTTTAAAAATCAATGATTTTAATCACGGATAGAGACAGGCTAACCATTCACCTCTACAAACTCATTTCAACCTTCTCTAAACAAGCTTGTCATACTAGTGATGTATGAACAGTATCTATATTTAGAGGAAACAATTTGGCCTTTATTCTGCTATAAGCTACTCCCTCTGCTCCAAAATAAGTGTACATCTCAGGGTTTGAGAAGCACTACTAGAAAAACAATTTTAGGAGACAGGGCCAAATTATTTTCTAAGGCGGGCACACCTAGCGACCGCCTCTATAAATGGTGAGGAGGGCTATAGGAAAATGCCCTCCGCCTTTGAAAATCATCGATTAACGGAGGCAGTCATCTTAAGACGTCCATCTCCATAAATTGATTTTCAGAGACAGGCATCTTACGACGACCACCTCTGTTGATCAATGATTTTCGGATGTGGTTGTTCTAAGTGTCTGTCTCCTAAAATCAATTTACGGAGGCTCTATAAATACTTGCATCAAAAAATAATTTATATATTTTTTCATATGAACTCGAATGAAGACGGACTTTATATCAAAATTATAGCTCTCAACGCGATCTACAACTTTGTAGATGAAAAGTTTTTGAATTGAAACTGTTTAGGGTCCAAAAATATTATTCTAATTTTACATATTTTAAAACTTGAAATTTAAAATTATCAAACGATCTCAGGCGTTGACATGGTTTATACGAAAGTTATAGTTCTCAATACAGTCTACAACTTTTAGTTGAAAAGTTTTTTATTTGAACTCGTTTGGAGTCCCAAATATATGTTATAAGCTCATAGATTTTGAAATTTAAAATTTGGAATTCCGGAACGACCTCGAATGTTTACATAGTTAATACCAAAGTTGTAGTAACCGACCCGATCTACATGTTTGTTGTTGATAAGTTTTTTATTTGATATCATTTAGAGTCTTAAATATGTGTTCTAAATTAATATATTTTGAAATTCAAAATTTTGAATTTTTAAACAATCTCGAATAGAGGCACATCCTATGCCAAAGTAGAAGTGGTTGACAAGATTTAAAACTTTGTAGTTAAAAGTTTTTCACTTGAGTTCATTTAGTAGCCCAAATATTCAATATCAGATTACAAAATATTGGTATAAAAAGATAGCATATTATATATAGTCATAAATGAGTGCGTGGTCTAGTGGTATAGGAAGGCAGTGATAAACGTGAGGTCGAGGATTTGATTTCTAGAAGTTGCTAATATTTTTGGTTTTTGAGTTTTCTGACGACCATTAATAAAGAAAGACGTCTTGTTAAGGCACCCATCTCTGTTAATGGATTAACAGAGACAGGTATGACGCCACCTGATGTAAAACCACTCTCTGTGCTACCCTCGGTTGGAGTCATGGGGGTGTACGTGGGGTACGAACCTCCCGCGCTCGGCTTCCTCTGCAAGGCGAAAACCTCCCACCAGCGTGGTTTCGGCCGAGTTCCCCGCCGTCAGGGTCCTCCTGGAGAACAGCCACCGAAAGAAATCCGCGTGTGGCTCCATCCCAAGGAAAGCCTCGCAGACGGTGATGAAGCCGACGATGTGCAGCACCCCTATCGAATTAAGGTGCTGCAGCTCCAGACCCCACTCATTGAGGAGTCCGCACAAGAACCAGTGCGCGGGGTATCCCAACCCGCGCTCATGGAAGGTGAGGAAGGACACCACCTTGTCGGGCTGAGGCTGCGGAAACTCCTCCCCCCCAGGAACCCTCCAGTGTGCCACCTCCTATGGCGGCAGAAACCCCTCCTTGACGAAGGCCTCTAGCACCGACTTCCTCACGGCGGACGACCTCCAGTCCGACATTTCGCTCTGGGATCACAAGAGGATTGGTGAGTTCTTCTCTTCCCCCTCGCTCTCTCCCCTTTCTTTCTTAGAAACCTCTGTGGCTCTCAGGAATGCTCATGGCAAGAAGGAAGAAGGAAGGCGGCGGCAGACGAGGAACATGCAAAAGAACGGGGCGAAAAAACCTCCTCCCTTCTCCTACTTAAGGAAAGGGAAATAGCAGTCTGGGAAGGGCGTGCCGATCGGGGAAGACGGAACGGCGGAGCATGGAATTCTCTCTCTCTCTCTTTCCCATTTAATGCAGATAAGACACGCCCTAACCGATGAGACGTGCCCTGCACGACAAAACAGCTCCTGATCAGAAGGGACTTGGCCTGGCCATGGCCCACCACTACTGCACGACGAGCATAGGAACCGAAGTGCCACCACACGCGGGTAGCTCCCTGCTTCCCTAGGCCAGACCTAGAGGAACCCAAAGCGAAATCTTCCGCCGAAAGAAACCATCTGACCCCTGAGTCGATCGAGTCACTTAGGATAGACACCAAGAGACAGGTAAGGAAGCGAAGGGGCGCCCCATGTAGGCCATGCCGACTCCATCACAAACGATGAGCACGAGTCTCGGTCGGACATTTCCGACTAAAAGCTCTCCGAACCCCGTCACTTAGGTCATCAAGGTGAGCATGTGTTCATTAATACAAAAAACTATTCACACAAGGGCTCACCCATGATTGATGAGCGTAGGTCCCGGTCGGACATTTATGACTGAAGCTCTCCGAACCCCGTCACTTAAGCCATCAAGGTGAGCACTACCAACCCCCTCTATTTCTTTACAATCATTTCATACATGCATACGCGCATTCATTCCATACGCCCGTGCCTCCCAGATGATTCGGGCCCTGAACCGCCCGGGGGCTCAGGAACTAAGCATCGCACGTGCAGTGAAATGCATCACAACGCTCCGTGTTGCGTCATGAAGCGGTGGTTGCCTCATTCGACATGAGCAACCAACAGAGCCAGGGGAGAAAACCGTAGATGAGCCCCGTGCGGCCCTCGCCTGGTCTGGCAGACCATGTCATCTCAACCTTCTTGTTCGATCCTGAACCTCTCGCCAAGCCCACAGAATCTCCATCGAGGGGAGGCTGTTAGGCCACCTGGGTCGGTCTCTAGAATGACCCAGGCATCTGTCAGGTTGCAGGTAAAGGAGTAGTGGAATGTCACAAGAGGGCTATGCCGACCCTGTCATGAACGATGGACCCGGATTCCACTCGATCATACCCGTTAGCGAACTCACCGAGCGACATCGTTCGAGCCCGAGCGATCGGGACAGGTGACAAGACTCTGCCCCTCTGATTGTGAGGAACCAAGGATGGGGTAATGCACACAACTCACATTGACCCCTACGAAGGCCCAATAGGGCTCGGGGGCTCAAGACAAACACCAGGGACTACGACCCCGAACTCGCTAGGATCCACGACTCTAACTCGTCCAGTCCCACGGCGCGCACCGACGCCAGGATCCGTGAGCACTACCTCATCCGATCTGTAAACTAACCAACTAACTACGTTTTCGGCTGCACTCCAAAAAAACTAGGGACTACAACTCCGAACTCGCGTCGACTCCAAACTCATGTCATCCGGCTACACTTCCGACTGCACTCCAAAAAACCAGGGACCGTGACTCCGAACTCACGTCGAAAAACCAGGGACTGCGACTTCGAACTCGCATGATCAGGATCCACGAGCACTGCCTAGTCGCCTCGTCTAATCCCAAAAACTAACTACCTTGGCCACCCGGGCTGCGCCGAGGCCAGGATCCACGACTCTGACCCGCCCGGTCCCACGGTGCGCACCAACACCAGGACATACGGTCTCGGTCTCGTTCGACCCCTAAACTAACTATTTCAAAACCATGGCACACACTGATGCCAGGGTTTGTCCAAACTAACTCCCACACCCGATCCCACGGTGCACATCAATGCTAGGATCAGTAAGCTCTCTCACGCCCAAACTAACTCCCTCACCCGATCCCACGGCGCACATCGACACCAGGATCAGTGAGCTCTGTCTTGTCCAAAAACACGACTCCAACTCTCTCGATCCCATGGCGCGCATCGACGCCACCATCAGTGAGCTCTGTCTCGTCCAAGACTGACTCCCTCACTTGATCCCATGGCGCGCATCGACGCTAGGATCAGTGAGCTATGTCTCATCCAAGACTGAATCCCTCACTCGATCCCACGGTGCGCATCGACGCTAGGATTAGTGAGCTCTGTCTCGTCCAAAACACGACTCTGACTCGCTCGACCCCACAGCGCGCATCGACGCCAGCATTAGTGAGCTCTGTCTCATCCAAGACTGACTCCCTCACTCAATCCCATGGCGCGCATCGACGCCAGGATCAGTGAGCTCTGTCTCGTCCAAAATTAACTAACTCACCTGATCCCACGGCGCACATCGACACCAGGATCAGTGAGCCCTGTCTCATCCAAAACCCTTGACTGACTCCCTCGCTCGATCCCACGGCATGCACCGACGTCTGGATCCACATGCTCTCTCTCTACCAATCTCTCAAAACAAACTAAAAAACCTTCTCGGCTGTACAACGACGCCTCGGGCGATAAAATTCTGCTGACAAAATAGAAAACCTCCACATAGAAAACCCCCTAGACGGTTCCACCCGAACTACCCGGGGGCTCAGGGGCTACACCCACGGGTGCGCTCGCGCGCACCCATCGGCAAGACAAAAATCCCTCGAACGATTCGACCCGAATCGCCTGGGGGCTCGAGGGCTCCTGTCGGGTTCATAAACCCGGGGTCCCTCGGGGACCGGCTTCCGCACCAAGGGTCGGCCCAAGAGTCTAAATACAACAGGCCAGAAGGACGGCCTAGTCGCCGACTAGAAGGTTTGGACCAAAAGGACTGTCGCCCGCTCGTCGACCCCTTCGGCCCACCACTCCGATCGGAGCACTCGCTTCAGCCTCCAGACACCTCCGGATGCCCTCTCCAATCAGAAGGCCTGGCCCAAAGCGATACTTCTGACTCCGACCCCGCGTCCCTCCGACCGGGGATCGTGGGAACCCTGTTCACCGCTCTTCTCCGACCAGCGCACTCAGAGTCGACTGGAGCCATCCGACCGGGGACGCCCGCTCGGTAGGAACCAGGAGACAAGTGGAGAAAAGCAAGGCAAGGCTCACAAGTCAAAACCATTGTACCAGGGACCATACCCTACATGGAACAGTACTCTACAGCCACCCTAACACAAATAGTATTGTTGGCGCCGACATCTCCCTCTACAGTATTGTAGGCTCTACTAAAAACTCTTATATGGTAAGACCCCCCCACGTGCCTCTGAGTATTGATAGCGTTATGGGCTCCGAGATTTACCGTACCAGGTGAACGTGGTGAGACTCCTCACATGCCTCTTAGCATCAAACAGTATTTGTAGGTACCGATGTCTACCGTCCCTGAAGAAGGCAACACGACCTCCCACATGCATCTGACATTCTACAGAAACATCAACAGTGTTGTAGGCGCCTACCATTATCTTATACCCGCCATTGTGGGCAACAAGGCTCGATAGGCGTGGGCAACAAGGCTCGGTAACATACGCACCCTTTCCCTCTCACTTGTAAAGCCATCCCCTTCATCCATAAAAGGGGGTGCGCTTCCTCCAACAAAAGAGACCAATTCCAGTTGATCAGAGTTCCTTAGATCGATAGCTCACAACCATAGAACCGCCAGGTCAAACCTCAAGCACCCCCTTGAACACTTAGCTCATAGCGAAGTTCTTGTCACTCTCGGCCCTTCCGACCAGAGCCGACCGGACCTCTTGTACACCCCATCTTTCTCCTTCTCGTTTGTAACCCCACTACAAACTTCGAGCACCTGGGCTCAAGAATAAAGTCACCGACCGACCCCGACTAGACGTAGGGCACATTGCCTGAACCAGTATAAATCCTGTGTCATTGAGTGCTAGGCCACCTCCGATCACAACGTACAACAAAACTACAAATATTCACTAGTTGGTCACTTTCTGCATCGACACATCTAATTGCTTATTTTATGTTTCTAGAAAGCTTAAGAAATTCTCTACAACTTTCGTTTATAACACTTTTTCAGATTCTGACGTTTACTTAGTCAAAAATATACGACAAGAAGTACTGTTCCAAAATTCTGACAGCACAGAAACCTCAATTTACAACAGCTGTATCTCACAATTAATAATGGGTATTGAGGTGATTCCAAAGCCAAAAGAAAGATGTAGAAGTCTACTTATCTCCATAAAGATATGAACTGATAAAGATGGACTGCTTAGAATGCTACAGAATGGATAGCATGATAAAACAAAACCTAACTATTTATTGATATTATCCTTAAGCCTTAGACTTGAAATAAATGAGCATGGACCTGCCCACAAGTCATCACAATCACATAAAAAATCCAAATCAAACATTATTCATTATGACAATCATCCAACCACACAAGTATCAATTGTTCAACCATTAAAAGAAAGAAACTAAACACTCTCTCGCGCATCTACGCGTGTTTATTACATATTCTTTTAAGTCTTCCTCCGAGGGGTCGATGTTGGTTTTGGTGTTGGGGTCTCCAAATTCTCCTCTGTTCCTCGGGGGCGACTGAGTAGGTACACCTGGCGCTTCCACATCTAGACCTCCTTGATGTTGCTTTAGTGTAGCATTCTCAAGGGCAAGCTATAGATATGCCTTCCCCATGACATCAAGCTGGTCCAAGGCCTAATCCAAGTCAGTGTTGGTCTGAGCCAAGAACAACAAGGTAGGCCTCAACCATAGGTTCACCTCTCCAAGTGGTGCAGTGATGTTGCAAGTAGACTAGCCGCTCTGACGGTGGGTTAGATAGCGATCCTCCTCCTAGGCGATATCGGAGAAGTGGCGGTCGCGGTTGACCACCAATGCCTGCCAAGCAGCATCTCTGATGGCGGCTGCATGTGTGAGCCATGCAGTGATGGTGCGGTGGATGTAGCGCACCTGAGTCTCCCAGAAGCCGGTGTAGTCGGGGTGGGTCCAATGCTACTGAACAATGCATTTGATGTGGTAGCGGCATACGAGCGAGACAAGCTTGGGGTGGTAGTAGGCATCACCCTCCAAATTGTAGTGGATCTCCGCACTCCACCCTTGAGCCAGCAGTGCATCATGATCATCATCACCCCCATTTCCACCGTCTCCTCCATCTCTGTCACCATCACCACCATTACCATCTCCACCATCACCACCATCATCACCTCCATCATCTAAATCAGAATTGTCAAAATCATCTCCATCATCTATGTAACACCCCAGGTGTTTGTCACCAGTAAGCAATGGGTTTAAGATTAAACATGACAGATTAAGTGATGATGGAGATGTCAAGGTCAAACCTTTGGAAATGAGCCCCAACCTAAACTCGTATATTGCACCCTTGCTTTACATGTAGGCCCTTTTCAGGATATATGCTTGGCTAGTGTTATTGGAATATCTTCATGTGTCTCACATCAATATCCATCTATATTGATCACTGGAAAAGTTTCATGAAGTTTGGAATCAAAAAGTCACATGAAATGATAAGTTATATCCTTATTGGAAAGACTTTACTAAGTGCTTCAATTGCACTATTAAGTGAATGGAAATGTAGGTCATAAACCAAACCTTGCAACCTTGCCCAAATGACTCTAATTGAACTCCACAACAAAAGTCATGAAGGGTTCATGTTGAGCCGAGATCAAGAAAATGCATCAATCGGTCAATAACTCTAATTTAAGCTTTATAGTGACGATACTTTGACCTATGTTGACCACCAACTTATAGTGCTTGCATGGAGTTGCACCTTAAATAAAAGTTGAAGATTGAGTAGAGTAGAACAAACTTTGTTTTTGGAGCAAGAGCCAGATCAACTTGGAACTAAGTCAAACAGAGGCTCAAAAATTGAACCAGCGGCTATTTTCAGACTTAGAATTTTTCTAAGTCTGGAATTCATCGTCGTCGCCATTGGCATTCCGCGTTCTCCAAATTTTGCTAAGCAACTTGAGTTGGTCCAAAAATAAAAGTTGGAGATAATTATTTGGAGAAGAGGATACCCAAAGATGGGATCAATTGGACCAAGTTTGACCTCCCAAAATGAACAAAAACCGAGCTTTACTTTGATCGACATTAATTCATTGACAGTGTCAAATTAGGGCCTAATTTTCTCTTAATCCTTTGCTCTAATGGCTATGAACCTTTAACGAAATTTGTAGAGCATCGGATGGAGATCAAACTTCGTTAAAGGCCCACCATCAAATTCCCAACCGAACCAGCCCAAAAACGGCTTCCAAGACGCGCTGGATCGCGCTCGCCACCTGCTCGTCAAAATGCCGACGCGTGGCCAGGGCGTGGCAGCCATGCGAGCCGAGCGCCCCCACCTCCTGCCACGTGCCTTGCCTCCTCCTCGCGTTTTGTGGACGCTGAGCTGCTCTCAGACGCTCCGCGCCCCCCCACTGCTCGCTCTCCTGGCCTCTCTCCTCGCCCTTGCTCGCGTCCGCCATTGATGGCCGAGCAGAGCTCGCCGCCGCAGCCGTTCTCGCCGCTCCCTGCTTTCTCACTCCCCACGAGCACCACCCTCAGCTTCGCCGCCATCTCCTGCACGCCGTGCTCATGCTCGCCGTCCAAAACCACGCTGGGAGCACTGCAGTCGCCGGCCGCCGTCGCTTCCGACCGCCGGTGCTCGTGGCCGGTCCTCCACAGACCGCCTCTCGGCCATCCAAGACCACCAGCGAGTGCGGGAGGACACCCTGGTGCCCCTCCTCCACTTCACCGCCGCCGTTAAGCCTCCTCCGGCCGGATTCCGCGAGCCCCGACGACCTCCCTGTTCAAAATCCCGTCAGGGACCTCGCGCTCAAATTCGACTAAGTAGAGGGGCTTTTCTGCAGAACCATAGACTCAAGTGAATAGTACCTCGAGGACCTATTTGTTTTAAATCGGCTGAAAGTTTAGAAAATCATAGTAATTCATAGGAAATTCGTAAAATAGCAAATGAGGACTTTTTGGAATCCTTGTGAAATTGTCTATGCAATAGATCTATAATATTACATGTTTTACTTTAAAATTTTAGCTGTAAAAATAGATTTATGCCTCTGGGTTTTTAATTCTAGTTGTATTTGTCTTTTTCATAACTGCAGTTGTAGGGCTCCAAATGAAGTGAAATTTTTGTGGCATGCTACTCATGTGATGTTTGATGTGTGGTAAAAATTTCAGGATTTTAGGCTTGATCAATTTAGAGATATGAAAAATAACAAATGACATATGCTGCTTTGCTTCTATTCTGGACAGTTCTGCATGTATGCATTGTTTGGCTCAGTTAAGTTATGAATCATGCCTTGTTGATAATAAATGAGTTGTAGTAATTTTCATAAGCTTTTCAAAAAGCTAAAGAGCACAATTTTTGGTTAAGTATGTGTTTAGCTATAGTTGTTTAAAGTACTGTGGCAGTTTCTGCCCAAACCCAGACAGGGTTGCTTTGTGTGCCATGTGTGACCTTGTTAGTAGCAGAATTAGTTCTAGATGTTTATAGCAAAGTTGTTCAAAATTTGTTAAGCTTTCCAAAAATTCCAGAACCATATTTATTGGACATGTGGAACTCAACTTATAGCTGTTTAAAGTAGCATATCAGTTTCTGTTCATGTTTTGGATATAGATGTCTTCCTTGGTTTAATTGACCTTGTTAACTATGAAATCATCTTAAGATGATAATAAGAAAGTTGTAGGTAACTTTATAAGCTTTCCATAAAGTTAAGAATCATGTTTGTCGGAGGTCTAGAACTCCATTTATGCTTCTCTAAAGTTCCTATAAGTTTTCTGTCCATAGCTGTGCCTCTGCTGTTTAGGCTGCTGGTGCAAGTGTTACTTGTGCAACTAGTTTCATGGTGTAAATGATGTTTACTGTAGTTTTGGTAAATACAAAAGTCGTAGATGATTATCTTATCTTGCTGGTGTTAAATTTTCATGATCCTAGGTCTGATAGTTTAGGAGTTGCATGCTTAATAAGTCTACTGTCAGATTTTGATTACATTCTGCGCAGACTTAAAAGATTAGCATGTTTGGTCATGATAACTTGGGAATCATGCTGAGATGATTAAAGATGAAATGTGGATAATTTCCTAAGCTTTCCAGAATGTCTTGTTTCATATCATTTGGATTTATAAAACTCCAGATATGATTGATTTATGAAGCCGCTGTTTGCAAGTCTAGAAATTGGCATATTCCGGTTATAGTTGTTGCTTCACCTTGACTTGCTTTGCATGTTGCTAGGTGTGGTTCACGCCCTTAGTAATTAAGTTAAATACACCTGAGATTTTGTGAGACTTATGTGCCATGTATAATATTCTTTGTTATCTTAGCATGATAGATTGTGTGATGTTAAGTTAAGCATCGCAAAGTACTTAAGTGTGTTAGTGTAAACTATGCTTGTCTTGCTTGCTATTTTGTGATGCGTCTCATGGTGCTATTCTTCATATTTATGCACTTGCATATTGCATCTCATCTAGGTACGCTAGATGCACCACGTGAAGGACGAGATGTTGGAGCCGAACCCGAAGACGGTGTATGGTGGACCTATCCCGAAGGTGGAAGGACTGGACAAGTGCTAGGACGGGAGATGCTCACTTAGCGAGTGTCATCTACCTAACACTGACTTGTGTCGGATCCCAGGCAAGCCCCGGAGCATATTAAGCCTCCTAATTTCCAAAATGCAGTTACAGTATTATTGTTACATATATATATTGTTGCATTAAGTTTAGGTGTTGGATGCAAACACTTGCTGCATTGGTTACCCATTCCTTGTCCAGATATTGTTACCCTGAATCCTATGTAGCTCAGGCTCGAGTAGTGCTTAGCCCTGCTTAAACGTGGTAGAAGTCGGGTGATTTCCTGTCACCTGCGAGATATAGGATGATACATGTGGCACGGTTGGCTATATTTGCTATCGTGGAAAAGAACCAGTCTTAATTTGAAATGAAGACCGGACGGAGGCTTGCCGGTTTGCAGTGACTCCATCTGTGTCGATTAAGGACTGGATCTTGGAGCCTTTCCTGTTCATGTTGAACGCATGCCTCTCTCTTAGTTGGCCGGCCTGAAGACCGACCGCGAAGCCGAGTAGCTCACCTCAGGCCGGGAGTCGATAAGTATAAAGTGCGCCTCAGAAGGGAGCCGTAGGCGTGAGTCCAAGGGCAGGTGATTTAAAAGTCCTGATCGTCCTGGCAGAAGGGTAATCCCTGAGAGTGCTGGCGCTGATCGAACCCGCGAATTTGGTTCCTGAGATGTTCCAAAGGTGACCCACGGCTACCCTTGCTAAGTATGCCAGGGTGAGAGTTAGGAATACCCCCTCAGCTGAGTTGTAATTCGATTCGAGTCGCCGTCTCTCCCGGTTAGTGAGAACTTGACGGGCTTATCTCCAATGTAGATACACTAAATAACCTAATGGTTCGGAAATGATGATATGATGATGACAGCCTTATTATACCTGCTATGGTTAATATTGATTGCTCCTAATAAGTGAGTGCTCTAGTACAGGTGCTAATCTAGTGGACAGGTAAATGATGATAAGCTTGATGCTAAGTTTAAATTGGTTACTATGCTCATAAGCTCTTTTATGCAAATGTGTCAAGCTAGCCCACCTCATAAGCCTTGCATGACCCTTGGTGTCCTTTATTTTTGGTTTCCGACGGGTAAGTCTGGCTGAGTACCTTCTCGTACTTAGGGTTTATCCCACCATGTTGCAGGTGAAGTTCTCGGCCTGTGAAGATGGTGGCTAACCACCGGTGGCTCGGTGATTCTATAGTTACTTCTCATCTATATGCTTTTGTCGGATGATGTCACTTATGCTAGCAATGTATTTGGAACATATATTAATGTAACCTTTTGAAAGCTATGTTGTTTTCACTAATCGGTTTTGAAACCCAAACTTGTACTATTATTTGTGAATCCATTTGTAATATTATTTTCCGCTGCAACCCTGCGTATGTGATGTGTATTTGCTTAATCACGCGATCTTGGTTGTGATGTTAATTTACCGAGGTCTTTCGGGACACTCGGCGGACTACCGGGTTTATATGAGTGAAAGTATGTGTGTGTCAACGTGTTAGCGGGGACAGCCGTACTTGATCTTGTATAAATTGGGCGGTTCTGTTACAGCTGGCATCAGAGCAAGATTAAGCATAATACTGTCATGTACATTGTTTTAAAAACAAAGTTTTAGTTTAAAAAGCCTATTTTAACTAAAACTTTAGCTACAGGCAAATTTGTCAAAACTAATTTGCAAAACTATGCTAGCGACATCCTCCTTTATGCCCAGTTAAGAACTATTAGGTGGCTATCTAAGTACTAACATGGGGGTTTTTACTTTCGTCGTCCATACGGCGTGCTATTGTATGGATGCCATTCGCTTGAATGGTAATGTATGGATCAATTGTCTCTACGTCCAGGTAAGTGTGAGTTGTGAGAGCATGACCGTCCAACTGTCGGTCTAGGGGAAAGTTAGCTATGGTTACTGGAATATTTACATGTCACACACATGTATATATGAAGGTACTTAATTGCGGGTATATTTATCGGGTAGCTATGGATACTGAAGTATATATATCTGGGGATGTATATATGGAGAGTATCTTAGTTTACTACTTTCATTGTGTGCTTATTTATCTCTTATGGGGATGGGCTGCAATGAATTTGCCTGCAGGTACGCTAACCACGAATGCGTAGATTGAATATAGCTGACGACTAGCTATATGTCGAGAGAGTACGTGTTTTGCCACCGACATAGAACGTGATTGCCACCTTAGGCTGGCAATTTCGTGAGGACGAATAGGACGAGCATGCATCATGATTGTGCTTGTGCATAAATATGCTTCCCTCACCTTGTTCTAATGCTAAGTAACTTGTGATCAATGTGATGTCACTATTTTCCCTGTGTGAAGCTAGCCAAAATGCCTTGTCCCATGCTGCTTGAATAGCTATGCTTGAAGGTAGTGTGTGATTAGTTTTGTCTTGTATGTTTGCTTCCAAAGGAAATAGATGACAAGTTATTATTTGGCAAAAACTCACCCCTTCGAAAACTAAATTGCTAAATGTAAGTAAAACTTGTTTTGTAGAGATATCCACCTACTCAGTAAAAAGGGAAATAAAAGATAACAGTGCCTTACCACCATGTTTTGCCTGATATGTGTAGTGGTGTTGTTGTAGGTGACTGCTTGTTATGTACGAGCTTTGTGCTTCGTAATAGCCATTTAAGCTAATTGGATTGAGTGTTTCGAAATGCTCGCTTAAGACCTTAATGTAGGCGTGGATGCTCGTTATCTAGGTAGTGCCGTAGTTGTCACCCTTTTGCCCTCGGTAAGCATGTGAGTGTGGAAGAGCGCTATCCTAGAGCAGTGTCCAAATTTTGGTAATCTCAGGGTTGTCGTCTATAATTAAGTTCTCTCTTAAGAACCTGAGCCTGTACACGTGGTCGCTAGCCTTGAACGTTGTGCTACGAAGACTTTTATCTATGTCTTTGCTTGACCTTAGGCCCAAGCTTAGTTCCCTTAAATGCTTGCATGTTTCGTGGTTGTCCCGCTCCTGTGTGGGAGGACCCTGCTCAAAAATCCTTGTTAGATCTTATTGCTCCTTCGTTTACAGATGATCTGGTGCAACGCTAATCGCTATCTATCCTAGCTTTAGAACCTTTTCCTCACTGATCCTGTCATTACTTTATCAACTCAATCCCTAGTCAGTGTATTGGCTATGTCCCTCGAATCTCATTTATTTTGCCTCCAACCCTTTCAAGTCTCGGGATGTTTATCAGTCTTGATCTCCTGTTGCTGCTCGATAGGACCAAATCTCATGTTAATCTTTATCTGGTAATCACTTTGGTGGACACGAGGCGTTTATGGAATTTAAGCAAGAGTCTCCTGCTTAGTTGCCTTCGGCAATTAGGCTATGTTCTTTTGCGCTGTGTTTTGATCTTCTGATCGCCTCCTTGTTGATTCCTAACCTTGTGACTATCCTTGTTTGCTGTCCCTCTTTTGCACAATGCTTGTTCTTACAATCTAATTGGTGCCACTAGAAGTTTCATTTTGGTTGAATATTCAGTAATGGTGCCACGATTAGTGATCTACGGTGCCGCGACGGAACCTAGGGCCTCCTTGTGGGCGGCCGACGCATGGTTGTGCTGCTGGGTGCGTGCTGGTATCGAGGTTTCTAGTCATGATCCATTGCCGAACTGTACCGATGTGTTATTTTCACGTGAGTTCTTCCTTGGTTATCTCTCCATATTTAATCGGAAGATCCTGATATTAGACCAAAAGTAGTAGTGCTTCCTTTTGAAGTCACAAAAAAAAAGGATATCCTTTGAAGAACTAGTCATCGACATAAACATTAACAGACTACAAGAGGTGGTAGACAAGTGACTCTACTTGATGGTCCCTGTAATGATGTCGGTCATCTAGTGAGCAACTTATGTCATCCATGTTGGATCAGAAAGGTATCCAGCACTTAATGTTGGACAAGTTATCAATCTAATGATAATGGATGGCGATATCATGTGGTGTAATAGGTCACCAGGTGCTCATGAACCTCCCGTTCAAGTTCTTGATCTGTAGGTGCATGATGGTCATCCAGTTGAAATCAACCATCTCTAGTGTGACTCCTTATCTGCAGACTTCGTTGGCGACCGTCTGTTTGTGCCTCGATTGCAATTATTGTTGTGGTCAAGAGTAAGAATTTGGAACTTTGAGTGTTGAGAGACAACTGATTAGTTACTAGTCAAAAGCTTAACCTCCAGCTAGGTGACAATTTTTGCTAATTACGAAGGTTATGCCTCGCAGAGCAATGATAAGCAATGTAATAGCAAGCCGTTTAGCAATGCAGCTACTGCTTTGTTTTCCAAAACATGTGCTATCAAGTTAATTCCATCTTGGATAATCACATAGATAGTACAAAACGTTGCATCGACTATGTAAGGAGCTAGCTAAAGCATGTGCCTAGTTTTGATCAGCATCATTGTGCCCCTAGGTACCACAAACGGATTTGTTCAAGGTTCTGTTGGACCAAGTGCCAGAGAATATTCAGAAATGGTTCCTTGTCTCTGTAGGAATGCCCTACATGTGGAATAATGCTTTGTGCCCTACGAAAATAGCCCACAAGTCCAATGCTTGTGCATCGTCAAGTTGGTGTCTAGATCAACGGCGGAAATTGTTACCTAAGAAACATGTCAGGAAGACTATAGCCTCCATCTTCAGCTAGAGAAAGGCTGCTGCTGCTATGAGAAAGGTTAAAGAGTGCAAAACACACACCTCAACGTGTGAAGCAAAGAAAAGGGAGAACACGAAATCTGTCCAGATCTTGTGGCACTAAACCGGTTATCTTCAAGCCGGCGATTAGTGACTTAAACGAAGTTGGATTGACCCCAAACTTGGTGATCTCATTCCTTGCTTAGGACCCTTCAATGTCTTAAGTTGGTTTGAGTATTGGTTGAGTAAAACATCGGATTTGAGTGATATCTTGTCGGCTCGGTTTGCTGCCATTTCAGAATAGAGCAGTTTTGGTAGATGAATTGTTTGGATGGTCAAACGGTGTACGGTTGAGTTGAATTTTGGTGAGTAGTTAGAAGACCCATGGATCTATATTCCTACCAAAATTCATGCACAATGGAGCACTAGTTTGTGAGATATGAATAGAAAACAAAAGGGTACAGAATCTGCAATTTCGCTGTGACTGCGATCATCCTTTGCATTAGATGGTTGTGTTGTAATTCATGCCAAGAAATTACAACTTATAGGTGTATAGCTCAGGCTCGAGTAGTGCTTAGCCCTGCTTAAACGCGGTAGAAGTCGGGTGATTTCCTGTCACCTGCGAGATATAGGATGATACATGTGGCACGGTTGGCTATATTTGCTATCGTGGAAAAGAACCAGTCTTAATTTGAAATGAAGACCGGACGGAGGCTTGCCGGTTTGCAGTGACTCCGTCTGTGTCGATTAAGGACTGGATCTTGGAGCCTTTCCTGTTCATGTTGAACGCATGCCTCTCTCTTAGTTGGCCGGCCTGAAGACCGACCGCGAAGCCAAGTAGCTCACCTCAGGCCGGGAGTCGATAAGTATAAAGTGCGCCTCAGAAGGGAGCCGTAGGCGTGAGTCCAAGGGCAGGTGATTTAAAAGTCCTGATCGTCCTGGCAGAAGGGTAATCCCTGAGAGTGCTGGCGCTGATCGAACCCGCGAATTTGGTTCCTGAGATGTTCCAAAGGTGACCCACGGCTACCCTTGCTAAGTATGCCAGGGTGAGAGTTAGGAATACCCCCTCAGCTGAGTTGTAATTCGATTCGAGTCGCCGTCTCTCCCGGTTAGTGAGAACTTGACGGGCTTATCTCCAATGTAGATACACTAAATAACCTAATGGTTCGGAAATGATGATATGATGATGACAGCCTTATTATACCTGCTATGGTTAATATTGATTGCTCCTAATAAGTGAGTGCTCTAGTACAGGTGCTAATCTAGTGGACAGGTAAATGATGATAAGCTTGATGCTAAGTTTAAATTGGTTACTATGCTCATAAGCTCTTTTATGCAAATGTGTCAAGCTAGCCCACCTCATAAGCCTTGCATGACCCTTGGTGTCCTTTATTTTTGGTTTCCAACGGGTAAGTCTGGCTGAGTACCTTCTCGTACTTAGGGTTTATCCCACCATGTTGCAGGTGAAGTTCTCGGCCTGTGAAGATGGTGGCTAACCACCGGTGGCTCGGTGATTCTATAGTTACTTCTCATCTATATGCTTTTGTCGGATGATGTCACTTATGCTAGCAATGTATTTGGAACATATATTAATGTAACCTTTTGAAAGCTATGTTGTTTTCACTAATCGGTTTTGAAACCCAAACTTGTACTATTATTTGTGAATCCATTTGTAATATTATTTTCCGCTGCAACCCTGCGTATGTGATGTGTATTTGCTTAATCACACGATCTTGGTTGTGATGTTAATTTACCGAGGTCTTTCGGGACACTCGGCGGACTACCGGGTTTATATGAGTGAAAGTATGTGTGTGTCAACGTGTTAGCGGGGACAGCCGTACTTGATCTTGTATAAATTGGGCGGTTCTGTTACAATCTAGGTCACCAGCTCCCTCCTGACCACCCTGACCATTCTCTTCCATGTGTTCTTCCTCAGACTCCTCTATCTCAATGAGCTCCTCAAACATGGGCCCCTCTTCTGTTTCTTCATCCATGGGATCTTCTTCCATCACGTCCTCTAGAGGTTCCCTCATGGGCACCTCCATAGGCGGTTCCTCCTCCATGCTCCTCAGAGCCTCCACCAGATGTGTAGGAACATGCTTGCCGAATGTGAACCTTGTCCTCCTGGTGGGCATCATTATGGTCCTCTTGCGGGGTGTCAGCTTGGTGTGGGCCATCTATAAGAATGAAAAGGTTGAGTATTAGAATAAAATAATTTTTACAACAGATAAAGAATAGAATATAAGCAAAAATTTTATAGTAAATTAAAGGTAGCAAAATAAAGATAATGTGATCCTTAAAACATCCATTTCTAACTAGGTTGATCGTCCTACAGTCAGTTATAGCTCTGATACCAATTTATCGCACCCAATTTTGCATAGCAAAATCAAGTACTCATATATGTGCGCCCAGGATGTCCAAACACACACATATATCACAAATTGTAATAGCATCAAAGTAAAGTACTTATTACATCGCATATATCATCACAATGTTATTACATAGTTTTGCTCAATGGCAATATTATTACATACACAGTGGAATAACTAGCCCAATCTGCCACAGGGACTCCAACTGGTGAACGTCATCCTAGTAGTCCTGGACATCCTTTGGAAACTCCTCATATCCATTATCTGTTACCGATCTGGGATTTTCATTGAATGTAAACAAGTGTAAGCTCACCATGCTTAGCAAGTATATCAAAGGGATCTATGAGGCTCAAAAGGCTAGACACGGTATGACTATGGTTCGCAATTTTTAGTTGATCAAGTTTTACCATCCTGAATTACTACTTTAATGAACAATCCCAAATCCCAAGTCATAATAATATATATAATCAAATTTATATCAATTCCCATCCATCCACAGTAACCACTAATCATGAAGGATCTAGACCGCTCGTATCTGTGAGCATGGCTGTTATAACAGGTCAAATATTTCTGCAAAAATTATACAACTTTACCCACTGAGCCGTGATTCCTAATGCCGGGGTTTGCAAAGCCCACTACACCTCTACCTAGGAAGTGTGGCAGGGTTTTACTATGTAACCCTTAGCAAGTCACACTAACAAGTTGTAGCTGCTAAGGTTTCAGCCGTCTAGCCGTATGTGGCCCTCCTCTAGGAGTGGCACATGTGGGCACACAGCATGGTACACACACCCTAGCAGGTAAGGAAACATACCAACAAGTGCCCCCCTCTTGCCCTTATGGAAAGTTACAGACGAGCTAGTACAATCTAGTTAACAGGTTAAAGTCAGAGCCATATGACACTCAGGGTTGTACGAAACCTCCTGGGTGGTCGCTTCAGGATTAAGTCCTTAGGGAGAGGCACTAGAGTACTCAACCCCGTACTCTAGCCCCCTATCTGTTGCTAAAAAGCTTCATGTTATTACATTGCATAATGTCTTTAGTCATGTTCAACTATTATTCTATGTTAAGCGCTGCAACATCTATCCAAAATGCATACCCAAACCCTAGGTAACAAGGATATGTGGTACAAGTAATCATCTAGGTAAAGTCCTTAAATGTATATCAAATTAGACACATGCATTAATATGAATGGTAAAAGTTCATAGGTACAAGGGGCCTTTGGTACACTTGCCTTCTTCAAAGTTATCTTGGGAGTATAGCTGATCCTGTTGTGGGTCCTCAGTCACCTCAAATTTCTCACCCTCTAATCGTGTTCCAATTCACCAATCAAGCATCAATCCAATCATTACATGCATACAAATAGACTTCTATTAGAACAATACACCAAACAGTAGAAACATAAGTTGAAAAGCTTATAAAACTATTCTACGTACTGCTATTGTAGCACCCAGTTTTAAAGACAAAACCAGATACACACTATATGTGAGCCCAGGAAGTCAAATCTCACATATAGCCACAAATAAGGGTAATATCAAGAGACAATACTTATTACATAATGTATTAGTAAAAGGAAAATAACCTCAGAGTAAAGACAGCAGAAAGTTGACTTCGATCTTCTAGCGAAGACTACAAATCCACAGGGACAACTGACTGGTTGACCACAAGCCTAACTCCTCCAAACCAGCAATCTGGTACCCATCTAGGATTTTTATCCAAGTATAGAAAAGTAAAGCAAGCGTAAGTACATGTCGTACTTAACAATTATATCATGGGGTTCATGAGGCTCAAAAGGCTGACACTTGTTAACTGCGATTAGCTTTAATAGATCATCTTTTTAAGCAATTGAGTGGCAAAGAATTTATCATTCCCATAAACACATGATCAGGTAAACATGATAATGTATAGCATAAACAATTAATCATTAGTACCATTATCCATTAGTGATCATCTCTATTCCATAAGGGTCTAAGGCCACTCGTGACCGTGAGCACGGTTGATATATCAGTTTTATACTCTACAGAGTTTGTACACTTTCACTGTGAGTCATGATTTACCCTTTCGCCCGAGGTAGCTAATCTCTTGACCCACTTCTAAGGAAGGTCGGTAGGGTTCACTATGAAGCCTTTCAAAGGTTCGTCTAACAAGTTAGGGCCGCTAGGCGTATGTGCCCGTCTCTAGGAGTGGCACGCGTGGGCATCGCAGCACGGTACACACAACCTAGTAGAAAAGGAAACATACCCTCGTCCACCATAAAGGTAACCACTAACAAGCTAGAAAAGGTCCTCATACTGAGCTAAAGTCAGAGCCATATAGCCCTCACAGCTGTACTGTAAGTCCCGGATGATCGCTTACAGATAAGTCCTTAGGGAGAGGAATCTAAAGCATTTAGAAAGTAGCTAAACACTCTAGGCCCCTATTTCTATGTTGCTAAAAGTCATGTTTTAATGTTTATTGCATATACCATTAGTCAAGTTACAAGATCATGGTTTAGTTAAGCACTAGCAAAAACTACCCAATGCAATAACCCAAAGGTTTCAAGGTACAAGATATCAAATATCTAGGATATCCTTATTGGCATCAAGGTAGACACATGCAATATGAATTAAGTGATTAAATGTGAATAGGTAACAAGGATGGTCCCATGCTATACTTGCCTTACACACCGATCCTTCGGTAAGCTTTATTCTTCAACGTCCTTCTTCTTCTTCTTCTTAGATCACCACATGTATCTCACCGACTGGACGTAGTCGTAGAACACCACACAAACATCCATACACATACATGCATAGCATACAATTGCATCTATATTAGAACAGTACACCAATCATAGAAAAATAAGTAAAAGAGAATGAAATACGATTGTACACATCGCTACGAACACACAGTCGTGAGAGGCACGCTATTCGGAGCTATGGTTGAAAAGTTACAACTACCGAGATATTTGCTTAATATGTGGAAAAGAAAACTATAGGCTTCATTTATTTAACCATATGAACTCATATATAAAAGATATTTATAAATAATATAGATTAAATTAAGTCAATTTTAGATTTAAATTATAAAACAAAAGTAAATCAAATCATATTTTTATTTATAAAATCCAGTTGCATAATCTTTAATCAAGATATGATTTAAACTATGATTTTTATGAAATAGTATCATAGTAAACATAATTACTAATGTGTAGATCTCATCATTATGAAACAAACGCAACTTGAACGGACTATTTTGGAGTTGAAATGAATAAGTTATGATTTAAACAAGTTTTACTATAGTTAAGTAATAGATTAAATCTACCCATGAAATTTAGATATTAAAAACATGCCTAACAGTTGTATAAACATGTAGATAACATAAATACGATCCTAACGCAATTCGAACGGGTCAAATCGGACTTAAAACGCAAAAGTTACGCATGAAATAAGATTCAGTGGCATTTTTGTAAATAACTTGAACTCATTTTTGAATTAAAACAATTAAAAATCTGAATTTAAATGGATTTTGGACTGCACGCACTAATTCTCAAAACTATAGGGGCTAAAACAGAAGAAAACATGACCTAAAAGAAATCCTTTTGAACTGATTTGGATCGCGGGTTGATTCACCGAAAACAGGGGGGCTATTCTGCAAAAATGGGCGCGACTGACCAAAGGTTGACTCGGCTGTTGATTGGGCAGCCACGTGGCAACACGCTGTTGGCACGGTGTGCCACGCGTGCAGTGGATGTGGTGCACTGGCGCCGTGGACCGAGTCTGTGGCCCAAGGTGGACCGAACCGTTACGTTCTAATCCTGGGCGTTCACGTAAATCCGACGGTGCAGGTGGGTGCGGGGCAGCGGGCCACCGGGGAAGAGGCTCACGACGGTGGCGCCATTGTCACCGATGGTCCAAGCTCGTCGGTGGTCACTGGTATGGTGATTTCGGCCATCCTGAGACAAGACAAATATGTGGAAATGATCTATAGGCTCTCGCAAAGTCGCTAGGGTACCAAAACGGGGACGAGGAGCATGTCGGGGCGACGGTCCCCACGGCGGCACCATGATTGGTAGCATTAGGTGCTCACTGCTACGACGCTATAGGGCAGAAAGCGACGAACAAAAGGCATGGGAAGATGGCTAAGCTCACCACGATTCAGTTGGAACGGAGCGCGGCATCCGGGGAGGCTCCGAAGCGGTGGTTCGACGGTGGCGACGATCTAGAGAGAGAGGGAGGTGCGGGTGAGTGGAAATCCCGACAAATCAAGGCCAAAACCGAGAGATGGCGGTACCTATGGGTGTGGGGGACAACAGTGGATCTCTGGGACACGTCGGCATCGAGGTAAGGGCGCTAGTCGGCGTATTGCGACGGTGGGGAGTGCGAGCTCGAGCGGCGGTCAGAGAAGGGGCAGACGAGAGGGCTCATCTCGGTCTTTTATAGGCCCGCGAGGCTACGGCGTAGAAGGAAGGGCAGCGGGGCGAGGGCGAGATTGGGCGCCTTCCTTGCATGCGTGGAGGACCGGTGGCTTGCCATCGGGGCAGCGCCATCGGCGAGACGACAGAAGGAAATAATAGGGTAAAGAAAAGGAAGGGGAAGGGGACGGTGCTGACGAGCGGGACCCGCGGGCAGTGAGGGAGAGCGGACGGCATGCGGCGTGGGCGCTGAAGGCCGAAGCAGGCCAGTGCGTGGGAGGAGGAGGCGCGTGGGACTAGGCCACCAGCAGGCCAGCCAGGAAGGGGAGCAGAGCAGGCCAGCGCGGAAAAGGAGAAGGGAGGGGCTGCTGGGCTGGTTCCTGGCTGGGCTGAAAAGGTGGAAAGGAAGATTTTCCAAATCAAATTCTTTTCTATTTCTAGTTTTCAATTCTAAGCTAAATTCAAATCAAATTCAAGTATAGTTTCAAATATACTTTCCTATTCAAATAAAAATGGACAATTTTGTTAGGCTTTCCAAGATAAACTTTACAACTTTAAAAAACTTTTATTTTCTAATTTTCTTTTCTTTCTTTTCTTTTATTTCAAAGCCATTTTCAATTTCATTTCAAAAGCATTTTAACCATTTTGACTTTTCAATTAAAACCACTCAACCAATACAATCAAATGACATGTATGCATCAAACATGTTGCTACCTTATGATGTATTTTAATTGAATGAAAATTTTTATTTCCTATATTTCATGTGCACAAAAATTCCAATTTAAATCATTTTAACTCTATTTCAAAAGAGGAAATTTTTAGGGTGTTACAATTCTACCCCCCTTAAGTTGAATCTCGTCCTCGAGATTTGAAAGACGTCGACTAAGAGATAGGAATACTCCATCCTTGGATTCTTCTTTACTTCCTCATGCAGTTCCATTGTCTTGATAAAGATCCTCTTTACTTTGCATACCTATTGCCCTTACTCCAAGTAATTTGCCTAACTAATTCCAAAATTTTGACAGGTACCTTGAACAACTCTCAAGTAACCCTAATCACTAGGCCATAATTCTCTTTCCTCATATGTTCACCTTTCAACAAGGCTTCCTTATCTTCTTGGTCCGAAAAAGAATCTACTACCAATCTTCAAAACATTAATGATCCCAGTTAAGTTGCTCGAACTGGGAATACAACTCTTAATCCTTAGTGTCACTTGAACCTTCTTAGCACAATTCTCCGTTGCTAAGTTCATCGGCCATGACTTCGCTTCTTGAAGTGATAGCACTTTTCTGAGTCATAGTCAATCTCATTCCAACGAGGATATCACAAGCTCAAGACCAACTTGGTGAAGATGTCCTATATATTCTTGTGATCCTCCTAGATGTCACTTTTACTTTCAAAAAGATGGTACTTCCATGCTCCACAATGGATAACTCCAAATAACATGTTAGGTAGTTCAACTCAAGCTTTCTTAGCTGACTTAATGAACAAGCCACTACTTTTCTTCTCGTATAAGGACACATCCCACACATTCACAAGATGCATTATTGTAGATACAAAGCTCTTGTCCTGATCTAACAAAGCTAATACTTAGGTTTCGACCTCTTCTTGGATTCCTTCAAACACTTACCTGAGGTCTCTTGATCCAAACTAACTTAAAAGCTTCTCTGGTAGATTTATCAACATCTTGATGGTCTTGGATAAACTTTCCTTGAACTTCTAACCAAACCTCATTGAAACTCTGAGTTCCTCTTGAATCTTTGGGTACCACCACACTTCCGCTGCGCAAACCAGAATGTAGGACACTTCATCTTGCAAATTCTTCAACTTGGCTACCCCCCTTAAGATAAGGAAAAGTAGGGGGACACCAAAGTATAGCTTGCATCGTCTTGTGATTGAAGTCTACTGCTGTCCAGAATTTTCTCAGGGTTTTTGATCGTCCAAAATTAGAGATATGAACCGATAAAGACAGGTAGCTCCGAAGACAGGATAGGAAAAAAAGAAGAAAACCGTAACCCAACTATTTATTTCATTAATCCTTTATACCTTAAACCTATGAACTAAATGAAATTGCGGGAACACCCAACAAGATCATTGCAATCATTACAAAGATGCATACAATCATAAGCATAATGACAAATCAACAATGCACTTAAAGATGCATAACTCAATCATTTACTCAACTTGCACTACTATCATTTTTATTACATAAGGGGCACCACTTCTATCCTTAACTAAAGATCTTGGGTAGTCTAGCATAACTTCTTCATTCACCACTCTCACCAAATGCTTCTTTCAGGTTGGTTATCACTGACACTTTCTGGTAACAGACCAGTAGTGATCTGACTCTGGCTACTTGGTGTAATTATTGATTCTTCTATGGGCAAGATTTAACATAATGTCCTTCCTGCTGGCAATGATAACACTCTCTTAGCTGGATCTTTAGTGATGTCATACTTCTCAGAATTGTTGCTTAGAGTATTGTCAGCTTGCTAACTCTGTAAGTTCATCTTTGTTTGACTAGACCGCTTTTTAGCTCGCTTGATCTATCGGGGTTGAAACTCCGTGTAGGTGACTGTCCACCCATCTATGCATACCTCATGTGGAAAGAGTGGAGTAACCTTCGCTTGAGAAACTTCCAATTCTTTAGAGTCTGAGTTTATCTGACTAGGGATTGGAGCTGAATGTGACGATGTAATAGAACTCGAATGTTGATTGCTTTCTGATTCTAACTCTAGTGAGACCTCCTTTCTCTTCTTATCCACAATGTCCTCAGGTACAGGCTGAATACCTTCATACTCAATTCTTTCTCCTGACGGTGTGGTTAGAAGCATCGAACATTGGGCATACTTGATCACTCCTTTACATGCTGACATCCATCCCATTCCAAGAATGACATCAATGTCCACTAACTCTAATACAATAAGGTTTGCTTCAAATTTTACCCTCTTTATGTTAAGACTAACTCTTGGGCATTTGCGGTTTGCCTTCATTTCTCTTCCTGAGGACTTAACTATCACTGGTTTCCTCATTGGAAGCATAGTTATCTTATGCTCTTTTATGTATGCACTAGAGATAAACGAATGTGAAGCTCTGGGGTCAAATAGCACTATGGCGGGAGTTGAGTTTACTAGAATGAAACCATACACAACCTCCTTAGCTCCATGAGTGGTCGTCATATCCACATTATTCAATCTTCCTTGGATGTAGTTTCTCTTTGCTTTACTTCCTTGCTCCTGTTTCTTCTAGACCTTATGTTCTTCCTTCTGCTATGGGTGATCCTGGCATCCATGCGCCGTTCTTCCAATATCTTCATTGGACTTCATATTCTTCCAAGCTTCTGCTACTTGTCTCTTCACTGGTCCCTTTGGTATGTTGGTTTGACCTTGTGGCAAGCACTATTGAAAACTCCTAGGTTGCGTCATTCCTTCAGGTGCTTGTTGTTGCATAGCTACAAGCTTCTCCTTATCGAAGGCAGTCAAGGACAATGTAGCTTGGTCCTCCTGATCTTTGATGCTGGTGGTCTCCTCATTATGACCCATCTATATAAACGAAGAAAGAGGATTGAGAATAGAGACAAAGTTTTCATAACAGATAGAGGCAGAAGTGAGCATAACTTTTAGCAAATAACAAGGTTGGAGAGAAAACAAGAACTAAGCAAAATAAAAGCATGCTACAATGTCCAGTTCTATCTAGGCTTGCGTCCTACAGTCTATATTGCTCTGATACCACTTTTGTAACACCCCGGTGTTATGCCAGCATTTAGGCACTGCAAATCATGCATATCATGCATCATCAAGCATCCTAATCATACATGCCTAATCATGTAAATAACAACTGAAACACTGCTTCGAAACATACGAAACATGCTCGTGAAACGTAAATGTTGCATACACTTGTTTAGAGTTGTTTTTGCCCTAATTATGCTTGCTAGGTTAGTAGAACTTGTTTGGCAATGATTGTAAATCATCTAGAATTATTTAGCATAATTTTTGGAGCAAAGTTTGTATTCAAATTATTGCCAAATTTTTGCTTTAAAAATAATTCTCCAAAATTAGGGTTTTGAGTTAAAATTTACTTTAAGTTTATAATTCAAAATCTAGATAGAATTGGACTTTGGTCATAAAAGAAAAGATGTAGAGGATTAAATTTTAAGCAACTTTCATTTTTGGGACATTTTCAAAAGATGTCATTTTCTTGCTCAAAATGATAATTGAAAACTGGTATTTGAAAATTTCTTGAAAATATAATTTGAAAAAGGGTTTCTCATTTCACGGGCCGTCGCCTCGCTTCTCGACCCATGGCCGAAGCTGGCCTGGCCTGCAGCAGCGCCCGCCTCCCGCAGCGCCGTGCGCTTCGCCCTGGCCCAGCAGCTGCTTTGCCGGCCCAAGCCCACGCCGCGCCTCCCACTTGCCCGCACTCGCGCGCCTGCGTCCTGACGCCGGCAGAAGCTCACCGCCGCGTGGCGCCACCCGTCGTCGGACTCCTAACCACGCGGCCACGCGCCACGGCTATCCTGGCACCGCTGGCCATGCCTTAAGCCCCCGCGCGCCTGCCAGAACCGCTCGCCCGTCCATTTTCTTTTCCTTCGTCTCCTCCCTTCGCCTTCGCAGCAAAGCAGCGAGCTCTGCCACCGTGCGCCGCAGTCGACGCCGACGACGTGCTCCTCCTCCTGCACCTCATTCCTCGATTCTGCCCGCCAGCAGCTCCGCCTTGCTCTCCGGCACCTGGTGCTCGTGGTTGTGACGCTTTTGAGCCAAGGTAGAGCCTTCTTCGAGCTTCGCTTCCGTCGGCCATGGCGCCGCCGTGCTCGGCCGCCGTGGATGGCATCCTTCCTCCCCTCCTCCACCCATCCTAGTTGCCTGCTCGGGTTCGCCACCTCCTTGCGAACCCCGTGCGCTCGCCCGCTTGCCCGAACCCGGCCAGCAACGACCGCCGGCCCGCTGGCCGAGCCACGCCGCCGTGGCGTCTCGACGCCGGCATGGCCCTTCGCCTCGGCCGAGCTGGGCCAAGTGGCCATGGGCCGAAGCCCCGAGCCAGGCCGCCTCTCCCCTTCACTTGGTCTGAGCGGGCCAAGTATGGCCGTGGGCCAGATGGTTCCCACGGGCCGGCCCAGTAGGAGTAGAAGATTTTGTTTTCAATTTTCTTTTTATTATTTGAAAGGAGAAATGATTTGGAAAATGTTTGTATACTCAAATTTGCTCCAAATCTATTGAAATAAATTTTTCTAGGTTCCTTGTCACCAGATCTACATGAGAAAATTATTGCATGTCATTTTTAAGATACTTTTCTATAGAGCTTTATTTAATCCTTGATATTGCTGATAACTTGAAAAATGTGTAGAAAAACCTATAGGCTTCAGAAAAATATGATTTCAAGTTTGTTAATCTTCTTATGTAATGTACTTCCTAGGAAAAATATGTGTCATGCATGTGCTATAGAAAAATAATGAGGTGTAGTTCAAGTGCCTTTAATGGCTAATTTTTGTTATTTTTGCTAGAGAGCAAAGATTGTATAAAACATGCATGTGATAATTTTTGTACAGTGATTGTATGCTATGAAGATTATAGGAAAAATATTAACTCTGTTGTTTGACACTTTTCACAGTACAAAGTATTTTCATGTTCATAATCATGCCATAGCTTGTTATTTTTGTGTAGGCTAATCCACTCATTCAAATATCATGAAAATCTGATGGTAGACTACTTAGGGTAGTACTGTGCTATGGTAATTTTCTAAGATTTTTCTAAGCAATAAAAATAGATGTTACTATTCAAACCTATTATTCATTAGGGTTTAATCAAGTGTTGCTTTATGTGTGATTAAGAAATCAGTGAAGCTTTGGTGTATCTTTGAAGCATTTAATAAGATGTGTTGACTTAGCATATTAGTAGTAGAAGAGAATGCAGTAGATGACATGTGCTTGTAGTATATGTTCTTGGATGATGTTGACTACCTTGCATTCAAGCATATCCATTGTATTCATCTCATCCGATGCACCGATTGCATAAGCACTTACGCACATTGCATCATATAGGATCGCAAACCGAGAACCCAGTCATCATACCCAAGGAGCCCGAGGAGCAGCTCGAGGCGCAGCCACCGGAAGTGCCCGAAGCCGACGAGGAGGACGTTGAGGAACTTCTGGAGTGCCCCGATCACCGCCCGAGCTCCTTCGAGAGAGGCAAGCCCCGGAGCATTTTCTCCCGGTTTGCAATTATTAATTAAATGCTT
This sequence comes from Miscanthus floridulus, assembly GCF_019320115.1. Classification (NCBI taxonomy): domain Eukaryota; kingdom Viridiplantae; phylum Streptophyta; class Magnoliopsida; order Poales; family Poaceae; genus Miscanthus; species Miscanthus floridulus. The sequence continues at coordinate 45,647,388 of NC_089593.1, forward strand.
TACTTTAATTGATGCATTACATTCAGGAGTTGTTTGCAACCGTTGCTGCATTATACCTTGTCTACCTTTGTTATACTATATCCTTGTTACCCTGGTATCCGCAGTCGAGTCAATGCTTAGCTGGCTTAGACTAGTAGAAGTCGGGTGATTTCCTTTCACCTGCGAGCTATAGGTGGTTACCTGGTTCTGCTTGGATAACTATGTAGTCATGGTATAACTAAGTGTTAAATGAAGTTGAGACCAGACGGAGACTTACAGAGTTTTGGACTGTAGTGCTTTCCGTCTGTGTCGATTAAGGACCGACCGTTGTTGGGCCTCGAGTCATGTTGAACGCATGCCTTACATTTAGCTGGCCGGATAAAGTACCTTCCGACCGTGAAGCTGGGAGATTATTCGGGCCGAGTAGATTGCCCACAGCGCACTGTGCCGGAGCAGGTGTGGTAGGACACGGGGGCGAGATGATAAGACCAAAGTGCAGTCGGTCGGCCCCCGGGTACATGTGGTTCCTGGCAAACTCGAGATTCCTGGATAGTTGACTCGGTGATCAATATCTCACTTTAGCAGGTGAGTGAGGTTTGTGTAAGGAATAAATCACCAGCTGGTTAGGAATCGATTCGAATCGCCATCGCTCCTGGATAGTGAGCACTTGACTTGAGTTACTTCATCGTAGTAATGTTAATGGAACACTTGGACAGTTATAATGAATATGACAATATGGAAGTTGTTAATGATCATTGGTTATCATTATTGGCTTAATCACATGTTTGCTCTAGTATAGGTGCAAATCTAGTCTACGGGTTAATAATAATTAACTTGACAATAATGCTTTTGGAAAGGTTCTTGAAATGCTAAAAATGCTTCTTTTGCAAATGAGTCAGCGACCCTACTATAAAGCCTTCATAATCCTTGGTGTCACTTATTTTCGGTTATGTCGGGTAAGTCTAGCTGAGTACCTTCTCGTACTCAGGGTTTTATTCCCACTTGTTGTAGATGGGCAGATGTATTACGGCTACTGTATCAACTGCCTTTATCCTGCGATGGGTGATGCTTAGGACCATGGGCATGGTCATTCCTTACGTATCGTCTGATGCTTTTGTTGGAGATGATCATTAGCTGGCACAGTATTTGAACTCCGTGTGAGTGTGTGTGGTTTTGAACAAATGGCTTCCGCTACTTTTATTTCAACTCGTTTTGTAATAACTATGTTTAAACTCTGATGTATCTGAGATGTGAACTTTTTATGTAATATGTGATGGCGACCGCTAAACTTATTATGATCTTGGCTGGGATGTGAGTTGGTTTGAAATCCTTCGTGATTTCATAGACTACCGGGTTATACTGGCTTAAGTTTGCTAAATCGTCTGCTCTGGTGAATGATTTTCTTACTTAATTTCGTATAATTGGTCGGTTCTGTTACAGCTGGCATCAGAGCATGGTTTAGCATGTTACTATTCAGAAGTGTATTTAAAACAAAAAGGCATTTGAAAAACATGATTTTCAAACTAAAAAGAGTGCCAGTGGTCATATCCTTTATGCCCAGTTAAGGACTCTAGGTGGCTTAATTAAGTACTGACTTGGGGTTCTTGCATCATAATTCTCTTTCGTCGCTCATACGGCGTGCTATTGTATGAGTGCCACTTGTTTGAGTGGTAGTGTATGGATCAATTGCCTCTACGCCTCGGTAAGTGTGAGTTGTGAGAGCATGATTGGATACACCGCCGATCTAGGGTGAATGCTTGTATGATGCCGGAGTAATTACATGTTCTACACATGTTTTACAAAGGTATCTCATGTGTGGGTATTCCATCTGTTGAGGCGATGCCGTCAATAGGACGATGGTTTGGGTAGTTACTACCGTTATACACGTATCTGGGGATTCGTGTAGAGCGTGTAGATAAAATTTACTGCTTTTATGCATTCATTGGGAATTGGGCTGAAATGAATCTTCTGCAGGTACATAACAACGCTATCATGTAGAACGTATTAGCTACGTATTTGAGAGATCGTGGTATGCCACCGAATTCATCGCTAGAAATTATTTATTTCATAAGTTTGTGAGAACATACGGCACGTACATACATCATATTACTTGTGCATTTCATTCGTATCATGCATTCCCTCCCTTATAAATTGATTATCTCATTTTGATAAAAGTTGTATCACCTAAAATATGTTTCCCCGAGGTAATAAAAGAACTTTTGCTACAGATGGCCTGCACGAAGCAAACCGCCCGTAAGTCCACCGGAGGAAGAGCACCTCGACGTCCATTGGCCCTAAGGGAGCACTGCACCACAGACACCTTCTTGAGCGAGTTTGGCATGCCGACCTTGCTTTGGAGAGTGCTCCATGATGTGGGGTACCCAGAGGGTCAAGAGCCGGTGTACTCTTGGAATGAGAGCTAGTTAGCAGAGGATGGACTTGCAGTGGTAGAGATCACGGTTCCTGCTCTTAGTGATGCTCCAGATTGGGATGGTTGGCACTTAGAGTTTGAGGGTCGCACTCCTGCTGAGGGTGTAGAGGGAGCAGCTTTCCGTGTCATCAGGGATATCATGAGCAGATTTCCTAGTGAGCTTGCAGCAGCTCTAGCTGGCACTTTTCCTAGGGATGATCCTCGTGATGCTATTTGGGTTCAGCCTCAGGGAAGTGCCTTGGTCAGAGGTCCAGCTGAGGGATAGGCTAGCGACAATTAGGCTATGAGTGCTATGTTCGCCGCCATCAAAGCATATGAGGGTCTTGAGAGTACCTACTGGACTTTAACTGGCTTACGTGGTCATGATAAGCTCAAGGGGAGAAAGCAGAAGAAGAGACAGGCACGTGCTATAGCTAGTTTATAGGAGCAGTTGGCTGAAATGAACTTACAGCGAGACCAGGTGGTTGAGAGAGGTGATAGAGCTATGCAGTGGGTGCATATGTTTACTCAAGCCAACAACAATGCAGACCGCATGATTGGACAGTTGGTCCAGGAAAGGAATGAAGCCTAGGACGAGAGGGACCTTCTGTTGCAGAGGGTCAATGAGCTAGAGGAGTACAATGGCAACCTACACGAGGAGTTTCACGCGCTCTACAATGGGGTTGGCCCATATGCTCCACCAGATGCCGCTAGCATGGACATCGACGATGACAACGAGGATGAGCCTGTAGTTTCACCTGGGGGCGATGGTGACATCTCTGATCCCGACGATGGCCTCGAGGAGTAGGCTAGTTGCATTGCGCTAGTATCTAGGTCCTGTCGTGATGACCTTTCTTTTGTTGGCATGTAACCTAATGTATTTTGCTTCGAACTTATGAGACTTGGCATGTGGTTGGAACTTGATTAAGAATGCGATATCTGAACGCATAAAAGTCCAGTGTATGTATGCTGGCAATTTGGTTGTATGGATGTGATGTTTGCTGTTGAAGTAATTTGATTAAGTGATGTTGTTTTAATTGGGATGCGATTGTTGTGCCTCTGTTTTATTGCATGAATTTATTCTCTCCAGTAAATTCAGTACGGCATAATTTTTCCTTCACTCGCAATTATTACAGCTTCACTCAATCATTACTTGTTGCTGAAATATGCAGATGACAAACACTCGCCGTACCATGTATGAGGCTGCTGAGACCGGTGCTAATAGTGCGGGGACCGGTGGTGGTGGTGGAAACCACGGCAACAACAATGAGCCTCCCCATGAACCGCATTTGCCACCTCCTCCCCTGTTTACCGCAGAGATTTTCCTCGCACAGTTGCTCGGGAGTCAGCGCAACGTGGAACAATCCCAGAAGAACATGGAGGATTTTCTGCGTACCATCGCCAACAACGTTCAACGCGGTAACAATCAGGGTGGTGGCATTGGGGTGAACCAATATAGCAGCTTCAAAGATTTTATGGACACCAGGCCGCCAATATTCAAGGAAGCAACAGAGCCACTCGATGCTGAGGAATGGATCAACACTATGGAAGATAAATTCTGTGTGTTGAGGATGACTGAGGTATTGAAAACGGAGTATGCTGCACATCAGTTGCAAGGACCAGCGGGAATGTGGTGGAAGCACCATCGCACCACCTTCCCTCCAAATGCTTAGATTTCGTGGAGAGAGTTCGCTGAGGCCTTCCGTGGAGTTTATATTCCACCCGGGCTGACCGAGATGAAGTTGGGAGAGTTCTTGGCGTTGAATCAGGGCACCAATACCGTGATGCAATATTTGCATGCCTTCAACAACTTGTGTCGTTATGCTCCCGACATGGTTGACACCGATGCTAAGAGAATAGCTAGTTTCAAGAGGGGACTCAATCCAAAAATGATGAAGCATGTGGGTACCAACAACCGCGTCAGATTCAATGACTTCATCAGCGACTGTCTAAAGCAGGAAAAGAACAACAACGCCAACACCGTAGCCAAGACTCGCAAGAGAGCCCTAGAGGGTGGTCCGTCCCAAGCAAGAGCACCTGCGGGAGGTCGTCCTCCATATCGCCCATCGGCACCTGGCGCGAGGTTCAGGCCACCTCAGCAGAGAAGTCAGAATTTCCATGGACCCCAGAAGCCTTACAAGATGGTAGTACAGCCCAACAAGGCAGCCACAACTGCGGTACAAGGCAGTTCTAAGGGAGCTATGGGATCTACTGGGACAGTGAGGGGACCCTGCTATAATTGTGATCAACTCGGCCACTTCTCGAGGTTTTGTCCTTATCCGCCCAAGAAGAAGCAGCAGACTTATAATGCTAGGGTGCATAGTACGACTGTGGATGAAATTCCTGAGGAAGAGCCCATAACCGCTGGTAAGTTTCCTGTCAACGAAAACCTTGCAGTTGTTCTATTTGATTCTGGATCATCGCATTCTTTTATGAGTCAAGCATTTGCACAGAAACATGAACAACTATGCACAGAATTGGGTTATGGTTACCGTATAAGTTCAGCAGGGGCTAATGTTTTGACCAACCGGATGGTTCGAGGGGCAACCCTTGAATTAGGTAGCAGGAAGTTTCGAGTGAACTTGATAGTTATGCCTGGACTAGTTTTGGATGTCATTATAGGGATGAATTTGATGAAGGATTGGGGAGCAGTCATAGATACTGGAAGTCGAGTACTTACCCTTAAGGATCCCCTAGGTGAGGGTACTTTCCAAGTGCCATTGCCTCAGAGAACAGACCTTGTAAGTGTTACATGTGCTACTGAAGTTATTCCTATTCATCAGATTCCGGTAGTGTGTGAATTTCCAGATGTATTCCCGGATGAGCTACCTGGTCTTCCACCGGATGGGGAAATTGAGTTTGGAATTGAGTTAATCCCCGGAACAGCTCTGATTTCAAGGAGACCCTATCGGATGCCTCTAGATGAATTAGCTAAGCTGAAGAAGCAACTAGAAGAGTTATCAAAAAAGGGGTTTATCCGACCAAGTAAGTCTAAATAGGGATGTCCCGCTTTGTTTGTGAAGAAGAAGAAAGAGGGCATATTGAGAATGTGCGTAGATTACAAGCCACTTAACGCTGTAACCATCAAGAATAAGTATCCCTTGCCTCATATTGATGTTCTGTTTGACCAGTTAGCCAAGGCTAAGGTGTTCTCAAAAATAGATTTGAGATCCAGTTATCATCATATCAAGATTAGGCCACAAGATATACCGAAAACTGCATTTTCCACCAGATATGGGTTGTATGAGTATCTTGTCATGTCCTTTGGCTTGACAAATGCTCCTGCATACTTTATGTTTTGATGAATACAGTTTTCATGCTAGAATTGGATAAGTTCGTGGTGGTGTTCATCGATGACATTCTGGTGTACTCTGAGAACGAGAAGGATCATGAAGAGCATCTGAGAATTGTCTTGGCCAGACTTAGAGATCATAAGCTGTATGCTAAGTTTAGCAAATGCGAATTCTGGTTGAAGAAAGTTCCTTTCCTTGGTCACCTTCTGTCAAAAAATGGAGTTTCAGTCGATCCAAGTAAGGTGCAAGAGGTTATGGATTGGAAGGCACCGACCACAGTTCCTGAGATTAGAAGTTTCTTAGGACTAGTTGGTTATTACCGTCGCTTTATACTAGACTTCTCGAAGATTGCCAAACCGATGACAAGTCTGCTACAGAAGGATCACAAGTTTGTGTGGACAGAGGAGTGTGAAGCAGCTTTCCACACTTTGCGGAAACTGTTGACCACTGCTCCTGTTCTAGCACAACCAGATATCGAGAAACCATTTGATGTGTTTTGCGATGCATCGAAAACTGGATTGGGCTGTGTTCTTATGCAAGAAAGGAGAGTCATTGCTTATGCCTCACGTCAATTGAGAAAGCACGAAGTCAACTATCCAACACATGATCTTGAACTTGCTGCAGTTGTGCATGCCCTAAAAATTTGGAGACATTATCTACTTGGTAATGTGTGCAACATTTTCATGGATCACAAGAGTCTCAAGTACATCTTCACCCAACCCGAGCTAAACATGAGACAGCGCAGATGGTTGGAATTGATCAAAGATTACAACTTGAATGTGCAATATCATCCTGGAAAAGCCAATGTAGTGGCAGATGCTTTGAGCAGAAAGTCACATTACTTGAATGTGCAGCCATTACTTGAAGATGGGTTCAATCTGATGCATCCTGCTGTGTTACATAGTATTTAGATTAGTTGCTCTTTGGAGAGTAAGATAATAGAAGGCCAGAAAACCGACAAGGGAATATTCCACATCAAAGAGAAAATAAAAGAAAAGCCGTCTCAGCACTTTAAAGTGGATGAACAGGGCGTGTTGTGGTTTGACGACCGTCTTGTGGTTCCCAAGCATCAAGAGCTTAGGAATGAACTCATGGATGAAGCTCACCTTTCTAAACTATCTATCCATCCGGGAAGTAGTAAGATGTATCAAGAACTAAGACCTCGTTATTGGTGGACCAAAATGAAGAAAGAAATTACAGCATATGTTGCCAGATGTGACACATGTTGTAGAGTGAAAGCCATTCATATGAAACATGCCAGTATGTTGCAACCCTTATCAGTCCCTAGTTGGAAGTGGGATGATATAAGTATGGATTTTATCTCGGGTTTGCCCACTACTCAAAAAGGACATGATTCGATTTGGGTGATTGTGGACCGTCTCACTAAGACCGCTCATTTCTTGCCTGTCAAGACAGAATATCGACCACCTCAATATGCCGAGAAGTATATCATAGAAATTGTGAGGTTGCATGGTATACCAAAGACTATAGTATCTGATAGAGGGTCACAGTTCATGGCTCACTTTTGGGAACATTTACACAAAGGCTTAGGAACTAGTTTGATTCATAGTACCGCTTATCATCCTCAGACAGATGGTCAGACTGAACGAGTGAATGCTGTTTTGGAGGATATGTTAAGAGCCTGTGTATTGTCTTCTAAGGGATCATGGGAGTCATGGTTACCATTAGCTGAGTTTTCTTACAATAATAGTTATCAAGAAAGCATCAAGATGGCTCCATTCGAAGCTTTGTATTTGCAAAAAATGTAGAACACCATTGAATTGGGTCGAGCCTGGAGATAGAAGGTATTATGGCATTGACTTTGTAGAAGAAGCCGAGAAGAAAGTTCATATTGTTCAGCAAAATATGAAGGCGGCCCAATCACGTTAGAAAAGTTATGCAGACAGAAGAAGGAGACCCCTTGTGTTTGAAGTTGGTGACTATGTTTATCTGAAGGTCACGCCAATGAAGAAGAAAAGGTTTGGAGTCCGAAGAAAGCTTGTCGCGAGATTCATAGGACCATACAAGATCTTGGAAAAAAGAGGTCCAGTAGCTTATAAGTTAGAGTTACCTGAGACAATGAGTACCATCTTCCTAGTTTTCCATGTATCACGTCTCAAGAAGTGTTTGCGTGTTCCGAAGGAAAGAATAGAACCTCGAGGCATCCAACTCAAATTAGATTTGGTGTATCGTGAACAACCGGTCCATGTGTTAGACACTAAAGAACATGCTACTTAGAATAGTGTGGTGAAAACATACAAGATACAGTGGGATCATCATGATGAGGGAGATGCAACTTGGGAAACGGGAGAATATCTACAAAAAGCTTATGAAGATTTTTATAACAAATGGTTCGTAACCCAAATCTCGGGACGAGATATTTATAAGGGGGAGGGCTGTAACACCCCGGTGTTATGTCAGCATTTAGGCACTGCAAATCATGCATATCATGCATCATCAAGCATCCTAATCATACATGCCTAATCATGTAAATAACAACTGAAACACTGCTTCGAAACATACGAAACATGCTCGTGAAATGTAAATGTTGCATACACTTGTTTAGAGTTGTTTTTGCCCTAATTATGCTTGCTAGGTTAGTAGAACTTGTTTGGCAATGATTGTAAGTCATCTAGAATTATTTAGCACAATTTTTGGAGCAAAGTTTGTATTCAAATTATTGCCAAATTTTGCTTTAAAAATAATTCTCCAAAATTAGGGTTTTGAGTTAAAATTTACTTTAAGTTTATAATTCAAAATCTAGATAGAATTGGACTTTGGTCATAAAAGAAAAGATGTAGAGGATTAAATTTTAAGCAACTTTCATTTTTGGGACATTTTCAAAAGATGTCATTTTCTTGCTCAAAATGATAATTGAAAACTGGTATTTGAAAATTTCTTGAAAATATAATTTGAAAAAGGGTTTCTCATTTCGTGGGCCGTCGCCTCGCTTCTCAGCCCACGGCCGAAGCCAGCCCGGCCTGCAGCAGCGCCTACCTCCCGCAGCGCCACGCGCTCCGCCCTGGCCCAGCAGCTGCTTTGTCGGCCCAAGCCCACGCCGCGCCTCCCACTCACCCGCACTCGCGCGCCTGCGTCCTGACGCCGGCAGAAGCTCACCGCCGTGTGGCGCCACCCGTTGTCGGACTCCTAACCACGCGGCCACGCGCCGTGGCTATCCTGGCACCGCTAGCCATGCCTTAAGCCCCTATGCACCTGCCAGAACCGCTCGCCCGTCCATTTTCTTTTCCTTCGTCTCCTCCCTTCGCCTTCACAGCAGCGCAGCGAGCTCTACCACCGTGCGCCACAGTCGACGCCGGCAACATGCTCCTCCTCCCACGCCTAATTCCTCGATTCCGCCTGCCAGCAGCTCTGCCTCGCTCTCCGGCACTTGGTGCTCATGGTTGTGACGCTTTTGAGCCAAGGTAGAGCCTTCTTCGCACTTCGCTTCCGTCGGCCATGGCGTCGCCATGCTCGGCCGCCATGGAAGGCATCCTTCCTCCCCTCCTCCACCCATCCTAGTTGCCTGCTCGAGTTCGCCACCTCCTTGCAAACCCCGTGCGCTCGCCCGCTTGCCTGAACCCGGCCGACAACGACTGCCGGCCCGCTGGCCGAGCCACGCCGCCGTGGCGTCTCGATGCCGGCATGGCCCTTCGCCTCGGCCGAGCTGGGCCAAGTGGCCGTGGGCCGAAGCCCCGAGCCAGGCTGCCTCTCCCCTTTGCTCGGTCTGAGCGGGCCAAGTATGGCCGTGGGCCAGATGGTTCCCATGGGCCGGCCCAGTAGGAGTAGGAAGATTTCGTTTTCAATTTTCTTTTTATTATTTGAAAGGAGAAATGATTTGGAAAATGTTTGTATACTCAAATTTGCTCCAAATCTATTGAAATAAATTTTCTAGGTTCCTTATCACTAGATCTACATGAGAAAATTATTGCATGTCATTTTTAAGATACTTTTCTGTAGAGCTTTATTTAATCCTTGATATTGCTGATAAATTAAAAAATGTGTAGAAAAACCGATAGGCTTCAGAAAAATATGATTTCAAGTTTGTTAATCTTCTTATGTAATGTACTTCCTAGGAAAAATATGTGTCATGCATGTGCTATAGAAAAATAATGAGGTGTAGTTCAAGTGCCTTTAATGGCTGATTTTTGTTATTTTTGCTAGAGAGCAAAGATTGTATAAAACATGCATGTGATAATTTTTGTACAGTGATTGTATGCTATGAAGATCATAGGAAAAATACTAACTCTGTTGTTTGACACTTTTCACAGTACAAAGTATTTTCATGTTCATAATCATGCCATAGCTTGTTATTTTTGTGTAGGCTAATCCACTCATTCAAATACCATGAAAATCTGATGGTAGACTACTTAGGGTAGTACTATGCTATGGTAATTTTCTAAGATTTTTCTAAGCAATAAAAATAGATGTTACTATTCAAACCTATTATTAATTAGGGTTTAATCAAGTGTTGCTTTATGTGTGATTAAGAAATTAGTGAAGCTTTGGTGTATCTTTGAAGCATTTAATAAGATGTGTTGACTTAGCATATTAGTAGTAGAAGAGAATGCAGTAGATGACATGTGCTTGTAGTATATGTTCTTGGATGATGTTGACTACCTTGCATTCAAGCATATCCATTGTATTCATCTCATCTGATGCACCGATTGCATAAGCACTTACGCACATTGCATCATACATGATCGCAAACCGAGAACCCAGTTGTCATACCTGGACTAGTTGGAGCAGCTCGAGGTGCAGCCGCAGGAAGTGCCCGAAGCCGACGAGGAGGCCGTTGAGGAACTTTCGGAGTGCCCCGATCACCGCCCGAGCTCCTTCGAGAGAGGCAAGCCCCGGAGCATTTTCACCCAGTTTGCAATTATTAATTAAATGCTTTACTTTAATTGATGCATTACGTTCAGGAGTTGTTTGCAATCGTTGCTGCATTATACCTTGTCTACCTTTGTTATACTATATCCTTGTTACCCTAGTATCCGCAGTCGAGTCAATGCTTAGCTGGCTTAGACCGGTAGAAGTCGGGTGATTTCCTATCACCTGCGAGCTATAGGTGGTTACCTGGATCTGCTTGGATAACTATGTAGTCATGGTATAACTAAGTGTTAAATGAAGTTGAGACCGGACGGAGACTTACAGAGTTTTGGACTGTAGTGCTTTCCATCTGTGTCGATTAAGGACCGACCATTGTTGGGCCTCGAGTCATGTTGAACGCATGCCTTACATTTAGTTGGCCGGATAAAGTACCTTCCGACCACGAAGCTGGGAGATTATTCGGGCCAAGTAGATTGCCCGCAGCGCACTGTGCCGAAGCAGGTGTGGTAGGACACGGGGGCGAGATGATAAGACCAAAGTGCAGTCCCAGGTACATGTGGTTCCTGGCAAACTCGAGATTTCTGGATAGTTGACTCGGTGATCAATATCTCACTTTAGCGGGTGAGTGAGGTTTGTGTAAGGAATAAATCACCAGCTGGTTAGGAATCGATTCGAATCGCCATCGCTCCTGGATAGTGAGCACTTGACTTGAGTTACTTCATCGTAGTAATGTTAATGGAATACTTGGACAGTTATAATGAATATGACAATATGGAAGTTGTTAATGATCATTGGTTATCATTATTGGCTTAATCACATGTTTGCTCTAGTATAGGTGCAAATCTAGTCGACAGGTTAATAATAATTAACTTGACAATAATGCTTTTGGAAAGGTTCTTGAAATGCTAAAAATGCTTCTTTTGCAAATGAGTCAGCGACCCTACTATAAAGCCTTCATAATCCTTGGTGTCACTTATTTTCGGTTATGTCGGGTAAGTCTAGCTGAGTACCTTCTCGTACTCAGGGTTTTATTCCCACTTGTTGCAGATGGGCAGATGTATTACGGCTACTGCATCAACTGCCTTTATCCTGCGATGGGTGATGCTTAGGACCATGGGCATGGTCATTCCTTACGTCTCGTTTGATGCTTTTGTTGGAGATGATCATTAGCTGGCACAGTATTTGAACTCCGTGTGAGTGTGTGTGGTTTTGAACAAATGGCTTCCGCTACTTTTATTTGAACTCGTTTTGTAATAACTATGTTTAAACTCTGATGTATCTGAGATGCGAACTTTTATGTAATATGTGATGGCGACCGCTAAACTTATTATGATCTTGGCTGGGATGTGAGTTGGTTTGAAATCCTTCGTGATTTCATGGACTACCAGGTTATACGGGCTTAAGTTTGCTAAATCGTCTGCTCTGGTGGATGATTTTCTTACTTAATTTCGTATAATTGGTCGGTTCTGTTACAACTTTGTAGCACCCGATTTTAAAGACAAAACCAGATACACACTATATGTGAGCCCAGGAAGTCAAATCTCACATATAGCCACAAATAAGGGTAATATCAAGAGACAATACTTATTACATAATGTATTAGTAAAAGGAAAATAACCTCAGAGTAAAGACAACGAAAAGTTGACTTCGATCTTCTGGCGAAGACTCCAAATCCACAGGGACGACTGACTAGTTGACCTCAAGCCTAACTCCTCCAAACCAGCAATCTGGTACCCATCCGGGATTTTTATCCAAGTATAGAAAAGTAAAGAAAGCGTAAGTACATGTCGTACTTAACAATTATATCATGGGGTTCATGAGGCTCAAAAGGCTGACACTTGTTTACTGTGATTAGCTTTAATAGATCATCTTTTTAAGCAATTGAGTGGCAAAGAATTTATCATTCCCATAAACACATGATCAGGTAAACATGATAATGTATAGTATAAACAATTAATCATTAGTACCATTATCCATTAGTGATCATCTCTATTCCATAAGGGTCCAAGGCCGCTCGTGACTGTTAGCACGGCTGATATATCAGTTTTATACTCTACAGAGTTTCTACACTTTCACCGTGAGTCGTGATTTACCCTTTCGCCCGAGGTAGCTAATCTCTTGACCCACTTCCAAGGAAGGTCGGCAGGGTTTACTATGAAGCCTTTCAAAGGTTCGTCTAACAAGTTAGGGTCGCTAGGTGTATGTGGCCCCTCCCTAGGAGTGGCATGCGTGGGCATCGTAGCATGGTACACACAACCTAGCAGAAAAGGAAACATACCCTCGTGCACCATAAAGGTAACCACTAACAAGCTAGAAAAGGTCCTCATACTGAGCTAAAGCCAGAGCCATATAGCCCTCATAGCTGTACTGTAAGTCCTGGATGATTGCTTATAAATAAGTCCTTAGGGAGAGGAATCTAAAGCATTTAGAAAGTAGCTAAACACTCTAGCCCCCTATTTCCATGTTGCTAAAAAGTCATATTTTAATGTTTATTGCATATACCATTAGTCAAGTTACAAGATCATGGTTTAGTTAAGCACTAGCAAAAACTACCCAATGCAATAACCCAAAGGTTTCTAGGTAAAAGAGATTGAAATACGATTGTACGCATCGCTACGAACACACAGTCGTGAGAGGCACGCTATTCAGAGCTACGGTTGAAAAGTTACAACTACCGAGAGATTTGCTTAATATGTGGAAAAGAAAACGATAGGCTTCATTTATTTAACCATATGAATTCATATATAAAATATATTTATAAATAATATAGATTAAATTAAGTCAATTTTAGATTTAAATTATAAAACAAAAGTAAATCAAATCATATTTTTATTTATAAAATCTAGTTGCATAATCTTTAATCAAGATATGATTTAAACTATGATTTTTATGAAATAGTGATATAGTAAACATAATTACTAATGCGTAGATCTCGTCGTTATGAAACAAACGCAACTTGAACGGACTATTTTGGAGTTGAAATGAATAAGTTATGATTTAAACAAGTTTTACTATAGTTAAGTAATAGATTAAATCTACCCATGAATTTTAGATATTAAAAACATGCCTAACAGTTGTATATACATGCAGATAACGTAAATACAATCCTAACACAATTCAAATGGGTCAAATCGGACTTAAAACGCAAAAGTTACGCATGAAATAAGATTCAGTGGCATTTTTGTAAATAACTTGAACTCATTTTTGAATTAAAACAATTAAAAATCTGAATTTAAATGGATTTTGGACTGTGTGCACTATTTCTCAAAACTACAGGGGCTAAAACAGAAGAAAACAGGACCTAAAAGAAATCCTTTTGAACTGATTTGGATCGCGGGTTGATTCACCGAAAATAGGGGGGTATTCTGCAAAAATGGGCGTGGCTAACCAAAGGTTGACTCAGCTACTGACTGGGCAGCCACGTGGCAGCACGTTGTTGGTGCGGTGTGCGACGCGTGCGGTGGACGCGGTGCGCTGGCGCCGTGGACCGAGTCCGTGGCCCACGGTGGACCGAACCGTTACGTTCTAATCCTGGCCGTTCACGTAAATCCGACGGCGCAGGTGGGTGCGGGCAGCGGGCCGCTAGGGAAGAGGCTCATGACGGTGGCGCCATTATCACCGACGGTCCGAGCTCGTCGGTGGTCACCGGTACGGTGATTCCGGCCATCCCGAGACAAGACAAATACGTGGAAATGATCTACAGGCTCTCGCGAAGTCGCTAGGGTACCAACACAGGGACGGGGAGCACATCGGGGCGACGGTCCCCATGGCGGCGCCATGATTGGCAGCATCGGGTGCTCGCTGCTATGGCGCTCTAGGGCACAAAGCGACGAACAAAAGGCACGGGAAGATGGCTAAGCTCACCATGATTCGGTTGGAATGGAGCGCGACATTCGGGGAGGCTCCGAAGCGGTGGTTCGACGGTGGCGGCGATCTGGAGAGAGAGGGAGATGCGGGTGAGTGGAAATCCAGACAAAACAAGGCCAAAACTAAGAGATGGTGGTACCTATGGGTGCGGGGGACAACATCGGATCTCTGGGACACATCGGCGTCGAGGTAAGGGCGCAGGTCGGCGTATTGCGATGGCGGGGAGTGCGAGCTCAAGTGACGGTCGGAGAAGGGGCAGAGGAGACGGCTCGGCTCAGTCTTTTATAGGCGGGCGGGGCTGTGGCTTAGAAGGAAGGGGAGCGGGGCGAGGGCGAGATTGGGCACCTTCCTTGCATGCGCGGAGGACCGGCGGCTTGCCATCGAGGCAGCGCCATCGGCGGGACGACAGAAGGAAAGAATAGGGGAAAGAAAAGGAAGGGGAAGGAGACGGTGCTGACGGGCGGGACCCATGGGGAGTGAGGGAGAGCGGATGGCATACGGCGTGGGCGCCGAAGGCCAAAGTAGCTACAGCGCCGAGCTGAGCGGGCCGCCAAGCGGGCCAGTGCGTGGGAGGAGGAGGTGCGTGGGACTGGGCCGCCAGCAGGCCGGCCAGGAAGGGGAGCAGAGCATGCCAGCGCGGAAAAGGAGAAGGGAGGGGCTGCTGGGCCGGTTCCTAGCAGGGCTGAAAAGGTGGAAAGGAAGATTTTCCAAATGAATTTTTTTTCTATTTCTAGTTTTCAATTCTAAGCTAAATTCAAATCAAATTCAAGTATAGTTTCAAATATACTTTCCTATTTAAATAAAAATGGACAATTTTGTTAGGCTTTCCAAAATAAACTTTACAACTTTAAAAATACTTTTATTTTCTAATTTTCTTTTCTTTCTTTTCTTTTATTTCAAAGCCATTTTCAATTTCATTTCAAAAGCATTTTAACCATTTTGACTTTTCAATTAAAACCACTCAACCAATACAATCAAATGCAATGGCATGTATGCATCAAACATGTTGCTACCTTATGATGTATTTTAATTTAATGAAAAATTTTATTTCCTATATTTCATGTGCACAAAAATTCCAATTTAAATCATTTCAACTCTATTTCAAAAGAGGAAATTTTTAGGGTGTTACAGCTATGAACATGTGAGCGAAAGAATCACTCAAATCAGACTTAAAACGCAAAAGTTATGCATAAAATAAGGTGCAATAGCATTTCTATAAATAAACTGAACTTATTTTTGAATTAAAACAATTAAAATATGAATTTACACGGCTACTGGACTTTGCGTACTATTTCTAGAAACTACAGGGACCTAAACGAATAAAAATAGGACTAAATTGTATTTATTTTGAACTGTTATGGACTGTGGGTTAATTCTCTGAAAACTGAGGGGCTTATCTACAAAACTAGCATGACTTAACTGTGGGTTGACCGTACTGCTGACTGGACCGACACATGGACACATGTGATAGGCTCGGTGCACCACGTGGCGTGGGCATGTGCTGACGTGGGCACGATAGGCTAGGTCCATGGGTCCACGGTGGACCGGCCATGTACCAAACCGGTACGTTTAGATCTTGGTTGTCCTGACAACATCTAACGGCGCAAAGGTGCATGGGATGACCTCCGCTGCTGCACAGTAGCGCCGGTGAGCCCGCCATGGCCGGCAGCGAGGCTACCACAACGGCGAACCCCAATACGGCGTTTTGGACCTCCCCGATCAAAACCAAACCCACTGGGATGATCTACAGGCACACACGAAAACTATGGAAGCACTACCGAGGGCGGGGAACATGCCGGAGTGACGTCCCATGGCGGCGCCATGGCCGACGGTGTCTAGAGGTTGCCGGTATGGTGTTCTAGTGTGCAAATTGATGAACAGAGGGCATGGGAAGAATGAGGAGCTCACCGCGAGTCAAGAAGAAGGGAGCGTGGCATCTGAGAAGGCTTCGACGGGGCGGGTCGACATCAGTGGTGAAGGCTACGGGGGAACACGGTGGAGCTCCAGGTCATGTTAGCATCGAGGTTCAAGGCATGGGAGTAGGTGAATTGCGGCGGCGGTGAAAGCTTTGAGTCGAGCAGAGGAAAGGGGAGAAGGAAGGGGTCGAGCTCGGGTTTTATAGGCCGGACAGGGTGCGGTAGATTGAAGGGGGGCAGTGCTCGGGCAAGATTAGTCGCCCGCCTTGTAGGCGTGACGATGGCTACTTGCCAAGCTTGGCAGCGCCATCGCCGGGCCGTGAAGAAGGAAATGAGCGCTAGGGAAGAAAAGGAAAGGAAAGGGAAGGAGAGCGTGGGCGCGGACATGCCGGGCCAGCAGCGCAGTGAGAGGGAAGGGAGTGGACGGGCGCGTGCGGGTGAAGCCGATGCGGAGTGGGCCGCTGAGCTAGGCCACAAGGGCGATGCAGCAGGCGCGCGCGTGGGCGAAGGAAGGCGCGGAGCAGGCCGTGCGGAGGAGAAAGGAAGGGAGAAATGGGAGGCACGGCTAGGCCACCAAGCATGCCTACGCAGGAAAGGGAAGGAGAAGAAGAGAGGGTTGTTGTGCCACCAGTAGGCCAAAACTGGGAAGGGGAGGAAGAGAAGGGTCGATCGGTTCCTGGGGCTCGACTGAACAGGAAGAAAAGCAATTTTTCCAAAATCAAATTCTTTTCCAATTATAGTTTTCAAATCCAAGCCAAATTCAAATGGAATTTGAATTCAACTTCATACCAAGTAGCCCTACACTCAACCCAAAACAATATGCTTCGGCATGAATGCAACAAACATGTTTCTAAATCTTATAGTAAATTTTATTTAACCCAAATTTATTATTTTGCCTAGGTTAAAAATACATAGAAAATTAAATAAATGCTCAAAATTAATTACTAATTTGTAGATAATATTTTAGGGTGTTACAGAGGAACTCAAGTCTGTAGCTCCAATGAATAGCATCTCGTCAAGCAATAATCAATGAAAATCAAGGAGAGGTTTGATGAGAGAAGAACATGCAACTTGTCACATCCTCATCTCTAGGATCAGATGATGCAAAGAAAAGCTAAATGCAAGGAGAGGTCTTGATCAACGGACCTAATAAGCCCTCACCAACAAGAGATCATTTGTGCAAATAAATCATTGAGGCACAAAACAAAGGGTGAGGTGGAAGGTCCAACAAAGTGGCGAGATTGAAGAGTAGAAAGATGGTATGACAAAAGGATGAGAAAGGAAGGGTGTAATCTAGGCAACAAGAAGCTCATAACTATGAGGCTAGCCAAACAAGGAAAACTTCAAGGAAAAGGGAAGGACCATCATGAGTCATCTACCCTTCGTCACATGGTGTCATCACGCTCCAAATGACAAAGGTAACATCCTAAGGTAAATGGTCATTATTTAAAAGAGTTTTTCCTTGATTCTGATAGGCACATAAATAAGAAACAAACATGTTTGAGTTACAACTTACTTGATCCAATCTGATTAACTCAACATGTTTAGTTCTTTAAGCATGTTATTAGCACCATTATCTTTGTCTCATAGTCATAACCAAATGAACTAAAAAATGCACATCTATCTCTGGAAGATGATCGTCATAATCATGTAAAGATTGATATATTATGTATAGATAGACAATCCTTCCATGGGTTAAGCAATGCAACCCTTTTGGCCAAATGTACTTCAATGCTACATTCATATTTAATCTTCTGATCTTATCACCCACGATATAATTGAACAAAGCGCATAACACCAACTTTATCTTGTTCCATGTGGCTAAGGCTTGAGAAGAATGAATAAAGTTTTTGTTCTATTGGTGTCTTCCCACCAATAGAGCCCATGCACTTGATCTCTACCTTGTCTTATGAGCAGGACACACTTCAAGCAAAGTGTGGGGAAGTTAATTCATCCCCCAATTTCTACAAGTGCAAGTTCTGAACCTGTCAAACAAAAATCCAAACTTGGAAGAGTAGAAGATGGTGACATCACCATTAGAGGCGTCACCGCAAGAATCTTCATCTTCGAAGCAAACCAAGGCACTTGATCAATGAACTTCACAAAGAGAAGTCCGGTTCAAAGAACGTAAGACACCAAATCCTCACCAAAAGAGCTAGCTTGGGGGAGAAGTACTGCCGTGTATCAAGGTAAGTATTCTTTCCCTTCATTTTAATTTTAGTTTCTTTTAATAGTTAAAAATGATGAATGAAAAAATAAAAAAAAATTATCTATGCATTTATAGTAATAATGTGTGATCTAGTAAAATTGAAAACAAAATAAAAAAGTGTGTCTAGTTTGCTTTAATTTATTTTTAAGAGCTGAATAAAATCAAGAGGACTTAGAATAATCTCTTGAATAGAAATGATGAATAGTTGCTCTATTGTAATTCCTTTCAAGTACCTAGTTTTTAGCCTCGAATTCTCCTGAGTTTTGGATACGACTGATTTGATATAAAGATTTACTCTAAACTTGAAATCCGTGGGTAGCATATGCTTGATCTAAGTCTAGTTAATTGTCGGATATGATATGAGAAGGTCTGAGCTACGGTTTATCTTGTTCCAAGTAACACTAAAGTTCTAGAGATTTACTTTTTGAAAAACACAAAAATGCTACATGATGAGTTCCTGTATGACAAAGTTTGAATTCCCACCGGAGCCATACATGTTATTTAGGCTAGAAAAATCTCCACATATATGTTGCTTGCTTTTGCATTGAGTTTTGTCAAGCTTTGTTGACCCTTATGAGAGATTTGTCATGCTCTTAAAATTAAGATCACATACACACCACCCAAATATGCACTACTCCTACACTTGGGGTAGGCGCAAGAACATGCTTTCTATTTAGATCCGCCCAAAAATGTTCTACTCTTACACTGGGAGTAAACACCAAAAACATGCTTGTTAGGTTTTCCATCCACCAAATAAATGCTCCAAGTTCTTGTTGCTATCTCTCAAAAGTTGTGTTGCAGAAAAGAGACATGGAGCTATGCAAAAGTTATTCATAAAAAAAGAAGAAGAAAAAGAGTTGATAAAAAATGGATACTCAGATGCCCGCTAGAAAAAAGAGAAGAAAACAAGATGAATAAGATAGCCCCTGTTCTCGCGCAAAAATATTTCCAAGTTTCAAGAGAGATATATGTTTTCAAGGAGCAAAGTAGAATTAGGTTAGCCACCATATATATCCACTATACATCCACACACATGCACATCTTGATTTGATTGTATGACTCAACTCTCTTTAGATACGTTGTTTGACTTTACAACATAGGCATTACAAGTATGCTCTAGCTTTCTCCCTACCTATGAACTCCATATAAAACCTTAGTGGTACGAAGGAAAAGGCATAACATCCTTTTTGCCTTGGTGAGGATCCGTAAATACCACATATATTGAGAGACTTTAGAGTGTCATACAATGGAATCTCTGAGTTTTATTTTTGAAAACTTATAAAAACTTTGAAACAATGGTGGAATAAAGAACTAGAGACATAGTGCTTGACTTGATTGTTCTATCTTTCAAATGCTCAAGACCCAAGTGAAGGCTGAGAAGCCCCATGATTGAAGGTAATATGGGTAAGTTTGAAAGTCAGATTAGTTTATTCTAATCCAGAGGAGATTTTTTTATTGAACACCTATGTACTTTTGAGGCATGAAAACATTGTAGCAACTCCTGATCCATTGCTAAGTTTAGCTTTGCTTATGGACTAGCAAAGGTTAAGCTTGGGGGAAATTGTTTATGGTCACTAACATCAATTATAAACCATTATTTATACTTCATTCCATCACCAAATATAGGTATAGGGGTCTAAACTAATAAATTCCACGAGTTTTGTTGAAACTATGCTTTCAGCAGGGTTTATCCAGAAAATCGCCAAGGGGGGCCTATTCGTCAAAGGAAATCACGTAATTCCGTAGCATAACCGATGTGGGAAGACTCTAGAAGACTCTAGGAGGCTCTCCACCGAAGTAGAGCTCAGGACACTGACATGTGGGGCTGGCCGGCCCCACATACAGGCCACCCGACCCCTAGGGTCCACCAGTCAGCCCCTAGTTGGTAAGTTGGTTCCCCACCACCTCCTAGGTTGCATCTACGTCGTCCTTTAAGTGCATTTGATCCAAGGGCTCTTGATGGAAGCTCCGGCCTATATAAATAGCCCTATACCCCCCTCCCTGGGCAAATCCCTAAAACCCTAATTCATATCATGAGGATCAGAGCCTGCTATCAAGAGAAGATTAGTCCTCCATAGGATCTAGTCTTATAAATATAAATAGAGAGATAGAGAGTGAGTGAAGAGTTTGGAGGAGATGCTAGCCTATCGGTGCTCTCTCTACGGCTTGCACCTTGGCGGATTCAAGTTCTATCTGAGCTTGCTTCTGAGATTTCTCTAGTAATCAACTTGGGATTCAAGTAAGCATCTTGTTTATATTGTTCATTAGGTTTGCAACTCTTTTGAGTGCTTTATTCTCTACATAGGAGGAGTAAAGTATTAATCGTAAGTGTAAGCGTGGTGCTTAGACTTGGGTTAATCATGGATGCACCCTGGATTCCAGAAGGTGGTAGATCCCGTGAGTGACATAAGTTCTATATAGCCTGTACTATATAGCTTCGTTGATCCTTTGTAGGCCACCTCATGTTTGTAGGCGCATGTAGGACGCAGTTGCGAAAGAAAGCATCGTCTACTAGTGTCTTTCCCTAGTAATGTCTCCAGTTGGATAGTAGAACACATAAGCTTACCCAAGTTAGTACTATAGAACTTTAGTTATCCTCTCTATGCTCCTATTCATCCTTAGCCTAGTTGCTACTCCAAGTTAAGTTAAACCTTATCCTAGTCGCTACCCCTTGTTAAGTTAGACCATAGTTAGTCTCACATGTTTCCCTGTGGATACGATACTTGGAATACTTCTAGGTGAAAGCTACAGTAGTATCCATGCGCTTAAAGATTTATCTGTGCACGTTAAATATACCAACAAGTTTTCTAGCACTATTGCTGGGGAAACGGTTGCTGAATTAACTTTGAGGCTAGCTTGACATTTTTTATTCTTTATTTTGTTTTTTTCTTTTAACTATGGATTCCACTCCAATCTATCAATACGCTGCACCTATGAGCACAGCCTAAAGCCATAAAAATCTTCAGAGTCTATCCTAACACCTGGCTATGAGTTGCGCCCGTGTTTTATAAAAACTAATTTGGGATCAATCCTTCTCAGGAGAAGGCAATGAAAACCCATACTCACACCTATAAGAGTTTAGACAGACCTGTGCATGCTTGCGTATTGCTGGCATGTCTGACAAGACCTTAAGAT
This sequence comes from Miscanthus floridulus, assembly GCF_019320115.1. Lineage (NCBI taxonomy): Eukaryota > Viridiplantae > Streptophyta > Magnoliopsida > Poales > Poaceae > Miscanthus > Miscanthus floridulus. The sequence continues at coordinate 45,669,024 of NC_089593.1, forward strand.
GGAAGTTGTTTCCATTCTCTTTAATGGGAAGAGCTAAACAATGTTATAGTCAAACTGTAGGAAGTATGCAAGGAGACTAGGAAACGTTATGCTCTAAATTTTGTTTACATTTCTTTCCCATCTCTAAAGTAGTCAACCTTCGAAAATAGGTTCTAAATTTTAGACAACTAGAAGAAGAATCTATTGGCACATGGTGGGATCATTTTAATGGCCTCATCATAACTGGCCCGGACCTTACTATTCTAGACCCAATACTCCTTCAACATTTTTATATGGGTCTTAGCAAGGATTCTGCGCAAACCCTTGATCAAGCTTCTAGAGGAGCTTTCCTTCATTTGTTTGTTAGTGAAGCAAGATCTATGCTTGATAGAATTAGTGGAAAGACTCCCTGCACTAGCATTCATAATAAACTCCCCGAGTAAGAGAAGGAATCATCTCCCAAACAAGAAGAAGTTTTGTTAGCTTAATGTAGTGAACATTGGTGGTTTGATATGTGTACCCATGTGCTGGTTAGATGTGGTGAAACTATCAGTGGGTTGCTGCTGATGTGTAAACAGTAATTTTTTGTATTTAATTGTCATGCTGAATAATTATGTAGACATCGTCGAATAAATATGTAGTCAATCTATGCAGCAGTGATGATCTTGAATTACTTTTATGATGAATTGATTGTTGGGCATGTGGTAGAACCAAGGCAGGGCATGTGATCAAATAAAAATACGACACATGGACGAACCAGTGCATGACACATGAAATAGCCATGGCACAACATGTGGGAGGAAGCGGTCAAGCCACGTGGCTGAATAAAAAAATGAAACATGGACGGACAACACCGTAACACGTGGTCAAATACAAAAGAGGGCAACATAAGAACCAAGTTGGGGAGGCAAAACCAGTTCTCTCGCTAGCATGCTGGGCCGCCAAACCCCGGCAGGTGGGTGAGTGCGAGGGCGAGGTACCGGCCAACAGCATACGAATGCACATGGATTCGGCCACCCCCAGCCATCGAGAATGCCCTGTCGGGAAACGATGGCACCACCTAGAACACCCACCTCCATAAGCCGAAGTGGGGGGTGATCCCCAAGAAGGCCTCGCACAACGCGATGAAGGTCACGATGTGGAGGATCCCATCTAGCGTCAGGTTGTGAAGACAGAGGCCGTAGAAGAACAAAAGCCCCCGCATGAAGGGGCGCAGGAGAAGGCCGAGCCCTAGCCGATGGAAGTTGGTGAAGGAAACAATCTCCTGGTCTTCGGGCACCGGCACCAGTGCCCCAATGGCGGGAGGACGCTAGCCCACTGCCAAGGCATTCTCCGGGGCCAGACCGTCCTCCTCCATCCTCCAGATCACCACCTCGGTCACCTCCAAGGGCCCCCATTCCACCATAGGGGGAAGCAAGCAGAGCCAAACAATGGCAAGAAGGTGTACGAGGGTAGGCGAAGGCTAAAGTTTTTTGGAAGGGGAAAGGTTTTGTTGGAAGCAAAAAGGAACACCCCCTCTCTACCCCTTTTACTTCTGCTTTAGAACTCCGTGAGCGGTAGGTGCCGCACTACCATGATACCACGCATGATCGTACGGTGTAGCGGCGGTTGCCAAACCTAAGGCAGAGGCGAACCACTGTGTCCCTATTGGCCTGACCCTATTGAGCCAACCCACATGTGTCGCCCACTCCGTGCACACCTCCTCACGGAATCTGAGAGGATCTGACTCCCCTCGGGCCCACCGGCTACCATCGACAGCCTATATCCGCATGTACCAAGTGTCGCAGCTCCTCCTGCACCAGATCTGCTCTACATGGCCCTGACGTCCCATCTCCTTGATGAAATGGGATGGTACAGGGGTGCACGCCTTAACTCCTCCACTAGTGAAGATGGCCTAGACGCCATCAACCACCTACGCAAGGCGTCAGCAGAAGGGACATGCCTAGAATCCTCCACTCCCGCTGATAGGGAGGCCCCACAATGGCCTTGGGGGCTGTGCTAGATCCCCAAATGGAGCAACCTGACCCCTAGATCGATGGGCGCTCGGGTGACGCATCCCCCAAAAACCAACCGACTCCCCCGAGTTAGGGCGAGAGTAGCTGAGCAGTGGGCCCAACGAGGGCCCTTGTATAAGGCTCAACGCACTCCCTACACCCCGATCTATGGCCATAGAAGGCAAGCCCTAGAAGGTCAGCTCAAGAGGACCAGGACCTACTACCATAGCCCTCTGAAGGGCGTGGTGGTCTGGATGATCGGTTGGCCCTGAACCAGAGCCCAGATGCTCTCAAACACTAGACCCATGGTAGGCCCCGATCAAAAAGGAGGGTGTCCCCAAGCCTAAGGATGGTAACTCCTAGATGAGTTCACCGAGCCATCACTCAAGTCAAAGACCTATGCGACACAAACTGATAAAGGGATCAGCACCATCATCGCCCAGCCTCGACAGCTGAGCAGCACCCATCTCATGGGAGAAGATGGCCCCAAGTAGGGCACAACACCCATGACAGTGGAAGCCATCCCCACCAAGGAGGGTTCGTTCACCAGAAGATCAAATTCAGCCCTTCATCGCCATCACGCCAAGTGAGGCCACAAAGGGCTAGAGGGCTCCTAATGAGATCCTAACATATGGGTATGTTAAGCCTTGTGTCCAATGGTTGCTGAATGAGGAAGACCCCTCGACCAACCCCTCTAGGATCGCCCAGGGGCTCGAGGGCTATACCCATCGGGTACACTCGCGCGCACCATCTAAGAAGAAACCCTATCGGCCTTGACTTGGGCTCAGGGCTTGCCCAAGCCCCTAGGCTCCTAATCTATGCCAACACTTCCACCTGGCCCATGGCTCCTACCCGACAAATGAAGCTAGACAAGGCCCGGGCATAAGAACATAAGCCCTGAGCTACCGAGGCTCGGGGGATCACCTAGTGCTACCCCTTGGGCATGGCATTGTAGGTCACATATGGGGCGTGACACAAGAAGACAAAGCTTCTCCGTGGCCTCTAGGGGCTTGGGGGCTCCTAGGCCCACGCGTCAGCCCTTGTAGCCAACCTCCTTCACCACCAAGAAGACTCGAGGAGGTCTACCTAGGGGAGGCCGATCCAAGCCAACATAGCCTGACATGTAGGGTGTCAGAATAGTGTAGCTGGACGACGCCCAAGGCTTGTTCGGATCCACGACACCACCACGGTCCATAGCGCATCGTTGCATGGCCTTCCTGGGCTCCAGCGCATGTGGACCGTAGACTAGTTCCCCCAAACTGCCATGTACCTGACCTATCTCGTTATATAAGGGATAAGGTTAGACCTAGGGGGGAGAGGATCTCTAGACAGATCATTCCATTCCATTCCTTGGCCACCGCTCAGCACCAAGAGCAAGGCAACCCATAGAGGGGCACCGAGAGCTTCTCCACTGCATCTTATCGTCTTCCTCCTCTCCGACAAGGGGTAGGCACCACCGGTGGTAAGGCAACCTTAGGATTAGCACCGAGCTAACCCCCTACCAAATCTCTCTACAACCCTATTGTAAGCCCCCGATTTTGGGTGCTTTTGAGTATAAGGATCATCAGCTGCTGGACGTAGTCCACTCGAGCCACCGAAGACCCATACTCTGACACCAACTCGAATAACAATGCTTGCCATGGTTCTGACCCCACGGCACCAACCAAGAGGATCGGTGCCTGCTACCAAAGTCCCCTAGAAGGACGTGGTGCACTGGGTAATCAGGTGGCCTCGAGCCAGAACCTAGACAATCTCGATCAACCAACCCACGGCAGGCTTTGACCAAAAAGAAGGGTGCCCCTAGGCCTAAAGTTGGTAACTCCCAAATGAGTTCACCAAACCCTTGCTCGGACCATAGACCTACGTGAAATAGGACCAAAAGAAGGGTCAGCGCCACTACTGCCCGGCCCCGACAACCGAGCACCCCCATCGCACTGGGGAAAAGGCCCCACATAGGGAATTGCACTCTCATCAGTGGAAGCTACCCCCATTGCGGCTAAGTTTGGTCGATCAAATTTAGACCTTTGTCATCATCACAAACAAGTGAGGCCACGAAGGGCTCAAGGACTCCTGACGAGATCCTAGCATATGGGTATGTTAAGCCTCGGATCTACGGTTCCTGACAGAAGAGATCCCTAGCCGATCCCTCTAGGATCACCCAGGGGCTTGGGGGCTATACCCATTGAGTACGCTCGCGTGCACCTTCAGACTAAGGAACTTGCCTGAGCCTAAGCATGCCAAGGCCTCTACTCAGGGCTTAGGGTCTCGCCCGAGCCTCAGGCTCCCGATTGATGAGAAACCTAGGCCTGGCCCTTGACTCCTGCCTAGCCTATGATGCCAGCCAAGGCCTAGGCACAAGAAAACATGCCCCAAGCCACAAAGGTTTGGGGGCTTCTCGACACAGCACTCTAGGTGCGGCCTTATCGGTCGCTCCCCCGACAGGTCATAGACGGGGCATGACATAAGAAGACAAGCTTTGCCTTGGCCTCTAGGGGCTTGGGGGCTCCTAGGCCCATGTGTCAGCCCCTAGAACCAACCTCCTTTGCACCAAGAAGACTCCAGAAGGTCCTCTTGGGGGAGGATGGTCCAAGTCGACATAGTCTGACACGTAGAGTGTCAAAATAGAGTAGCTAGATGACGCCCAAGGCTTCTTCGGCTCTAGAACACTACCATGGTCCATAGAGCGCTGTTACAAGACCCTCTTGGACTATGGCGCATCTAGACCATAGACACGTCCCCCAAATCGCCATGTACCCAACCTATCTCGATATATAAGGGGTAAGGTCAGGACCTAGAGGGGGAGCATGATCCTAGACAAATCATTCCATTCCTCACCATCCATTTGCTCCTACTTAGCACCGAGAGCAGAGCAACCTAGAGAGGGGTACCAAGAGCTCCTCCACCACATCTGTCGTCTTCCTCCTCTCTGATGAGGGGAAGGCTCGATCGATGGCAAGGCAACCTCAGGATTAGCACCCAGCTAACCCCCTACCAAATCTCTCTCTTCCTCCTGTAGACTCTGTTGTAACCCCCTGATTTTGGGTTCTCTTGAGTATAAGGATAATCAGCTGCTAGACGTCGGGCATCGATCGGCCCGAACCAGGATAAACCGTTGCGTCCTCTTTGTGATTCTTGTGTTCTTGAGTCCATCCGAGCCACCACAGACACGTACTCTAACACCAACTCGAACAACAATGCTTGCCACGGTTGTGACCCCGTGACACCTAGCTACTTTTATCCTTGATGAGGCCATAGACGGGCACCACTCGATGTGTTAATTACCATGCATGGTTGTTAATTATCAACAACAGTTTAAATCCTGCATCTCTATGTCCTAGTTACTACTGTCAGCATATCATCTATTGTCAAAAGTACTCTTGTATGTGGACATGTTGTATGGATTTGACAAATATATCTGCATGTTGTGCCATGTAGCTATCATGGTCCATTTGAATTAATAATTATTGTCAATACCGGATACAGTACCATTCCGTAATGGTCATGGTTTTGTATTTAACTGTCGTTCTTGTGTTGTTAACACTAGCGCATCATACAACTATGCAACTATGAGGAAAGCCTCGTTACCGTCACACTGTACCATTACCCAGTGGTGAAGCCATCATCAACAATGCTGGTCCAACCTATGATGCGGCGGGATCACAAAATCATCACCGTCATGTCGATTAGTAAACTGACACCTAGTACATCCCCATCAAGGTCAGATCGTACTACAAGGTGATGGTGGTGATGTCCTCCACACAGGTGGGTCATGGTACAATGCAACAAAAACAATGACCTGATCATGGACGGATCATAAGCCAACACGACGATGTTAGTGTACACCCACACAGGTGGGTCATGCTCCAATGCGATGGAAACAAGGATCTGATCATGGATGGATCATAAGCTAATACAGTGGTGTTAGGGTATACCGACATAGATGGGTCATGCTTGTTGACGGTCACTAACACCAATTATAAACCATCAACATAACCTATATTTATATTTAGTTCCATCACCAAACATAGATATAGGGGTTTAAACTAATGAATTACACGAGCGTTGGTGATTTCATGACTGCAGGAGGATTTATCCTGAAAATAGCTCCTGGGACCACTGTCATACACTCCAAACAAGCAAACCGATGACAACAAGTGATTCCACCTGCAAAAACTATGAAAGACAAGTCTAGAAGGTTCCAGAACACACCACACCAAAGGGTGGGCCAAATGGCTATGAAAGTGAGCCGGCCGGCCCAGCCCATAGGCCAGCCGGCCTACCATGGAGCCCGCTCGCCCTCCACTGCCTTGTACTCATTCCTAAGATCTACACTGTTTATTTTAAGGAGGTTTTAGGTCAGTTTATCCAACGATGATCGTGGGAGTTGACATGGATCGATGACATGGTGATTCCTTGCCCCCTACTCGACCTCGATTCCTTGCCCCTACTCCATCTCGGTTCCTTGCCCCCTAATCCACTTTGGCCTATTTATAGCAGCCCCTACCCGCCTCCTAGAAGCCATCATAAAACCCTAATTCATATTCTCCTCGTTAGGATCAGGGCCAGCTATCAATAGAAAATTCGTCCTCCATAAGATCTAGTCTTATAAATAATAGTGAGATAGAGTGTGAGGGAAGAGTTTGGAGGAAGTGTCAGCCTGTCGATGCTCTCTCTATGGCTTGTACCCTAGCGGAATCAAGTTCTACTTGAGCTTGTTCTAAGGATTCTCTAGTAATCGACTTCTAATTCAAGTAAGCATCGTGTTTATATTGTTCATCAGGTTCATAACTCTTTGAGTGTTTTAATCTATATGATGCTCTAGGTTAAAGTAGTAATTGTAGGTGTAAGCGTGGTGCTTAGACCGAGTTACTTATGGATGTACCCTATATTCCGGATTGGTAGTAGCTTACGAGGGTGACTCTTATAGCCTCGTTGAATCCTTTGTAGTCCACCTCCCGTTTGTAGGCCTAGCAGGATTTAGTTACTACAGGAAACATACTCTGCTTGTTTCCCTTAGTAATATCCCTAGTTGAACAATAGAAGACATAGCTTACTAAAGTTAGAATTAGAAGACCTTTGTGATCTCCTCTATACTCCTATTATTTTAAGTCTTGCTGCTACCCCGAGTTAAGTTAGACGTAGTTACTCTCACATGTTTCCCTATGGATATGATACTTGGAATACTTCCAGGTGAAAGCTACAATAGTATCTGTGTGCTGACAGATTTATCTATGTGCGTTAAATATACCAACAAGCTTTCTGACGCCGTTGCCGGGAAAACGGTTGTCGAATTAACTATGAGCCTGGCTTAATCTATTATCTTTTAGTCTTTCTTTTATTTTATTCTTTTTCTTTCATTATGGATTCCACTCCTATCCATCAATACACTGCACCTATGAGCGCACGCCTAGAGCCACCAAAATTTGTAGAGCCTATCCTAACACCTAGCTATGAGCTACGCCTGTGTTTTATAAAATTGATTCAGGAACAATCCTTCTCGGGACAAGGCCATGAAAACCCATACTCACACCTACAAGAGTTTTAACATACCTGTGCATGCTTGTGTATCGCTGGCATATCTGACAAAACCTTAAGATGGAAGTTGTTTCCGTTCTCTTTGACGGGAAGAGCTAAACAACAGTATAGTCAAACCATAGGAAGTATGCAAGGAGATTGGGAAACGTTATGCTCTAAATTTTGTTTATGTTTCTTTCCCATCTTTAAGGTAGTTAGCCTTGGAAAAGAGGTCCTAAATTTTAGACAACAAGAAGAAGAATCTCTTGCCACATCATGGGATCATTTTAATGACCTCATCATCACTGGCCCTGACCTTGCCATTCAAGACACGTTGCTTTTTCAACATTTTTACATAGATCTTGGCAAGGATTCCATGGAATCCCTTGATGCAGCCTCTAGAGGAGCTTTCATTCATCTGTCTACTAGTGAAGCAAGGTCTATGCTTGATAAGATTAGTGGAAAAACTCCCTACACTAGCATTCATCCGTCCGATGATTTGGTCGCTCTACGTGAAGGAATCATCTCCCGATCAAGAAGAGGAAGTTTTGATAGCCAAATCACATCCACTCCAATTCCAAGATTTAGTTATCAATCCTAAACCATCAACACCCCAAAATCCTCCAAAGGAAGAAAAAATTCAACCTTTGGAAATACCTTTTAAGGATGATCTTTTTTATGCTAATTTTGGGATAAGCTTATTGCTACATAAGAGGCCTTCGAGCGAATATAATCCAAATCCTCTAAAGAAGAGATCTCTTAGGAAGCATCCTTATTACCATGTAGGACATTGGGAAGAACTCAAGGGTGACATGTCAAGTGATGCTATAGGAGAGCTGAATCATTTTGCTAATCCTATCTTTTCCCCTTCTGTGCCCACATTAGATGTCTCATCTGAACCCATCTTTAAAGCCATCCTTGATCCTGATGAGTCCCCTTATGATCTTTCTTCTAAGTCTCATGATGATCCTAGAAATCCATTAAGACAACTGAAGCATAGGAGTCATGAAGATCACAAGGATGATCAAGAAGAGCAACGGCAATGGCTGGAATATATTAAGAACTCATATGCTGTTGCTAAAAAATGGATGGACAAGGATGAAACCTTATGGGCAGAATCCAAACTTAATTCAGATCCAAATGGTGAGCTTAAGTCAATCTTCTTAATAAATATGACTCATCCAAGTTTGGAGGAGACCTTAGACAAGATCAACCTAAGAGTCACCAATCCATGGGAAATCTTGGACAATAAAACGTCCAATCAATGTCATAGGCATGGAATGATGGAGACAATGTTTTCGCATATGGACATTCATGAAGAATCACCTTTGGAGTTTAAAAAGGAAGATTACATCATTGAGCATGGAAGCCATTTCATTAACACCTCATCGAATCCATGCTCGCATAAGAAATCTCCTGAATCATTTGGTCTCTCTAACATTGCCACACATAAGATCTTCAATCCCCTCATACTCCCTGGTCATAAAGACTTTGAAAGGGTTGTTGTAGATGCATATGTTTATCATAAATATTGCAAATCTCATTGGCAAAAATTTTGAGATAGGCACCCAAAGATTGGTGTTGGAGGGGAAAGCACCTCACCAATTAGAAACAATTCAAAGTTTTCCCAAGGATGAACTTCTATCTTAAAGAAGCACTTTTGAGAGATAACATGAGCCTTCACCTTTCGCTATAATGCCCTTGTGAAATGAGCATAGAAATATAATTATGAAAATATTCCTGTGGGTATTTTTGTCACTAACCATTCCAGGTTTGAAGCAAAAAGAATGAAGGATGACAACGCCAGGTATGTCCAACCAATCATCATGCAACATTGAATCACATCCATCCAAATTTGATTTTGCCTTGCAAAAATTCAAGTGTGGGGGATGAACTTCTCTAAAAAACTTATGCCATGTTGCTAATTCATCTTGGTTGTCTCTACCTTTAAACCATACTCAATTTGCTAAATAACAATCATGCTCTTTCATCTCTATTTGAATAAATCTCTATAATGCTTTCATGCTACCTTTGTTTACTATACTATGCTTAAGGTTTGGAGTATGATTCATACATCTTTTAAATTAAGCATGGTGCTTACTTTAGGAGTGCTGATCTTACTTCCAAAGGTTTTAGTACCTTCCTAAATCAAATTAGACGTGGTGTCTAGGTTGATTTTTGAGCTGATAGGATGTTGTAGTAGATATTGGATATTTTGTTGGACTAACCCCTACAGGAAACTCTCAATTCAATTTGGGTAAGTCATGAGATGAATTCAAATTAGAGATGAAGCAAGGCACATGATGAACTCCAATAACTTTGCAAGAAGAAAACACAACTCATTCATCATGGATGGAGGAACTAGAGCCTACAGCTCCAATAACATGCAACTTTTCATGTCCTCATCTCCTAGATCTGATGATGCAAAGAAAAGCTACATACAAGGAGAGGTCTTGATCAATGGACCTAATAAGCCCTTACCAATAGGAGATCATTTGTGAAAACAAATCATTGAGACATAAAACAAAGGGTGAGACAGAAGGTCTACAAAATGGCAAGATCGAAGAGAAGAAAGATGGCATGACAAAAGGATGAGAAAGAAAAGGTGTGATCTAGGAAACAAGAAGCTCATGAACAGCTCAAGCTGCGAGACTAGCCAAACAAGGAAAACTTCAAGCAAAAGGGAAGGACCATCATGAGTCATCTACCCTTCGTCATATGGTGTCTTCACGCTCTAATGACAAAGGTAACATTGTAAGGTAAATGGTCATCATTTAAAAGATTTTCCTTGATTCTGGTAGGCACATAAATAAGAAACAAACATGTGTGGGTTACAACTCCATTACTTGATCTAACCTGACTAACTCAACATGTTTAGTTCTTTAAGCTTGTTCCTAGTACCACTTTCTTGATCTCATAGTTTTGACCAAATGAGCTATAAAGTTGCACACCTTATCTCTGGAAGATGATAGTCATAATCACATAAAGAGTTATATGTTATGGACTATCTTTTCATAGGTTAAGAAATTCAACCCTTTTGGCCAAATGTACTTAAATGCTCAATCTTCTGATCTTACCACTCATGTTGTAATTGAACAAAAGCACATAAGCATCAACTTCATCATATTCAATGTGCCTAAGGTTAGAGAAGAAGAATAATTTTTTGGGTTTGTTGGTGTTTTCTCACCAACAGAGCCCATGCACTTGATCTCTACCTTGTCTCATGAGCAGGACACACTTCAAGCAAAGTATGGGAGAGTTACTTGATTCTCCAAATTTCTACAAGTGTTCTAAACCTATCAAACCAAAGTCCAAACTCAAAACCAAGACGGGTTTGGCGGAAGGAGGTGACATCACCATTAAAGGCGTCATCATAAGAATCCTCCTCTTCAGAGCAAACTGAGGTATTTGGTCAATAAACTTCACAAGGAGAAGTTCGGTTCGAAGAACTTACAACACCGAACCCTCACCGAAAGAGCTAGCTTGGGGGAGAAGCACTCCCGTGTATCTAGGTAAGTATTATTTCCCCTTTTGTTTTATTTTTGGTTTCTTTTAATTGGCAAAAAAATGATGAATGAAAAACAAAATAAAAATTTATCTTTGCTTTTATAGTAATAATGTGTGATCTAGTAAAATTGAAAACAAAATAAAAAAGGTATGTCTAGTTTGATTTAGTTTGTTTTTAAGAATTGTTAGCAAATAAAGAGGACTCAGAATAATCTCTTAAATAGAAATGATGAATGGTTGCTCTATTGTAATTCCTTTCAAGTACCTAGTTTTCAGCCTCGAATTCTCCTGAGTTTTGGATACGACTGATTTGATATAAAAATTTACTCTGAACATGAAACTTGTGGGTAGAATATGCTTGATCTAAGTCTAGGTAATTGATGGATATGATATGAGAAGGTCTGAGATACTATTTATCTTGTTCCAAGTAACACTAAAGTTCTAGAGATTTACTTTCTGAAAAAAAACACAAAAATGCTATATGATGAGTTCCTATATGTCAAAGCTTGAATTCCTATTAGAGCCATACATGTTATTTAGGCTAGGAAAACCTCCACATATATGTTGTTTGCTTTTGCATTGAGTTTTGTCAAGCTTAGTTGACCCTTTATGAGAGATGTGTCATGCTCTTAAAATCAAGATCACGTACACACCACCCAGATATGCACTACTCCTACACTGGCGGTAGGCGCAAAAACATGCCTTTTATCAAGATCCACCCAAAAAATGTTTTACTCCTACACTGGGAGTGAATACAAAAAAATGTTTCATAGGTTTTCCATCCACTCAAAATAAATGCTCCAAAGTTCTTGTTGGTATCTCTCTCAAAGTTTTGTTGCAGAAAAGAGACATGGGCTATGTAAAAGTTATTCATAAAAAAAAGAAAAGAAAAAAAAGGAGTTGAGAAAAAATGAACAAGTGTCCGAGATATCTAAAACAATGGGTACTTAGATGTCCGCCTGAAAAAAAGAAAGAGATGAATAAGATAGCCCCTGTTCTCTTACAAAATTATTTCCAAGTTTCAAAAGAGAGATAAGTTTTCAAGGAGCCAAGTAGAATTAGGTTAGCCATCATATATATCCACCATTTATCCACACACAAGCACATCTTAATTTGATTGAATGACTCAACTATCTTTGGATCTGTTGTTTGACTTTACAATATATGCATTGCAAGTATGCTCTAGTTTTCTACCTATACATAAATTCCACATAAGCTTTAGTTGTAGGAAGAGAAAAGGCATAACATCATTGTTGCTTTTGTGAGGATCCACAAATACCACATATATTAAGAGACATGAGAGTGTCATAAAAAGGAATCTCTGAGTTTTATTTTGAAAACTTATAAAAACTCTAGAACAGTAGTGAAACAAAGAAATTGAGACATAGTGCTTGACTTGGTCATTCTGTCTTTCAATTTCTTAAGACCCAAGTGAAGGCTAAGAAGCCCCATGGGTGAAGGTAATATGGGTAAGTTTGAAAGTTAGATCAGTTTATTCTAATTCAGAGGAGAATTTTTTATTGAACGCATGTGTACTTTTGAGGCATGAAAGCATTATAGCAACTCTAGATCCATTGCTGAGTTTACCTTTGCTCAGAGACTGGCAAAGCTTAAGCTTGGGTGAGTTTGTTGACGGTCACTAACACCAATTATAAACCGTCAACATAACCTGCATTTATATTTAATTCCATCACCAAACATAGGTATAGGGGCTTAAACTAATGAATTCCATAAGCTTTGGTGATTTCATGACTGTAGGAGGATTTATCTAGAAAATAGCTCCTAGGACCACTATCATACACTCCAAACAAGCAAACCGACGACAACAAGTGATTCAACCCACGAAAACTATGAAAGACAACTCTAGAAGGTTCCAGAAAACACCACGCCAAAGCTTGGGCCAAACGACCATGAAAGTGGGCCAGCTGGCCCAACCCATAGGCTGACTGGCCTACCACAGAGCCCGCTCATCCTCCGCTACATCATACTCGTTCCTAAGATCTACACCGTTGATTTTAAGGCGGTTTTAGGTAGGTTTATCTAACGGTGATCAAGGGAGTTGATGCAGATCGATGACGTGGTGATTTCTTGCCCCCTACTCCACCTCGATTCCCTGCCCCCTACTCCACCTTGATTCCTGGCCCCCATATCCACTTCGGCCTATATATAGCAGCCCATACCCCCTCCCTGGAGCCATCCTGAAACCCTAATTCATATTCTCCTCGTCAGGATCAGAGCCAGCTATCAAGAGAAAATTAGTCCTCCATACAATCTAGTCTTATAAATAATAGTGAGATAGAGTGTGAGGGAAGAGTTTGAAGGAAGTGTCGGCCAGTCGATGCTCTCTCTATGGCTTGTACCCTGGCGAAATCAAGTTCTACTTGAGCTTGCTTTTGAGGATTCTCTAGTAATCGACTTTTAATTCAAGTAAGCATCATGTTTATATTGTTCATAAGGTTCATAACTCTTTGAGTGCTTTAATATATAGGACGCTCTAGGTTAAAGTAGTAATTGTAGGTGTAAACGTGGTGCTTAGAACGAGTTACTTATGGATGTACCCTATATTCTGGATCGGTGCTAGCTCACGAGGGTGACTCTTATAGCCTCATTGAATCCTTTGTAGTCCACCTCTAGTTTGTAGGCCTAGCAGGATTTAGTTACTATAGGAAACATACTCTGCTTGTGTTTCCCTTAGTAATATCCCCAGTTGAACAATAGAAGACATAGCTTACCGAAGTTAGAACTAGAAGACCTTTGTGATCTCCTCTATACCCCTATTATCATAAGTCCTGTTGCTACTCCGGATTAAGTTAGACGTAATTACTCTCACACATTTCCCTATGGATACAATACTTGGAATACTTTTGGGTGAAAGCTACAGCGGTATCCATGCGCTTGCTGATTTATCTGTGTACGTTAAATATACCAACAATGCTCAAATGTGATTGAAGGAACGACCTTATCACGGATGGATCATAAGCCAATACAGTGGTGTTAGTGTACACCGCAGTTAGTCTCAGATGCCAATGGTGAAGGCTATGACCATCACTATTGATAGCTTACTGCCGAGGCTGAAATTAGACTGTGATGGGGGTTATAACGTGGTAGTGAAAGGTCTTAATGTAGTAGTGTCGGTGCAAAATGTCACCAACAAGTAAATATTTGTACTTTTACCGTGCGTTGTGATCGAATGTGGCCTAGCACTCAATGACACAGAATTTATACTAGTTTAGGCAACGGGCCCTACATCTAGTTGAGGTCGGTTGGTGATTTTATTCCTGAGCTCAGGTGCTCACAGTTTGCTATGGGGTTACAAATGAGTGAGGAATGAAGTCGGGGTGTAAAAGGCCCGGTCAAACTCTAGTCTGAGTGGAAGAGAGTGATGGGGGCTCAAACATATGCTAAGTGTCAGAGTGTGTGCTCTGTGTGCATCTCTATGTGCCTGAGCTTGCGAGCTATTGAGACTGTTGAGACCGTGTTCGGTAGCCTGTGTAGCCGTCAAGTCATCGAGTCATCGAGTCATTGAGTCCTCGAGTCCTTGAGTCATCTTCTTTTAGGGGATGGCCTTACAAGTCCAAGAGAAAGAGAGAGTGTGTATACGGGCGTTGCATAGTCTTGTTGCCCACACCATCGGCTATGGGATGACCGTCGTCACCCGCCACACTATTTATGCTGCCATCACCCACCTTACTATTCATGCTCTATTGTATTTGGCAGGTTGTACAGTGTTTGCTTGGTACGGCAAACGATAGCTCCCACAATACTTTTTATGCTCTAACGTGTCTAGCAGGCTGTATAGTGTTCACCTGGTATGGCAAACGATGATGCCCACAATAATGTTTATGCTCTGACATGTCTGGTAGGCTATACAGTGTCCGTCTGACATGGCGCGACGGCACCATCCTACAAGTGCGCCGGGCATGGCAGGGTATGGTCCTCGGTATTGCGGTTGACTTGAGCGCCTTACCTTATCTGCTCTATCTGCTCACCGGGCCCACACCGAGCGGGCGTCCCTGGTCGGTCTTTCCTAGTCGTCCCCGACCATGTTGGTCAGGAAAGAGCAGCGAGCAGAGGTCTAGCGTATCCTCGATCGGAGAAAGGGGGTCAAAGTCGGACTATGGTCCCACCACGGCCAAGGCTTCCGGTCGGTGCTCCAACTAGATCTCCTGGCCACAGGTGTCGGTCGGGGACCGGATCATGGTCTTGGCCTGTCATTGTGTATCTGGGCCGGCCTAGGCGCGTGCTGTTGCTACGCCGCCTACTGGGCTGAGTTTTGTAGGGAAGTGGGTCCATTGGGGACCTCAGGTTTATGAACCCGACAGGAGCCCCCGAGCCCCTTTGGGACTTCTGTGAAGCCGTGAAGGGGCTGTTCACACAAGCTTTGCATGATATTGTAAAAGCCAGGGGCTTGGGTTTTGAGCTTAATGAAATCTTGTATTTGCTTTGTAATTCCTGTGCCCATTGTGCCATGGAGGTGGGCTATTATTGGAACTTTGGTGTTTTTCCCCCTTGGTTTGTTGTACTGCGTAGGGTAACCAAGTAGGATTTAGGTGCCCAGCCTCCATGTGGAGGACTGGCAATGGCCACGGAGGCACGCAGAATGGATATGGGCGCCCAGCCTCCGTGCAGAGGACTGTCGAAGGCCATAGAGGCGCGCCAGAGGGATACTGGCACCTAGCCCTTGAGGAGGGGACTGGGGAAGGGCATGGAGGCATGTCGTGTAGACATAGGCACCCAGCCCCTGAGGAGGAGACTTGCTGGTAATCCATTTTCTGTTGGGTGCCCAACCAAGTGGGTGTAGCCCCCGAGCCTATGACTGACTGGTGAGTCGGTCGGAGGCTGAGCACCTTGGTACTCTTTTTGGGGGCTATGGACTTCATGTCTCTTTTGGTTGGGGTGTCTGCCATGTCTGTTCCAACTACAGCATGTGCGGTCGGTCAGGTTTCTGAGTCGGGATCTAGCGGCTCGAGCCCTCGAGCCACTAGGGGATAGTCGGGGTCAGTCGCATGATTTCCTATGTCACCCTATCCATGGTTTCTGCAATCGGAGGGGTTGAGCTGACGCCACTTGCCTCGATGGCTCGAGTGGCGGGCTTCGGTGAGTTCGCTAACAAGCATGTCTAAGTGGAATCCAGGTCCATCGTTCGTGATGGGGTTGGCATAGCCCTCATGTGGCACTCCACTTCTCCTTAACATGCCTCCCGGCAGATGCCCGAGTTGTTTAAGAGAGTGACTCAGGTGGCTCGATGGCCTCCCCTCGATGGAGATTCTATGGGAACGACTTGAGGTTAGGATCGAACAAGAATGTTGAGATGACCCTGTCCGCTCTTGAGTGGGTCGGGTGAGGGCCACTGAGGCTCATCTATGTTTTCTCACCTGGCTTGGTTTGACACAAGGAGGCCTCAAGCCCTTCGTGGGCCAGCCTTCGAACACCGATCGGTTGCCACTCATATTGAATGAGACGACTATCGCTTTGTGATGCAACGCGAAGCATTTCGATGCAATGATTTGGATGTATGAATGTCTACATGAGAATGAATGCTTATGTACTGGAAAAGTAAAACAGGGGTTGGTAAAGTTACCTCCATGGCTCGAGTGATGGGTTTGGGGAGCTCCTATCGGATAGGTCCGAGTGGAATCTAGGTCCATCATTCATGATAGAGTCGGCATAACACGCATGGGGCATCCCACTGCTCCATACCTATCTCTCGACAGAGGGCCCCTCCTCGATGGAGATTCCATCAGTGGGCCCCTCCAAACCCTGCCTGGGAAGGCAAAGGGTCGTTTGGTGTGGTTGCACCTCATTTCCCATGCTTGAGTTGTGGTAGTTGTGGGCCCCATAGAGGTCACGTCCCATTAGCCAGGCGACATCCTGTCGGGCAGTCGTCGTCCCGTCAGCCAGGGCCATGTCCCGCCGCACGCCTTTCCACATTAAATAGGGGAAAGGGAGAGGGTTTTCTTCCCATTCTTTGGCCTTTCTTCAATCGCTACCATTTCTCCTTCCTTCTTTTTGCCAAGCCTGTTCATGTGCCACGGCGATTTCTAGGAGAGAGGAGGGCAGAGCATGGGAGAGGGAAACTCACAAATTCGTTCATAAATCTGAGGTGCGATGTTGAACCGGAGGCCTTCCAACATGCATGAGGCCGTGCTGACCGACTTCGCCATGAAGGGTATGCTTTCGTCGAAGGAGGTGGCACACTGGAGGGATCCCACGCTAGGGGAGGTTGCTCCACAAACCTGGGCTGACGATGTCATCTCCTTGCCTTCCACGAGCGTGGGCTCAGGTACCCCCACGCATTTGTTCCTGCGTGGTGTCCTCAATGAGTGGGGCCTAGAGTTGCAGCACCTCAACCCTACTAGGGTGCTGCACATCACCAGCTTCGTCACCGTCTGTGAGGCATTCCTCGGGATGGAGCCACATGTGGATCTATTCCGATGAGTCTTCATCAGGCGAGCCCTGTCCAAGGGGAAACCGCCCAGAACCACACTGGTTGGGGGTTTGCCCTATAGAAGATGTTGAAGCCATCGGTCCTCTACCCCGCGTACTCCCCTGGTGACTCCAACCGGGCGTGTCATGGTGTGTGGTTCTATATTAGGAACCCGGTGGAGGCGACGTTCCTGATGTTTACTGGGGGGAGGCTAGAGAAGAGGGAAAGTTGGACGTAGGGTCCTTCCCATCAATAGAAAAAGCTGGCAATCATCAAGACAGAGCTTCAGAAGCTCGTGCGGAATGGCCTCGATGGGTTGCGGGTCTTCCACACCTTCTTTCACCATCGGGTTGCCCCACTGGGGGAAAGGACGCGGCCAATGTGGGAATACTCTGGCCCAATGGATCCCGACCGCGTATCACCGGAGGAGCTGTTGAAAGATGAAGTATGCAGTTATCTTGGTCAGGCACTGTAGTTGAGGGATGAAGACTCCCTTGAAGGGATGCCTAGACCCCTTCATGCCACGAAGCTATCCTATTTGGTATGCTCTTTTCCCATGACCTTTTCCTTCTTGTTTTGATGTTTTGATTAGTTTCAAGTTGCCTGTTTCAAAGGGACTCATGGGCCAAAAGGCGCGGTTTGGCAAGCCACCCAGAGGGAGACCACACTTGCCAAGAAGAAGAAGAAACCCAAGAAGGTCCGGAGGAAGTTTGATAAGGAGAAGGAAATCAACCGGCGGGTCTGTGGTGGCGAGAGCCGGAGTGACGTGGAGGCGGAGCTCGAGTCGGAGGAGCCCACGAAGATGGGTGATGACGCGAGTTCCTAGGAGGACAAGGGAGACAGGGGCATTGTCGTGAGCCTGTGGCTGCACCCATCGTGGTGGGCATGGTACAGAGACGCGCGGCGACGTTCCTAAGTTGAGGAAGCACGCTACGAGTGAAGACGCTGCCCTCGAACGAGAGGCAAAGCGGGCATGGTCACCATGCCCTTCGGAGGCATCGTTGGCTTCTTAGCCCCCTGCTCCGAGTGTGATGGAGCACGCTGGTCTATTGGGGGACCGCGATCGTCCACCTATTCCCTTGGGGTCGCCACGCATGCATGGCCCTCAATGGGTAGATGCCCCACCGATTGCTCCAGTGGTCTCGCCGCAAGCTGTTGGCCGTGACCATTCTTGAGCCAAACAGGGACTGCCTGTGTCATCCCTACCCTCAGTCGATCCAAGGGGGCATAGACTATGACCCCCGAGCGATCCTCTTTTGATCAGCTCATCGTCAGTCGGTCAGGTTTTCAAGGTTCTGTCACTTTTGTCTGGGTATGTATTCATGCTTCCCTTTGCTCTCATAGTTGAGTTTTTGGGTGTGACTAACCTATGTTTGTGCCTTCTCTTGTAGCGGCCATGCTCTAGCTAGTATGGAGATCTCCCCACCTCCCGTGCGAGAAGAGTGGAAGCCTAGCCTGTAGCAGGTCACGACCAGCGGCGGGGGAAGCAGGTTGGCGGCGGCGCGACCTTCCTTAATGAGGGTCGTTTCTTCCCGACCAGTCATGAGTATGGCAGCAGCAGCGGCAGTGATGGTGGCGATCCCCAAGGGTTAGGGGTGACTCTTGTGGTCCCTCCCCCATCGGTTGTGGAGGAGGAGAGGAGGGAAGCTGGGCTCCCTATCTCGCCCGGTGGAGGAGCGCACGGTTTGCCCGCCTGGTCAAAGCTAGAGGGGGCCAGAGGAGCCACAGCCAGGTCAGAGGTAGAGTAGCCGCTAGTGAGCCATGGAGTCCTAGTGGTGGACATCCCCTTTGAGGGTGAGAAAGACACTAGGGTGGAGCCGCTAGCCATCCCACCGTCCCAGGAGTTGGTGATGATCCGGTCGTCGCTTGATACTTCGATGGCTGGATCTTCTGGTAGGTCGGGGGTGACCCATGAGCTGGTGTGGCCTTGCCTCAGTGAGCCAGGAGAGGCCCAGTTCATCCTTCGTGATGAGGAGGAGGTGAAGCTTTGGTACCTGCTCAGGGAGAGAGGACTGTTCATGGAGTCCGATCTCACCATTACCAAGGCGAAGCTCAAGGAGGCCTTGGAGAGGGTTGAGCTTGTCCATCAGGACATGACTGTTGACCTACCATGCATTGTAGAGGTAAGTTTTCTATGTTCCTGGTGTTGTCTTTGATTCCTTGGCATTTAAACAGTTGTCTCAGCATGCCTGCTTCTTGTCTCGCAGGACCTGGAGATGATGTCGATCCACAAGTCCTGGGACGAGCATGGTCGGATGGAGCAAGAAGCGGTGGTGTTGCGGCAGGCCGATGAGCTTAGGCACAAGATGGAGTTCGCCCACCATGAGTCATAAGACTAGGCGGCCAAGGCGACGGGAGCATGCGTAGTGGAGCTGCGTGTAGTCGAGCGGGCGACTGCTATCAAGTAGAAACTCGACGCGGCAAAGGCCCACTTGGTGGAAACCAAGGCAGTGCTTAGGAAGTCCCTAGAGGCTCTGGAAGCAGAGCAGAAGGCCCGGTCGGACACCGAGCAGGAGGTCATCGTGCTTTGTGGGTCGATGCTCGGGATAGAGGAGTTGAACACTTGGCTGCTCGAGAGGGCGACCCAGCAAGAGGAAGGGCTTTCCATTCTCAAAAGTGCCCACCCCAGTACATACATATTCTTCCCTCGGTTGATGCCTTGAATTTTTCTTTTCCTTGCTCCTAAATTTGTCATCCATTTCTAGGACTGGGTGGAAAGATTGGCTCTCTAGAGCAAGAGTTGGAGACGATCAAAGCGAAGGTCGGTCAGAGCACGGAGGCGCTAGCCCAATCCCTCGAGGAGCGACGCGCTCTCGAGGGAGAGCTCGACTAGCTTTGCAACATTACGCAGGTGGTGGTCTCTAAGGTGTTCAGGTCAGGACCGAGCACCAGTATGCCTGTCGTTCAGCTGGCGGAGGTCCCGAATGAAGTTCGGGCACTCATCTCTAATAGCATATTCTATGGGACGTCGGGGGTTGACTTCGGTGGTGACCCACTACCCTGATCTAGACTTCGTGACCATCTATAGAGGATATGCTGATGGGTGGAGTGCAGATGAGACCATGTGCTGGGGGGGAGTTTGGTGCCACACGCTTAAGTGGTCATTGAGCAGGTCACCACATAGTGGGTGATGGAGGCTCACCGTTCGACCGTGGACGCACATGTGCGCCGGGAAGATGTCGTCCAGCCTACGGAGGCAGCGGAGGCTAGGACAAAGGAGAGTGTCGTCCTACCCCCAACCGAGCTGAATGTCATCCTGACTATAGCTGAGCCGAGCGCTGTACCCGACCACAACCGAGCTGCCTTGGTCCTCGCCAACCACACCGTCAAGCAACGTAGCCAGGGGCCACAATAGAGTTAGAGCAGAAATAGTCAGTTTATATAAAAGATGAATTCATGGGGGAGCCCTCGTGTGAGCAGTTTTACATTTGTGAATATTTTAAATTCATTTTGTGATGGAATCACTCATGAGGGGAAGCTTGTCCCATCCGCCCTTGTTTTTATCCTTACGTAGCTTTGTTTTTTGTCCTTTCTTTTTCGCACCTACCCGTTGACTCATAGGCTGTAACCTTAAGAACCCGAGCATGACCCACGAGGCTCAACTGCTCATAACCATAGGTCATGGCGGGGTGTGATCGGTCAGGAGGCTAAAGCGCAAGTTACATAGGGTAATCAAAGGAATGGGATGCCCTTTCCTTTGGGCGATGACCTTTTGTTTGGGTGAAAAGTGTTACTACATGATAGTAAAAAAGGGGTGGTATCACATCCATATGGAGCCCCCGAGTGACCCTAGTCGAGAGTGCTTGGGCTGTGGCGCTGTAGGAGCAAGCATTGAATGGAAATTAACGGTAAGACTGAGCTTTAGGGAAAGAAACGACATAATTGTTCGATGTTCCATGTGTTGGTGAGAACATTGCCGTTGTCGTCCTTTAGCAGTTAGGCACCTAGGCGGATCACCTTAGCCACCGCGTATGGTCCTTCCCATGGTGGAGATAGCTTATGTTTGTCATTGGTTGACTGGGTCCTCTGGAGTATGAGATCACCGACCTCGAGGATCCTCCCTCTGATTTTTCTTTCATGGTACCTGTGGAGAGTTTGCTGGTAACGAGCGGAGCGGATGACGGTCGTCTCACGAGCCTCCTTGAGCAGGTCGACCATGTCCTACTGAGACTTCATGGCTTGGTCTCGATCAAAGGCCTTTACTCTTGGGGCATCGTGATCAAGGTCGGATGGCAACACTGCTTTAGCTCCATATGCTAGGAAGAAAGGGGTGAACCTCGTGGACCGGTTTAGGGTCATTCTTAGGCTCCAGAGGATCGCTGGGACCTCTGCAACCCATCGCCCAGCATACTTTTTGAGTGAGTCAGTCAAAGATGCAGGGCTTGAGTCCTTGGAGGACCATGCCATTGGCCCGCTTGACCTGACCATTAGTACGTGGGTGTCCGATCGAGGCCCAATCAATCCTGATGACGTATCCGTCATAGAAGTCTAGGAACTTCTTCCTAGTGAAGTTTGTTCCGTGGTTGGTGATGATACAGTTAGGGACACCAAACTGATAGATGATGTCGAGGAAGAACTTGACCGCCTCTTTTGAGCGGATATTGGTGATGGGCTTTGCCTCTATCCACTTGTTTAACTTGTCCACCACCACGAGTATGTGAGTGAAGCCACCCGGGGCCTTTTTGAGGGGTCCGACCATGTCACGGCCCCAGACCGCAAATGGCTAGGTGATGGGGATGGTCTAAAGCTCCTACGCTGGCAGGTAAGTTTGTTGAGCATAGAACTAGCATCCTTCACACCTACGGACCACCTCCTCTGCATCTCACAGCACAGTGGGCCAATAAAAACCTTGGCGAAAGGCTTTCTCGACCAGCGACCTTAGGGCTGCGTGATGTCCACAGATTCTGGCATTGACTTCAAGGAGAACTTGTTTCCCCTAGTCGATCAGGATGCACTTCATGAGCACTTCTGATGGACTTCGCTTGTAAAGTTTGTTATAAATGGCGACGAACGTCTTGGCAAGTCGAGCGATTTGTCACGCTTCAGTCCTTTCTGGTCGAAGAACCTCCTCGAGGTGGTAGGCGTGTAGTGGTGCTCTCCAGTCAGCCAGATCGAGTGCCATCACGACGATGTCACCAGGCGACGTTGCCATGGAGGTGCCAAAGTTGGAGCCCCTGAGCGCTTGGTCGGGGTTGGGGCATGTTGGGGGGTCAGAGCCCTCGAGTGCCAGATTGGTGTTGGAGCGCGTCTGGGTTGGATCCTCTCGGATGCAGGTAGACGGCTCGTGGAGGTCATTTACAAAGACCCCGTCGACCGGTGGTTCTAGTCTGATCGCCAATTTTGTGAGGATGTCAGTGGCATCGTTGTCCTTTCAAGGGACATGATGTAGTTCAATCCCTCAGAACTTGTCCTCGAGCTTGCGCACCTCCTGGCAGTATGCCGCCATGAGAGGGCTCTTGCCAGAGGACTCCTTCATGACTTGGTCGATGACCAACTCTGAGTCACCACGGACATACAGTCGCGTGGCGCCGAGCTTGACGACAATACGTAGTCCATTGATGAGAGCCTCATACTATGCGACATTGTTCGATGCTAAAAAATGGAGACTGATTGTGTAGCGGAGCCTACTCCCATCCAGGAGATCAGAATCACTCCAGCTCCCAAGCTGGGCACCATGATCGACCTATCAAAGTACATCGTCTAGTACTCGTGGGTGACATCTGGAATCGGGAGCTAGACTTCCATCCATTCAGTGATGAAGTTGGTAGGAGCCTGAGACTTAATAGCAGTGCGGGGGACATACCTGATGTCGTGGCCCATGAGCTCGAGAGCCCACTTGGAGATCCGGTCGGTGGTGTCATGGTTATAGATGACCTCCCTGAGTGGGTATGAGGTGACAACCATGACCTCATGGTCGGTGAAGTAGTGCAGGAGCTTCCGGGTCGCCATTAGCACGACGTATAGAAGCTTCTAAACCTAGGGGTAGCGAATTTTGGCATCGGTGAGTACCTCACCGATGGAGTACACCAGTCGTTGGACCTTCAGGGGGAGTCCCGGCTCCTCCCTCTCGACGACGAGGGTGGCAATCACAACATGGTTGCTTGCCGTGATGTAGAGAAGGAGGGATTCTCCCTATTCGGGAGCGATGAGGATTGGGGCTAACGTCAATGATGCTTTCCAAAGCCTGTTGTGCCTCCTTTGTCCAGACGAATGCGTCTGTCTTCTAGTGAAGTTTGTAGAGAGGCATCCCCTGATCGCCTAGTCGGGCGATGAACCGGCTCAGGGCGACCAAACAGTCGATGAGCCTCTGTATGCCCTTGACGTTGCGTATTGGGCCCATGTTGGAGATGGCCATGATTTTTTGGGGGTTGGCTTCGATGCTGCGCTCGGACATGATGTATCCGAGCAGCTTCCCCTTAGAAACCCCAAAAACATATTTTCCGGGATTCAATTTGACGATGAACCTTTGGAGGTTCACGAATGTGGCGGCCAAGTTTGAGATCAGGTTGCTAGCTTGAGCCATTTTCACCATTATGTCATCTACGTAGGCGATGATTGTTGGTTTTGGCCACTCGACTTGGTCAGGTTGGTCGGGTGGGTCGATTTTGTCGACAAAGCATTGTTGCATGCACCGTTGATAGGTGGTGCCAGCATTCTTTAGACTGAAAGGCATGGTTACGTAACAATACAAACCATATGGGGTGATGAATGAAGTCGTGACCTGGTCGGACTCTTTCATCGCGATCTGGTGGTAGCCTGAGTAGGCATCTAGGAAGGAGAGGATTTCGCACCCCGAGGTGGAGTCCACTATTTGATCTATGCATGGTAAAGGGAAGTGGTCCTATGGGCATGCCTTCTTGAGTCTAGTATAGTAAACACACATTCTCTATTTTTCATTCTTCTTTTTCACAAGAACAGGATTAGCTAGCCAGTCGGAGTGGTATACCTCTTTAACGAATCTGGCTGCCAGAAGTTTGGTGATCTCCTCGCCTATGGCCCTGTGCCTCTCATCGTCAAAGTGATGCAGGCGTTGCTTGGTGGGCTTTGAGCCCGGGATGGCACGTAGTGCATGCTCGGCGACGTCCCTCGGTATGCCTGGCATGTCAGAAGGCTTCCACGCAAAGACATCACGATTTGCACGTAGGAAGTCGGTGAGCTCGCTTTCCTATTTGGCCAGGAGCTTGGTCCCAATCCACACCATCTTGGTTCGGTTGCTGGGGTCGATCTCCACTACCTTGGTTTCCTCGGTCGGATGGAAGGTGCTTGAGGAGGTCTGCCCGTTGTGGTCGGGGACTGCTGTAGTCACCGAATTCCCAAGATCCGGGAGCTCGGTGGAGTTGATGATGGCAGTGGTGAGCTCATAATGCTCGTGGTCACAAGTGTAGGCGTGCGAGAAGGTGCTACCTACGGTGATGACGCCATTTGGCCCTAGCATCTTCAGCTTAAGGTAGGTGTAGTTGGGGATCATCATGAACTTGGCGTAGCATGGCCGCCCCAAGATGACAGGTAGGACCCTAGAAAGTCCACTACCTTGAAGGTTGGGACCTTCGAGCGGAAGTTGGCGCGGTCGCCAAATGTGCCGAGCAGGCGAAAGCTCTAGTTTGGTTTTGGTTAATTGATGAAACCCTAAGTGCTAACCTAGTTTATCAAAGTCATCATGAGATAGGTAGCACTACTCTAAGTGATGAAGCAATGACGAAGATCATGACAATGGTGACGGCATGGTTATGATCAAAGGCTTGAACTTGGAAAAGAAGAAAGAGAAAAACAAAAGGCTCAAGGCAAAGGTATAAAATATTGGACCCATTTTGTTTTAGTGATCAAGACACTTAGTGAGTGTGGTCACATTTAGGATAGATAGTTGTACTATTAAGAGGAGTGAAACTCGTATCGAAATGCGGTTATCAAAGTGCCACTAGATGCTCTAATTCATTGCACATGCATTTAGGATCTAGTGGAGTGCTAACACCCTTGAAAATATTTGTGAAAATATGCTAACACATGTGCACAAGGTGATACACTTGGTGGTTGGCACATTTGAGCAAGGGAGAAGGAGATAGGGATGAAAGAGGGTCAGTCTCGTTGTTTTACAACTGACCGGATCCTGGTCTCAGGGGGACCGGCGCGTCCGGTCAGGCGTGGCAGTGATAACCTAGCGTCGGTCATGTGACCGGACGCTGGGCCTCTAACTGACTGGACGCTGGAAGGCAACGTCCAGTCAAAGCTGACGTAGCTACACAGAAGTCAGGGTAAGTGCCCAGACATTGGCTATGTCCGGTCAAGTGCGACCGAACATGTCCGGTCGAAGAAATGCGTCTTTGGGAGCTTACTGGAAACGACTAGACGCTGAGGTCCAGTGTTCGATCACTTTCTAACTGACGTGTCTAGTCATGTCATGACCGTTGAGATCAGATAACTCCTGTTGAACGCAGGATGACACGTGGCTGGCATCGGGCGACCGGACGATGGGTCCAGTGTCCGGTCAATATGACCGGAGCGTCCGGTCACCCCTATCAGTGCCCAGTGAAGGGGTACAACGGCTCTATTTTGTGGGGGCTTCTATTTAAGCCCGATGGCTGGCTCAAGCTCACTCTCTTGCACATTTTCATTGACATAGCAACCTTGTGAGCTTAGCCAAAGCCCTCCCACTCATCTCCATCATTGATCCATCATCTTTGTGAGATTGGGAGAGAATCCAAGTGCATTGCTTAAGTGATTGCATCTAGAGGCACTTGGTATTCATGTTACGCTATGGATTTCGCTTCTTACTCTTGGTGGTTGCCACCACCTAGATGGCTTGGTGTAGCGGTGGAGGATCGGCACGAGTTGGTGATTGTTCGTGGCCATCTCCGGTGATTGTGAGGGGAGTTGTACCTTCCCTGACGGAGTGCTGAAAGGTAACTCTAGTAAATTGCTTGTGTCATTGAGTTGCCTCACTTGTGGGTAGGTTCTTGCGGTGTCCAATCGTGTGGACGAGGTTTGTGAAACACCTCTTAGCCGCCGAACCACCAAGTGTTGGTCGACACAACGGGGACTAGCGTGTTGGCAAGCACGTGAACCTCGGGAGAAAATCGGTTGTCTCTTGTCATTTGTATTCTCCCAGTGATTGGCTTAATCTTCATCTTGTGATTGGTTCATTCCTCTACACGGCGGTATAATCATCCTAGTCACTCATTTACATTCTTGCAAACTAGTTGTAGCAAGCTCTTTAGTGTAATTAGAATTGATATCTTGCATTGTTATTCAAGTTCATCTAGCGAATAGGTTTGCAAGTGGTGTGTCAAGTGATCATTGCTACTAGAATTGTTGGATAGGTGGCTTGCAACCCTTGTAGAGCTAGAGCAAGTTTGCAATTCACCATTTGTCATACTAATCAAATTGCTCCAGTTGATTTGTAGTTTTTAAATAGGCTATTCACCCCCCTCTAGCCATATTAGGACCTTTCAAGTGGTATCGGAGCTGTGCTCACCGTTTGATTAAAGGCTTAACAACCTCGGTGTCAAATTATGGCTCAAGTTGTGTTCAACCATGTGGGGGGAAAACCACCGTTCTTTGATGGCACATGCTATGATTATTGGAAGAGAAAGATGAGGATGTATCTTGGTTCAATCAATGATCAAGTATGGGAAGTGACCGAGAATGACTATGCTATCATTGATCCCGATGATCCCACCAACCAAGATAAGATCAACAAGCAATGCAATACAATGGCTCTCAACACCATATACAATGCCATTGATTCCAAGGTGTTTGAGCAAATCAAGGATTGTGAAAGTGCAAATGAAGTGTGGAAGAGATTGGAGGAAACATATGAGGGCACACTGGCGGTGAAGAGCGCCAAGTTGTACATCCTCAAGGACAAGTTGACAAGTTTCAAGATGAAGGATGATGAGAGCATTCCAGAGATGTTCCATCGATTGTAAGTCATTGTCAACGACTTGAAGGCATTGGGAGAGAAGATCAAGGATGATGATGTCTCTCATCGATTCTTGATGTGCTTACCTCCAAGATTTGAGATGTTGAGATTGCTCATCATAAGAGGAGGATTGAAGGACATTACCCCCAACCAAGTACTAGGTGATGTCATGATACAAGAGACATACCATGTGGAAAGGAAGGGGGATGACAAGGAGGACAAGAAGGAAGAAGAGGACAAGAAGAAGAGTGTAGCATTTAAGACTAGCTCATCATCATCCAAGAACAAGGGCAAGTCAAAGAAAGAATCAAGTGATGATGATGATCTTAGTGACATTGATGATGAAGCCATGGCTCTATTTGTGCGCAAGATGGGCAAATTCATGAAGAAGAAGGGCTATGGTGCAAGAAAGAGAAGAGATCACACCAAGAGCAAAGAGTATGTGAGAAGATGCTACAATTGCAAGAGCCCCGATCATGTTGTAGCAAATTGTCCCTACAATAGTGATAATGATGAAGATGAGAAGAAGAAGCACAAGAAAGATAAAAATGAAAAGAAGGAGAAGAAGGAGAAGAGAATGAGCTTCCAAAAGAAGAAGGGTGGAGGCTATGTAGTCACTTGGGATAGTGATGTCTCATCGGATAGTGATGACTCTAGTGATGATGGCAAGAAATCTATCAAGAAAGCACTAGCAAGCATCGCCATCAACAACAAGCCCTCCATCTTCGACACTCCATCGACATGTCTCATGGCAAAGCCTACCAAGGTAAAATATGATGAATGTGAAAGTGACTCATGTAGGAATGATAATGATGATGAGGATGAGGAGTACACCAAGGAGGAGCTCTTGGACATGTGTGAGCAAGTGCATGCTTGCAATGAGATGAAGAGAAAGGAGTGCAAAGAATTGCGCAAGAAAGTAAAATTTCTTGAGCAATCCTTTGATGAGCTCAATGCTACTCATGAGAGGCTAATGGAAGCCCATGAGAAGCTTGGCAAAGCTCACTCTAAGCTTGAAAATGCTCACTCATCTCTCATTGAGCAAGTCAAAGTGAAGGAAACCGAGAAGGAGCAAGTGATCGTATCATGTGATGTGGGACTAACATGTGATCTTATTAATGAATCTTTTCATGAGTCCATTTTAGTTGCTCCCACTAACCCCTCTTGTAGCACTACCACTTCTACTTCACCTTTGAGTGATGGAATCACTTGTGATGCCTCACTAAAAGTGGAAAATGAGACCCTCAAGAAGGAGGTGAATGAGCTCACTCGTGCCTTAGGCAATGCCTATGGTGGAGAGGCCCACTTGCTAAAGTGCTTGGGTAGCCAAAGGTTTTCTCTCAACAAAGAGGGATTAGGCTATACCCCCAAGAAAGGCAAGGCGGCCTTTGTCACTCCGAAAGCTAGTTTTGTGAAGGGCAATGGTCGGTTTTGCAATAGATTCAAGCAAGTTGGGCATATAGAGAAAAATTGCAAGACTAACAAGAACAAGCTACCTAATGTATCCTCAATTAAATTTGATTCTTGTTACATACTTGTTAAGGGTGCCAATGGTGTGAAGGCTAAATTCATTGGTACACCAATTGTGGTCCCAAAGAAGAAGGCCATTTGGGTACCAAAGACTTTGGTAACTAACCTTCAAGGACCCAAGCAAGTTTGGGTACCTAAAAGGAATTGATCTTCTTTTGTAGGCCAATTATAAAGCCGGAGGAAGGCATTGGGTGCTTGATAGTGGGTGCACACAACACATGACCGGTGATCCAAGAATGTTCAATTCAATCAATGAAAACAAGAGCAATTGGATTGATAGTATCACATTTGGTGACAATGGCAAAGGCAAGGTCAAAGGGCTTGGTAAGATTGCAATATCCAATGACTTGAGCATTTCCAATGTGCTACTAGTAGAGAGCTTGAACTTCAACCTATTGTTGGTAGCTCAATTGTGTGATCTTGGTTCCAAGTGCATATTTGGTGTGGATGATGTAGAGATCATAAGTGTAGATGGCTCTAACTTGATATTCAAAGGATTTAGATATGAGAATCTATACTTGGTTGATTTCAATGCTAGAGAAGCACAATTGACAACATGTTTGATCACTAAGACTAGCATGGGTTGGTTATGGCATAGAAGGCTTGGTCATGTTGGAATGAAACAATTGAACAAGTTGATTAAGCATGACTTAATTAGAGGCTTGAAAGATGTCATTTTTGAAAAGGATAAGCTATGTAGTGCATGTCAAGCCAGAAAACAAGTTGGTAACACACATCCTAAGAAGAGCATGATGAGCACATCTAAGGCATTTGAGTTGATGCACATGGACTTATTTGGACCAACCACATACACTAGCATTGGTGGAAATAAATATGGATTTGTGATTGTGGATGATTTCACTAGATACTCATGGGTATTCTTTCTTGGTGACAAGAGTGATGTGTTTGTAACATTCAAATCTTTTGTCAAGGGTATTCACAATGAGTTTGAAACAACAATCAAGA
Organism: Miscanthus floridulus; assembly: GCF_019320115.1. Lineage (NCBI taxonomy): Eukaryota > Viridiplantae > Streptophyta > Magnoliopsida > Poales > Poaceae > Miscanthus > Miscanthus floridulus. The sequence goes on from NC_089593.1 coordinate 45,698,857, forward strand.
AAGTTAGAAGTGACAATGGAAGTGAGTTCAAGAACACTAGAATTGATGAGTTATGTGATGAATTTGGAATTAGACATCAATTCTCGGCCAAGTATACTCCTCAATCAAATGGGCTAGTTGAAAGAAACAATAGAACCTTAATTGATATGGCAAGATCAATGTTGAGTGAGTACAATGTGAGTCATTCATTTTGGGCTGAAGCAATCAACATGGCTTGCTATTATAGCAACTAACTCTATTGTCACCCCATGATGGAGAAGACACCTTATGAGCTTTTGAATGGAAGAAAGCCCAACATAGCTTACTTTCGGGTTTTTGGATGTAAATGCTACATATTGAAGAAAGGCACTAGATTGAGCAAGTTTGAAAAGAAATGTGATGAAGGTTTCTTGCTTGGTTACTCCACTACTAGCAAGGCTTTTAGAGTTTGGAATTTGGCTAGTGGTACTCTTGAGGAGGTTCATGATGTGGAGTTTGATGAAACAAATGGTTCCCAAGAGGAAGATGAGAACCTAGATGATGTGAAAGGCACTCAATTGGTCAAGGCAATGAGAAACATGGACATTGGTGAGTTAAGGCCTAGAGAGGTGATTGATGTTGAAGATGACAAGAATCAAGTGCTCTCTAACTCAAATGTGCAAGCTAGTGGTTCTCATGATCAAATCCAAGCAAGCACTAGTGATGGAAATATGCAAGATCAACAAATGGCTTGTTCATCATCTCAACCAAGTGATCAATTAAATGCTAGCAATCAACTGCAAGTGCTTCAACCAACCAATGTTGCAAGAGATCATCCATTGGACACTATCATTGGTGATATTTCAAGAGGTGTGCAAACAAGATCAAGATTGGCTTCATTTTGTGAGCATTTCTCATTTGTGTCATCCATTGAACCTAAGAAAATAGATGAAGCTTTGAGGGATGTTGATTGGGTCAATGCCATGCATGAAGAGCTAAACAACTTCATAAGAAACTAAGTATGGGAGTTAGTTGAGAGGCTTAAGGATCATAATGTGATTGGAACCAAGTGGGTCTTTCGGAACAAGCAAGATCAAGATGGGATAGTAATAAGGAACAAAGCAAGATTAGTGGCTCAAGTTTACACTCAAGTTGAAGGTCTTGACTTTGGAGAAACATATGCCCCGGTTACAAGATTGGAAGCAATTAGGATCTTGTTAGCCTATGCTTGTGCCCACAACATCAAGTTGTACCAAATGGATGTGAAGAGTGCATTTCTCAATGGGTACATCAATTAGCTTGTGTATGTTGAGCAACCTCCCGGTTTTGAAGATGAAAAGAAACCCAACCATGTTTACAAGTTGAGAAAGGCTTTGTATGGATTAAAACAAACACCTAGAACATGGTATGAGAGATTGAGGGATTTCCTACTCTCTAAGGGATTCAAGATGGGAAAGGTTGACACCACTCTCTTCACCAAGAAGCTTGGAAATGACTTGTTTGTAATGCAAATCTATGTTGATGACATCATATTTGGGTCAACAAATCAAGATTTTTGTGAGGAGTTTGGCAAGATGATGGCAAGTGAGTTTGAGATGTCTATGATTGGAGAGCTTAGTTACTTCCTTGGTCTTTAAATCAAGCAAATGAAGAATGGCACATTTGTGAGTCAAGGCAAGTACATCAAGGACATGCTCAAGAAGTTTGGAATGGATGATGCTAAAGCTATTAGTACACCAATGGGGACAAGTGGAAGCTTAGATAGTGATGCTAGTGGCAACAAGGTGGATCAAAAGATGTATCGGTCTATGATTGGAAGCCTACTCTATGTGACCGCATCAAGGCCGGATGTGATGTTTAGTGTATGCATGTGTGCTAGATTCCAAGCCTCACCAAGAGAAAGTCATTTGAAAGCAACAAAGAGAATATTGAGGTACTTGAAGCATACACAAAATGTTGGATTGTGGTATCCCAAAGGAGCAAGGTTTGAGTTGATTGGATATTCAGACTCTGATTATGCGGGATGCAAAGTTGAGAGAAAGAGCACATCGGACACATGTCAACTATTGGGAAGATCACTTGTGTCTTGGTCATCAAAGAAGCAAAATAGTGTAGCACTTTCAACCGCCGAAGCGGAGTACATTTCGACCGGTAGTTGTTGTGCTCAATTACTTTGGATGAAGGCTACTTTGAGTGACTTTGGAATTAAATTCAAGCAAGTGCCATTGCTATGTGACAATGAGAGTGTCATAAAGCTCACCAACAACCCAGTTCAACATTCAAGAACAAAGCATATTGATGTTCGCCATCATTTCATAAGAGATCACCAACAAAAAGGGGACATTTGCATTGAGAGTGTGGGCACCGAAGATCAACTTGCCGATATCTTCACCAAGCCACTTGATGAGAAGAGCTTTTGCAAGCTAAGGAATGAATTGAACATACTTGACTTCTCAAATATGTGTTGATGCACCCCCAAATTTATATGACATGCCTCTCCTTCGAGCAATCCAAGGTAAAAGTTGATTGGCATGACATACATCCTTGCTAAGGACATGATTAGTGCATCTAGACATATTTCACATTTGAATAGGCTCATTCATGAAAATCAAATGAATTTGATGCTTGTATGGTACCACTATTGCTTGTATGTTTGAAATGATCTAGTGGTAGCATATGACATGTTTGTGGGCTTGTAAACCTAGTGTTTGATCTAGAAAACAAGCTATAAGTGTTTAACTCAACATGGTACAAGATAACCCTTATTTGGAAGTGTGAAGAAGCTTGTCCTTGGATCAAACCGAGTTAAATATCTTTTGCAAGTAATCTAGATTGAACCAATTTGGGAAAATGATCCTCACTTCACATGGTTTCACCCCAACCTATCTATAATTTGAGCTCACCTTTTGTGCTAATTGTTGACAAAGGGGGAGAGAAATTCACAAAGATGGTGAGATAGGAGAAGCAAACAAATGAAATGACATTGTAAGGGATCAATATAAAAATGCACACAAGTAGGGGGAGCAAGCTCATAAACTTGTATGATGCATTTGAATGTGCATTTCATATATTTGCTTGCATGGCACAAGTTTTCAAGTTCAATATCCATGTTTGTGTGGTGTATGCTAGTTGTAGATTTGAATGATGAAATGAAAATCTAGCATGCATAGGCCATCTAATGATTTCATTCCCATGAATTTATGAGTGGTATCTAGCTATCAAGTAGTATCTAGCTAAAGTAACTAGACTTATGTTCATCATATGGAAATTAGACCCTTACTTGTAATATTGATCTCATGGGGTATTCTAGTTTTTATGTATGTCTAGTTACTAATGGTGCTAAGGATGATGTAATGGTGCACTCTGATTGGTATCACGCTTCAAAGGTCCATCTCTTATACCTTAGCATCATTTGGTAGAAATTGTCTCCTATATTTTTTATCTAAGCATATGTGCAAAGCTACAATCCAAACTCCTAGCACATATGTAGGGGGAGCAATTGCTACCATAAGAAGTTCATGAAACTTGTCCATATCCTTTACACATGGTAAATATGCATGGGCAAGCAACATGGATTAAAATGAACTTTAATTCATATCTTTGTATAAGGGTTGTCATCAATTACCAAAAAGGGGGAGATTGAAAGCTCTAGTTTGGTTTTGGTTAATTGATGAAACCCTAAGTGCTAACCTAGTTTATCAAAGTGATCATGAGATAGGTAGCACTACTCTAAGTGATGAAGCAATGACGAAGATCATGACAATGGTGATGGCATGGTTATGATCAAAGGCTTGAACTTGGAAAAGAAGAAAGAGAAAAACAAAAGGCTCAAGGTAAAGGTATAAAATGTTGGAGCCATTTTGTTTTAGTGATCAAGACCCTTAGTGAGTGTGATCACATTTAGGATAGATAGCCGTACTATTAAGAGTAAAACTCGTATCAAAATGCGGTTATCAAAGTGCCACTAGATGCTCTAATTCATTGCACATGCATTTTAGGATCTAGTGGAGTGCTAACACCCTTGAAAATATTTGTGAAAATATACTAACACATGTGCACAAGGTGATACACTTGGTGGTTGGCACATTTGAGCAAGGGAGAAGGAGATAGAGATGAAAGAGGGTCAGTCTCGCTATTTTACAACTGACTAGACGCTGGTCTCAGGGGGACCGGCGCGTCCGGATAGGCGTGGTAGTGATAACCTGGTGTCGGTTATGCGACCGGATGCTGGGCCTCTAACTGACCAGACACTGGAAGGCAGCGTCCGGTCAGAGCTGACGTAGCTGCACAGAAGTCAGGGTAACTGACCGGACGCTGGCTGTGTCCGATCAAGTGCGACCGGATGTGTCCGGTCGAAGAAATGCGTCTCTAGGAGGTTACTGGAAACGACCGGACACTGAGGTCCAGCGTCCGGTCACTTTCTAACTGACGTGTCCAGTCATGTCATGACCGTTGAGATCAGATGACTCTTGTTGAATGGAGGATGACACGTGGCTGGCATCGGGCGACCGGACGCTGGGTCCTACATCCGGTCAATATGACCGGAGCGTCCGGTCACCCCGATCAGTGCCCAGTGAAGGGGTACAACGGCTCTATTTTGTGGGGGCTTCTATTTAAGCCCGATGGCCAGCTCAAACTCACTCTCTTGCACATTTTCATTGACATAGCAACCTTGTGAGCTTAGCCAAAGCCCTCCCACTCATCTCCATCATTGATCCATCATCTTTGTGAGATTGGGAGAGAATCCAAGTGCATTACTTGAGTGATTGCATCTAGAGGCACTTGGTATTCGTGTTGCACTGCGGATTTCGCTTGTTACTCTTGGTGGTTGCCACCACCTAGATGGCTTGGTGCAGCGGTGGAGGATCGGCACGAGTTGGTGATTGTTCGTGGCCATCTCTGGTGATTGTGAGGAGAGTTGTATCTTCCCCGGCGGAGTGCCGAAAGGTAACTCTAGTAAATTGCTCGTGTCATTGAGTTACCTCACTTGTGGGTAGGTTCTCGCGGTGTCCAATCGTGTGGATGAGGTTTGTGAAACACCTCTTAGCCGTCGAACCACCAAGTGTTGGTCAACACAATGGGGACTAGCGTGTTGGCAAGCACGTGAACCTCGGGAGAAAATCGGTTGTCTCTTGTCATTTGTATTCTCCCGGTGATTGGCTTAATCTTCATCTTGTGATTGGTTCATTCCTCTACACGGCGGTATAATCATCCTACTCACTCATTTACATTCTTGCAAACTAGTTGTAGCAAGCTCTTTAGTGTAATTAGAATTGATAGCTTGCATTGTTATTCAAGTTCATCTAGCGAGTAGGTTTGCAAGTGGTGTGTCAAGTGATCATTGCTACTAGCGAGTAGGGAAGTTGGTCCATTGGGGATCCTGGGTTTATGAACCCGACAAGTAGTGTATATCTTGTCGGATAATAACTAGAGACCGAGCAGGAATTGGCATTTGGTGAGGCAATAGGACATGGAGGCCCCCGGTGCACTTCATTCCGGTCTATGTCGGTTAAGGCCCGTCCGGTGGTTGCCTCTTGGTCAAGTATTGAACGTGCCAAACACACACTTGCTTCTTGGGGGCAGGAAGCCTATTACCTCTCTATATAGTTCTGAAATGCTACACTGGGCCCTCTAATTGTAGTTGGAGGCGGAGAATCGCAGGTTTAACTCATTGTGGAGTTTGCCCGTGGGGTTGTGTTCGATCCCCAAGGCGGCTGGGTTGATTCAGGCCTTAATTAGCCAATATCGGGAACGGTTGACTTATGCAAACCCGATGGGGTGAGAACTGGCGTGTGTTTGGTTTATCTAGTTAGATGTAAAATCGATTCAAATCTTCGTCTCTTCTCAGATATGGATACCGCTTGGCCATTATGTTGCTATGTAGCTAATGCAACTGGAACATGGAAGATGATGAAGGAGATGAGGAAATTTAAACTCTAATTGCTTACCTCGTGCTTGAAAGTAGATCAGGTGTTTACCTATAATTGTTAGTTAATGAACTTAATATTGCCCGCTCAAACTTGAAGCATAAGGATGCACTATTAGTAAGCTTTTCTGCAAAAAACTCAATAGCTAGCCAACAACCCCTACATATCCTTTGCGAGTTAGAAGACTACTCGCACCCTAGTCGGATAAGTCTTATTGAGTGCACTCCGGTTCTCAGGTTTTTTTCTCGATGATAAAGTAGGCGTTTTATGATCAAGATATTTTTCACTAAATTTGTGAAGCTTTTTTTCGTTGATCAACAGACAAAGGAAAAAAGCTTCGTAAATGAAGATACTAAGCGTCGCTATGGTATTTATGTCAGTCAAGCAGCTTTTTTCCTCCGTCTCTTGGTCACCTAGTCAAATAAGACTGACCAACGGAGGGAGAAGCTGTTTATGATCAAAATATTTTTCACTAAATTTATGAAGTTTTTTCCTCCATGTGTCGTCATAGAAGATACTTAGAGATGTACCTTCGAGGACTATCGTTTTTCCATCACTCGGTCATCACATACTAGATGTACATGCGCGCTTTGCCGCGCTGCTGTTGCTGCCACCCTGGCCCTGTAGCGCGGAGTAAGTGTTGTGTGCGAGAGAATGGGAGGAAAAGGCGAGGACCAAACGGCCAGGTGACGTTTACATCAGCGGGTAATGTCGATTGTCTCGTCCTAGCGTGAAATGGACGCAACACCAACGCCAGATGTCGCTCTTCCATTCGGTGTTAGCGGTAGAGGGCCGGCGAGACGGCGATCCTCCCAGAGTTATAGGTGTGTGTATTACGTTTAGTGACATAAAAGCTTCTATTAGTGACAAAGGTGAACGCGATTCAAGGTAAGGCCTTCCGCAGTGTATGCTTCGAGTGGTGCTTAAAAAGGAGAGAGAGAGAGCGTTTATCTACACACTGCAACATGCGATGCCTGCGCTAAAAGTTTTGCGAGCGGACATGTTCAGAACCAGTGCTCACTCAATAAAAATTTTGTTTGCTGCAAGTACTAGTTGCTTTCATGTCTCTGTCTCTCTGCTCACACCAACGCCGGTACTACTCCTTCCTTTTCTTATTTGCATGTTGTGGTCAGAAGTGAGTTTAAATTTATTCCGAAGGTGTATGATTTATCACTAGCACTACGATCCGAGGCAAACTCAAACTATCTAGTGCCAGTAACAGTATGAACATAAGAACGAACAACAGATAAAGAATAGACATTCTTACAGTAGGGTTGTCGGCGGAGATTCGTGAACACCGGCGGCGTAGAGGGAAGAAGACGTTCAGCGAGCAGTCGCGACGATGCTTCCCAAAAATCTTATACGCCTCCTACCCCGTGCAAGGACACGATCGACGACAGGATGGGGAAGACGGCAACAGCGCAGCACAGTGCAAAGGGAAGAGATGAATTCTATGGAAGCCGCGCGCCCGCAAGGTTGACGTAGGAAATTGCCAGACCATTCACACGCATGTCGCACGCGCGCCCACGCCCATCGCCCCGGGCAGCACAGTGGCAAAGGGAGGAGATGAATTCTAAGGAAGCCGCAAAGGGAAGAGATGAATTCTAAGGAAGCCGCGCACCGGCAAGGTTGAGGATGGAAATCGCCAGGCCATTCATGTGCATGCCGCGTGCGCCCACGCCTATCGCCCCGAGCAGCAGCGCAGCACAGTGGCAAAGGGAAGAAGAGATGAATTCTAAGGAAGTCGTGCACCCGCAAGGTCGAGGCGGGAAATCGCCAACCATTCACGTGCATGTCGCGCGTGCTCATGCCCATCGACCCGCCCGGTGAGGCGAGCGAGCGCGCGCATGTGTTTCTTCATTTTTCTCTCCCCAAAAGCTTCAACTATATGGACACAACTCAAATATTTAAGTTGACCTCACTCCTCCTAGAGAATAATGTGGGACTAAAATCTATCACCATACCATGCATGTGTGAGTGAACCTTTAGGATTTATTTGGGCCAGCTAAATCTTCTAACAATGCTCACCACTACAGCTCAACGAGAGCGATGCAAAAAAATCTATGGTGGAACCCGGTTTTATTTCTGACTGCACTCAACACTACAGCTGATTACCAAAGACTGCAGCTTGAAGCCACATTACGACGAAGGTTCCTGCTGGAATCCCATTATTAAAGACAACACTCGGGGTAAGCTGTTACATTCTGAGAGTACGAGAAGGGCAGGTGTGCTTCGATTGACATCTAAACCTCCTAGGCACATATTAAATAAAACAAATATGTATTTGTATATGTATATAACTACCTCTATTCTAAACTATAAGACACTTTATTTTTTTCTATATACGTTGCTTCTACTATATATGTAGACATATATATATTTAAGTGTTTAGTAAACACTATGAATATAGAAAAGGAAAACATCCTATAATTTAAATCGAAAGGAGTAATAAATAGTCTAGGCCTTTTCACAATGCCAAGCTTTTTTATTTTGACAATTAATAATTAAACAAAAGTGCAGTGATGACAAGTGGGTTTCAATTCTGATATACCCCCACCTTCTAGACTAATTAATTAATTAATGGGGTCCATTTGAAGGCTGCATCCCACCTTCTAACCTGAAAATTTGACAGCTATTTTTCTTTTCGAATTAAAAATTGGCAACTATTTGAATGTAACACAAGTTTTTCCGTAGAACAAATCAGGTAACTTGGATGAGCATTAGTGTGCTTCAATTCCGAACACACAAAAGAACACCGTGGTGCACTGTTTGAGTGCGGATATAAGGAAAAACAAAATCAGCCGATTACACCGGTCCCATCCCATCTGTCCGCTTTTTCTAGAGGCTGCAGGAGCAGGCCTACAATATAAGCATGTCTGTGCTAAAAGAGCGGGACATTGCATATTCATGATGAATTAACTCAATTTCAAATCAAATCAAGTAGAGTAATACAAGAAAAGAAGCACCTAAGGAAATTCACTACTGAAATGGTGGACTTCTCTTAGTGTTTCTAAGTAGTAATAAAACAACACCACTAGTTATAGCATATAGAAATCTTACTAGAAGGCATTTAGTAGAAAAAATTTATACTAAAATTTGAATGCTAAAACATTAGGAGAAGTCTACCTTACTAGGAGAAGTCTAAAATTCTGGTCGTGATAGGTCTCTTTGTACTCTTTGATATGTTGAGGATGAACCCTAACCAATCTCGTTGGTCCGGTAATTTCGGTGCGTTGGAGCGTGGTGGGAAAGAATTTTTTTTTACTAAAGTACCAATCCTCAACTCCAGGCAGTACCGCCCCTGAATTATATCGAACTCGAATAATCAAGTATGTGTGGGTGATCGTGCATCACTAGGCAATAATTGTTTTTTATTTATTTATATAGTCCATCTTTTTCCAGCATCGGTCGATCGTCCAAACACATATTTCGAGCATCGATCGGTCGTCCGAGCACATAGATGAGAGCACCTTTCGAATATTTACCAAAGGAATAAATGCATCTGATTGGCTACGCAGTACTTACAACAGAGAAGCCTCTGTATAGAACTATACCCAGCACGTTGTCGCGAGAATTGCGGATTATATGATATAATAACATAGACAATAAAATACTTATTTGTTTTGCTAACGTGGATATCGTAGTTGATGCATGTGCTAGTAGATTTAATTGTATGTGATAGTGCATTGTTTAGTTGGACAACTTGCATGTTGAGATAAATAGCTAGTGGGGTTTTGCTTAGTGGATTTTAATTTTATGTGATAGTGCATTGACTAGTTGGATAGCTTGTATGTTGAGATAAATAGATAATGGAGTTTTGTTTTATAAGAGTATAAGATAGCAGTACATCCTATATATATGTCTTACTGTCTTACAGCCTGTTTGTTTCGGCTTATACGATCGTGGATTATAAGCTGTAACAGTATTTTTCTCTTACACTAAACCAGCCAGCAGTACTTCTGGCTTATAATCCACTATCGTTTCAGGCTGTTAGTGGCATGCTAATCCTGGCAGCCTGAACAAACAAAGCTAAGCACTCTTTGAGTGGTGATAGAGTTGGTGATGGCCAGTGAGAGCAGAATATCACAGGTGGCTACGACTAGGGATGAAAACGGTACGGATATTTTTCGACCGTATTTGAAACCGAATTCGTTTAGAGGGGTTGAGATCTGTCCGTATCAGAGTCCGGATATCCAACATGCGATACCGTATCCGTATCCGAATACTCAAATCGCATATTTATGATGTCGATATTCAATCGTATGCTATCCGACATAGTTGACACTATCCATATTCGAATCCGAATCCGAACAAAAATATGAAAACAAATATAATATCAGTGATATTCATCCGTATCCGACCCGTTTTCATCCCTAGCTACACTATCCCCGCCAGGAACGTGCAGGGTCTCGCGGCTTGCGACGCCGGCGAGCTAACGGCTGAGGCACTGGAGCTAGGGGCGGAGCTACAGGGTGGTCCCTGTGGGCCATGGACCACCCTGCGCTCGGCCCAACCGAAGCCCATCCATGTGAGCTATACACGTCGTAGCTATACTGGAGATTTGATGAATGATGTGCCACTTCAAAAGCCCAGGGACTGTTGGCGATCCACACGTCGTAGACTCGTAGCCCAACCGAAGCAGCATCCTGTACGTTGCTTGGCCGGCTTCTGGAATTGCAACTCGCGAGAGACCGAGGTTCACGTATTCTCCTCCGTACGGCGCGGGTGCGGCTCGAGATCGGATCGAGCACAGGGAACGGCGACTCCACGAGGACCTCGAGTCCACGACGGCAAACGCTAAGCCGTGACTTCGTGAGCAGCAACGACGGCAGCAATGACGGCAGCAACCCAGCAGCCATTAGGATTTGGTACGTATATCAAAAACCTAAGATGAAGACTCAATTTCTATTTGCTAAGCCAAAGCCCTACTCTGTACTCACGTTTCTCCTTTTTCTTTCAGCTTCTTTTTCTTTCAGCCAGGATCGGAGATTCGGAGGATCCACGTTTCTTCAATTGGCAAGCCAGGAACAGCCAAAGTGCACAGGGTATGGGTATATAAAACTGATTTAATTTTAATTATATGTTTTTTATGGTATTGGATTATTGGTTTGGTAAATTGAAACGTCATATAATTCTCATGCAGATTTGTTAAAAATGAAGAGGAGTGGTGATATTGCCTCTCTTTTCTAGAAATATGAATCAAAGAAGAAGGCTTGTTCTCAATCTCCTTCTGTGGCTGCAGCTGTTCTAGAAGAGCAAATGGAAGAACAAGATGGACAAGATCAAGATAGAGTGATTGAAGAAAATGTAACTCCAACTCCAATATCTGAACAAGATGGTACAGATCAAGATAGAGTGATTGAAGAAAATGTAACTCCAACTCCAATGCCTTCAAATCCACCTCCAGTTGCCTGAAAAGAACCTATTTATGATATCAGTCGACTTCCACTTGATCCGGGGGAAAGACAACCCATTGCAACTTATCCAGTCAATGATCAAGATGCAATTCGACGATCATATATTATTAAAGGTCCATTCCAACCTTATGCACATTAATTTGAAAGTAGAAAAATTGGAAATAGGGATCAACAATTCAATCCTATGTGGTTTTATAAATATCCATGGATGGAATACAGTGTCAAGAAGGAAGCAGCATTTTGCTTTGTGTGCTACTTGTTTGGAAAGGAGAAAAGTAAGAAATCTGCATTTGTTGAAGGTGGTTGGAGAAATTGGAATAGAAATGATGCACTTGATTTACATGTGGGAGGTGTAACAAGTGCTCACAACGCAGCTCAAGAAAGATATAACTTATTTATGACTCCCCACGGAGCAATTGATGATAAAATTGTGAAGGTGGATAATGAGGAGCGCCGTCTCTACAAGATTAGGTTGACTTATTCACTTAGATGTTTGAGATTTCTTTTGCAGCAAGGATTAGCATTCCGTGGGCATGATGAAAGTGAAGAGTCTAGCAACAGAGGGAACTTCATTGAGCTTTTGAAGTGGCTTGCAGCAAATAATGAAGAGGTCGACAAGTTTGTTTTGAAGAATGCTCCAGGTAATTGCACATTAACTAGCCCAGACATACAAAAAGAAATTATTCAATGTTGTGCAATGGAGACTAGAGATCAAATCATTAAGGAAATTGGGAATGATCACTATACAATTTTAGCTGATGAGTCTAGTGATGTCTCTCATAAAGAACAACTAGCCCTTTGCTTGCGTTATGTTGATAAATCAGGAAGGCCATGTGAGCGATTTCTTGGAATTGTTCATGTAGATGATACTACTTCTTCATCACTTAAGGAAGCAATTCAATCTTTACTAGTTAGTCATGGTTTGACTATAACTCAAATCCATGGTCAAGGCTATGATGGGGCTAGCAACATGAAAGGAGAGATTAAAGGGCTGAAAACCTTGATTATGAAAGAATCACCATCTGCTTATTATGTTCACTGTTTTGCACATCAACTCCAATTGGTTCTTGTTGCTGTTGCCAAAGACAATGATGATTGTGTGTGGTTTTTTGATCGAGTATCCCTCTTGCTAAATATTGTTGGTAGCTCATGTAAGCGTCATGGCATGCTTCAACATCAACAATATGCCAATGTCATGAAAGCACTTGAGTGTGGTATACTAGAATCTGGAAGTGGGTTAAATCAAGAGATGGGGCTGCCTAGACCTGGTGACACTCGGTGGGGCTCTCATTATAAAACTGTGGTCAACATGATTGCTATGTATCCCACAATTCGCGATGTACTCATAGCTCTTGGACGAGATACTTCACAAAGGGGTGAATGGCCAAAAATACATACTATGGTTGGAGTGTTTGAGTCATTTGATTTCATTTTCAGTGCTCATTTGATGCTTGATATTCTTGGACATACAAATGAATTGTCTGAGTGTTTGCAAAGAAAAGACCAAGATATCCTTAATGCAATGTCACTTGTCCGTTTGGCAAAGAGTAAAATGCAACAAATGAGGTCTGAAGGGTGGGTTTCATTTTTTCAAAGGGTTACAATATTTTGCAACAAATATGGTATTCAAGTTCCTGGAATGGAACATAATTATGTGCCATATGGAAGATCAGCACGTTTTGCTCAGGACCAAACAAATGATGATCACTTCAGAAGAGAAGTATATATTGGAGTCATTGATAAAATTAGTCAAGAGCTTGACAGTCGGTTTGATGAGGTAAATATGGAGTTGCTTACTTGTATGGTTGCTTTGAATCTAGCAGATTCCTTCGCTTCTTTTGATGCAAACAAGGTACATAGACTTGCTAAATTTTACCCGAATGATTTTTCAAGCTCTGACTTGCTAAGACTCGATCTGCAACTTGAAATTTTTATTGATGACATGAGGAAAGATGAAATGTTCAAAGGCCTAAACAATCTTGTTGACCTCTCAGTAAAACTTGTTGAAACAAAGAGGGATAAAGTTTATCATTGGGTCTATTTACTTATCAAATTGGTATTGCTTCTACCGGTGGCTACTGCAAGTGTTGAAAGAATATTTTCTGCAATGACCTTTATCAAGAATAAGTTGAGAAATAAGATGGGTGATAGCCTTCTCGATGATTGTCTAGTGACTTTTATTGAGCGGGATATGTTCTTACAATTGAGTGAAGAAGAGATCATCAACACTTTCATGGCTATTAGAAGGCGAAGGCCTGACAAGAAGAAGAAGTAGTGGTGACATATTCTTCTTCAACTATTATAGGTATGTAATATTTCAATCAATTCTACGTTAAGAAAGCTATACTCGTCTATTTTATGAACTCTATATGTCCTTTTTTCCTTAATTGTATTTTGTAATTCATATACTTGTGTACTGACAACTTAAATTTATAGCGGTTAAAAAAAATTTAGACAATGGACCACCATAGCTACAAATCCTAGCTACGCCACTGACTGGAGCGGTACATCAGGCCGGACATCGACAGGGATGCAGTCCTTTACGAGCACCCCGGCGAGCTTCCGGTGGTTGACGTTGGAAGACTCCTCAACCCACAGCACTGGGAAGAGGAGGCGGCCAAGCTCAGATCTGCTTGCGAGGAGTGGGGCTTCTTTCAGGTAGGTACCTCCATTCATTTGTAAATTGGAGCTGTAGCTTCAACTACTCCCTTCGAAAGTATATATCATACACTTTGAAGGATCCACCAAACTCAAATTTAATTAGATTTATAATAAAAATAATATTGACATGTGTATGTCTAAACAAAATTATTATAAAAACTTATGATATAATTAATCTAATAATATCTATTTGGTACCATAAATATTTTTAGGTATATATTTGGTTATAAGCTTACTCCACTTATGGGGGTACCACCCTAGATATCCACGGCAGACCACATGGGCTGCGCCCTCAGGGGTGACCCAGCCCACAAGATGAAGCCTTGCGGGGTACGACTCTATTCGGCACCTCCCGCAAGACATCGGGAAGATATTCTGAAGATAATACGAGATTTGTTAGGATACGTATGATCCCAAGATTCCTATAATCTGTTATTACTTTCCGGTTATCTCTCAGATCTAACCGACTTGTAATCCTGCCCCCCAGACTATATAAGGTGGGCAAGGACCCCCTCCAAACTCACGCAATATCATACGATAACCAATACAAACCAACAGACCACAGGAGTAGGGTATTACGTCATACTGACGGCTTGAACCTGTCTAACTCGTGTGTCTCTGTTGCCTTCTTATTCTTGATTACACGCCTCTCTATCGATCAATCTACCTCCGTGGGATACCCCTCTGAGGACTGCCGACGATATTCTGTCGACAGTTGGTGCACCAGGTAGGGGTGTGCATGTTGTTTCCTTGTCGAACAAGATGGCTTTTTCCGCAGGCTCTTCGTCCCTCCCGCAGCCTAGCCAGATCTTCACAGTCGGATCCATCTCGTGGGTCATCAACGCTGACAAAGTCGGAGAGCTCATCGAGCCAGTGCAGATCAACGCTACGCTGATCATCCCAACACCTGCGACTGCAGATCCGATCTCGGAACCGCCTTCGAGGTCGCCTTCATCGACGACTCACCGCCCGCTTCCTCGCTACCAGGGGAGGCAGATCAACAATGATGATCTGATCGCATCCGTCGATTGGATCGGTCTAAAGCTCGCTGATTAACTCTCCATTGCCGAATCGGCTCTAGACACTCTGGTTCAGCGCTGACCACCCTCCGATCCAGATCTGTCGGAGGCTGCTCGAGAAACTCCAGGGGTTACGGCCCTACCCTTCGGGTTCACCAATGTCGCCGTCGTTTATCAAGATGCCCTAAGGGGCAAATTCACCGACCAGGTTGGATATGTCCATCCTCTCGCCGACCAGATCATCGACCAGCTTCCGCCGGCTGTCAACATGCTGCACGTCGACCAATGCCCCGGAACATCCCTCCAAACCATCCTGGAGGAGAATCCGGACTTCGAGTCCTAGGGCTCTATGGAGACCGTCGTCGAAACCACCACCGAACTACTTCTTCTCCGTCCTTTCCGCGGCGGCGCAATCTTCAACGTCAGCGTCGATAGCCCCCCTTGGAATGGCGAAACCAAGGAGGAACGCGTCGCCCACGACAATCAGAACATCAATGGTGCGCAGCGCCGAGCAAACGAGATTGACGGAGCAGCAACTTGACTCACAAGGAAGGCCACTCCAGCGCAACCTCAATGATGAGTTTGTCCGCGTTGACGGCCACGACGTCTACAAGACCCCAAGCGCCAATCTCGTAGTGGCCGTCAATGAGCTCGCTCGGCTCCTGCAGACACCCGAGGTCGCCAAGGTCGCCGCCATGCTTAAAGCGGCACACTATCAGGTCAATGAGATCCGCAGGATCAGAGACCTTCATACTCCACAACCTCGATTCGCCGATCAGCCGTGACAAGATCCGATCGCCGCCCAAGTCGCTTCACTGACCAGCATTGCGACGACAGACAACCCCTCTAGGGCGGAGCTAGGGGCAACTGCATCGAACATCACCGCCAACACGACCAGGAGGTCGATCAGGACATCCGAGTGCACCTCAACAATCTTCGAGATGCACGACGAGGTATCGACGAACGCCGCTTTGGGCACCATGAAGAAAGAGGTACGTTGCCGCTAGGAGTACGAGCAAGAGTACGGTAACCCGGACTCAGCTCTCGAGCCGCTCAACGCTGGCAACGCTGCAGACAACGGCACCGACAACCTCGAAGGGCCCCTAGCATTCACAAGGGCGCTCAGAACACTTCAGTGGCCCCATGGTTTTAAAATCACTGGGGTCGAGCCCTACGAAGGAAGGATGAACCCAACATAGTGGCTACAGGCTTACACCACTGCTGTCCGCGCCGCTGGAGAAGACATCAGTGTCACGGTGAACTATCTTCCATCATGCTCACGTCAACCGCCACGAACTGGTTCACAAGCCTTGCCCCAAACTCCATTGGATCCTGGGAAGAGCTGAAAAAAATCTTCACCGACAATTATATGGCTACGTGTACTCGGCCATGCACCAAGCATGATCTCAACCGCATCAACTAGAAGTCGTCCGAGCTCCTCCGTAGCTACATTAGATGCTTTTCTGAGATGAGGAATTCTATTCCCAACATCATGGAAGCTGAGGTCATCACGGCCTTCATCCGAGGACTCCATCACCTCGAGCTTCGCTCCAAGATCAACCGCAAGTCGCCCGCAGGGATTGGCGAGATGATCACGACCGCCAACCAGTACGCTGACACTGAGGAAGCCGAGGTGCGCTTCAATGAGGATGTGGGCACTCATCGCCCAACATGCCGCTACGACGGCCGCCCTGACAACTGATGCCACAACGACCGCCGCTACGATGACCGTAGTTACCATTGTGATAGCAGCCGTGATCGGCCAGAAGGACCCAAGTCTAGTCAAAATCGCTGCCGCCGGCCAGACCACATCGTCGCCACTGTTAATGAACCTCGTGCCAAGTGCAACTACGATGAGCAGTACAAGAGATTCTCGACGGCCCGTGCCCTCTCCACAAGAACGCCAAGCATAAGATGAAGGACTGCCTCAGCTTGGCTAAGGAGTTCCAGGACAAGAAGCTGGACGACGACACCAATGACGGAGCCAAAGGCCGCCGACCACCTGGGGGCAATAACAATGCCTTCTAGGATCACGACAAGGTGGTTGCCACCATCTTCGGGGGCCTCGCCTCCACCGGGAGCAGAAGAGAACTGAAGCTCACCGTCACTACGGAAGACACCGCCACCAACCCAAGCTATCGCCCATGGTCCGAGGTCCCCATCACCTTCAGTAGGGCCGACCAGTGGGTGGATATCCCCTATACTAGGCGTTTCCCCCTCGTCCTCGACGCGACCATCCAGAAAGTGCTTTTTAGAAAAGTGCTCGTCGACGGTGGGAGCGCTCTGAATCTCCTCTTCGCCGGAGCCCTAAAGGAGTTGGGCCTCAGAATGACAGATCTCACACCCTCAAACTCCTCCTTCTTGGGTGATCACGGTGTTCGCCTCCATTACTACAAGATTTACAATAGAATTTATTTTCGAAGACAGCCATTTTTTATTAATGGAGGCGATCACGGTGTTCGCCTCCATTACTCAGGTTTTTGGGAGGAATCCGGCGGCGGTGCCATTCCCAGCATTCATCGGTGGGAGGTTGGAGAAGCGGGATAGCTGGTCGTGGGGTTGCGCCCGCATAGAGAAGCACAAGGTGGGAATCATTTAGGAGGAGCTCTAGGAGCTCGTAAAGCGGTGCCTTGATGAGGTGCGGTTGTTCCACACCCTCTACCGCCGCCGGGTTGCGCCATTGGTGGAGAGGACGAGGCCAATGTGGAGGTACAGCGGCCAGTCAGACTCAGACCGTGTGTCGCCGGAGGACCTAACGGACAACGAGGTCTAGAGTCGCCTAGGCCGGGTGTTGTAGCTGAGGCCCAAGGAGATGGTTGTGGGTAAACCCATACCGTTCAATGCCTCGGTCGTATCCAGACTGGTATGATCCCTTCTTTTTCATTCATGTCTCTTCCTCTGCTTTTCCTATTTCTTGATTTCGGGTCATCCGTTCCGTAGGGGCTTGAAAAGTACAAGTCCCGGCCGCACCTTCCTAAGGGACTGGAGGGCGCGGCCCGGTAGGCCACCCAGAAGGAGGTGACAGATGCTAGGAAGAAGAAGAGAACGAGGGAGGTTCAGCAAAAGCAAGAGAAGGAGCGGGAGGTCACCCGACGTGTGAAGGCCAGGGAACATAGGAGCAACGTCGAGTCGGAACTTGCGTCGGATGATCCTACGGATGTGGACAACATGGTCTTCTCCGATGAGGAAGAGAGTCGGGAGGTCGTTGTGACCTCGGCGGAGCGTCGCGACCCTACAGCGACGTCCGCTGGTGAGGAGCATGAGGCCACGTAGCATGCAGTGGTTCCCGCGCCAAGGAAGCATGTGGTGAGCACAGACGCCATTGCGGACGGTCGACGAAACAGACGCGGTCACCACGCCCCTTGGCGGTGTCGTCGGTCCCGTCATCGCCTATGGCGGACGCGGTTGAGCAAGCCGGGCGGTTCAGGGAGCAGACTGGTGCCCGTACGTCGCATGACTTGCAGCCGGCAGACGCTCCGCCCGTTGCTCCGATCGGGGAGTCCCGAGCCGGAGGTCGTAGCGACCCGGAGGCCGAGCAGGAGCCGGTTGGGATGACTCCGCCCCTGTCTGAAGCAAGGGGCGCGGGTCGCAGCTTAGGAGGTCCTCATCCTGCAGGTCCATCATCATCAGGCCTGCCTTCAGAGTCATGCCGCTCATGTCTTGGTGTGTTTCCCTTTGTTGTTCTTCGATCTTTTGCTGGTTGAGTCTTTTTGGAGTGTGACTTACCTGCAATTTCTGTCAGTGCCCGAGGGATGATGGGGCTGAGCATCGCCTCGACTCCTATGCAGGAGACCTGGAGGCCCACCCTGCAGCATGCTATGGCGAGCGATGGGGGGAGCAGGGTGGTGGCGGCAAGACCTTCCCTTTCAGGGGTGGTTGCTGCCATAGCGACGGTGGTGGCGTCGACTTTGGCGGCGATTCCAGCGCCGACGGCGGGGGCTATGTCAAAAGTAACCCTCACGGCCCCTCCTCCACCGGTCGTGGTGGAACAGGAGAGGGAGACCAAGCTCCTAGCCTCGCTGGGTGAAGGGCTGCCTGGCTCATCCTTGCCACCGGGATGGAGTCAGGACGTCCATTGGTGGTCCACATGAATGAAGTGGTGGACATTCCGTCTGATGACAAGGCGGATATCACGGCGGGGCCACCGGTGTCACCGCAGGAGCTGGCAATGGTCCAATCGGAGGCTGGGCCCTTTAGTGGGCTACCAGAGGGTGACCTAGAGTGGGCCTGCCCTGAGGACCGAGCGGAGGCGCGGTTTGTCCTTCGGGATTCCTAGGAGCATCAGCTCTGGGACATCCTTGGGGAGCAAGGGCATGCCGCGGTGTCCGAGCTCACCAACCTGTCCGAGAAGCTTGGAAACACCCAGAGGCAGGTTAGGTTTGCTCAGTAGTTGGTGGAGGTCGACCTACAGCTTGCCACGGCGGTGAGTTTTCCATACTTTGTCCTTGACCTTTGAACCTTTTGTTGGTTGCCTTAGCGCGCCTGTTTTTTGTAGAGTCTAAAGGAGATGTCGTCATGCAAGTCTCACTTCCTCCAAACGGAACACGCCTGGATGGCCGAGCTCGAGCATTGGGTAGAGGCCACCTGCCGTGAGTCCCAGGACCAGGCGATCGAGGCGGCCACGGCGTGGGCAGAGGGGCAGCGTGCAGCGGAGTGGGCGACTACCGCCGAGCAAGGGCTCGAGGCGGCGAAGGTCCACCAGGCGGAGACTGAGGTGGGGTTGCGGGCATCCCTGGCGAACACCGAGGCAGCGCTTCAGGAGGTCTTGGCGGCCCTTGAGCTGGAGCAGATCGCTTTGGCGTCAGAGTGGGCCGCCCTGGAGTCGGCACGGAAGGCCTTGGAGGCGGAGCGGAGGGCCCGGTCAGAGGTGGACCAGGAGGTGCTCGCACTCCAGGGCCGGGTGATGGGAATGGAGGACGCGAGTGCCCGGCTACGCGAGCAGGTGGCTCGGTAGGCTGAGGATCTCTACATCCTTGAGAACTTTCGCATCGGTATGTGCATTTTCTGTTTTTCGCTGTTGGTTTTTTTTTCTTCACCTTTTTCTGAGCTTGTCGCTCTTCTCTCAGAGCTGGGTGGAAAGGTGAAGACGCTCAAGGCGACCCTCGGCCACCTATTTTTTGTAGAGTCTAAAGGAGATGTCGTCCTGCAAGTCTCGCTTCCTCTAGACGGAACACGCCTGGATGGCCGAGCTCGAGCATCGGTAGAGTCCGCCTGCCGCGTGTCCCAGGAACAGGCGGCCAAGGCGTGGGCAGAGGGGCAGCGTGCAGCGGAGTGGGCGACTACCGCCGAGCAAGGGCTCGAGGCAGCGAAGGTCCGCCAGGTAGAGACTGAGGCGAGGTTGCGGGCATCCCTGGCGAACACCGAGGCGGCGCTTTAGGAGGTCTTGGCGGCCCTTCAGCCGGAGTGGAGCGCTTTGGCGTTAGAGTGGGCCACCCTGGAGTCGGCACGGAAGGCCCTAGAGGCGGAGCGGAGGGCCCGGTCGGAGGTGGACCAGGAGGTGCTCGTGCTCCAGGGCCGGGTGATGGGAACGGAGGACGCGAGTGCCCGGCTACGCGAGCAGGCGGCTCGGTAGGCTAAGGATCTCTACATCCTTGAGAACTTTCACGTCGGTATGTGCATTTTCTGTTCTTCGCTGTTGGTTTTTTTTTCTTCACCTTTTTCTAAGCTTGTCGCTCTTCTCTCAGAGCTGGGTGGAAAGGTGAAGACGCTCAAGGCGACCCTCAGCTGGAATGCGGAGGAATTGGTCAAGTCCCATGAAGAGCGATGTGCTCTCGAGGGGGATCTTGATCGGATCCACAACGTTGCCTAGCTTGTCGTCTTGGACATCTTCGGGTCAGCTCCCAGCACTAGCACACCTGCGGTCCAGCTGGCAGAAGTCCCGGATGTGGTTTGGGACCTTATCAGGAGCGGACTGTTCTATGGGGCATCGGGGGTGCTAACTTCGGTGGCGATGCATCATCTGAACCTGGACTTCGCTGCCATCTGCAGTGGGTATGCTAAAGGCTTGAGCACGGAGGACATCCAGTCGATCGAGGAGGGCTTGCTGCCGCACGCAAGGTCGGTGGTAGAGCAAGTCTCTACCCAATGTGTGATGGACGTCTGCCGTGAAGATATGGCTAGAAGCATGCGCGGGGAAGACGCTACCTAGCCTACAGACGGCGTGGAGCCTGGGTCGGAGGTGAACGTCGCCCCGATCCTGACCGAGCCGAACGTCATGCCGCCGGGGAGTGAGCAGCCTGTGCCCCCATCGGTTGGTCCGACAGCAGATGCCGCCGGGCCGGTCCAATAGCTTGCAAAATATAAGTAGTTTAGTGAAGGTAGAAGTTTAAGTTTGTGGGGGAGCCCCCGTGTAAATATTACTGTGTGCTTATTGACTACAGTCGGTTTTGTTTTCTGTGATGGAATTGCTCCGTTCGGGGGAGCCTGTTCCCTTTCGTTCCTTAGTTTTTCCTTAGCATAATTTTGTTTTTTATTCTTTCTTTCTCATACCTGCCCATTTGTCCCATAGGCCGTGACCTTGGGAGGCCGGGGCATGGCCCGCGAGGCTTGGCTACTCGTAACCGTAGGGAAAGGCGGGGTGCGATTGGTTGGAATGTTTTTAAAGCAAAGCTACGTAAAGCAAAACTAAGGAACAAACTATCCCGTTGGTTGGGTAGGAAGGAATTTCACCATATGTAAACAAAACAGGGAGGTAGTCATTAAGCATAATGATAGTAGTGTACTCTAGTGGAGCCCCCGAGCGCCCCGGGCCGAAAAGTGTTTGGGTCGGGGTGCTTTTGTAGGAGCATATACTAAGTAAACAATGGTAAGATTAAAGCTTAGGAAAAATGACATAGCTATTCCAGTAGTTCGGAGAGATGAGCATCGTTGTCGTCCTTCAGTCGGTACGTGTCTGATCGGATCCTAGCCCGCTATGCCCCCTTTCTTGGTTGCTGCTTCCTTGCCTTTTTCTTCCTTCGGTCTGCCGGCCTACCATAGAAGGTGCTTGAGGAGCTGGCAGTCCTTATAGAGATGGTTTATGGGGTAGTCATGGTTGGTGCATGGGCTGTCCATGAGCTCATGGAAGTGGTCGGAAGGGCCCTGCTAGGGCTGCGTGCCTACATGATCAGCCGTGGCGACCAACGTGGAGTTGGCCGGTCGGCGGCGATTCTTTCTGTTCTTTTCCCCCTCTGCATGGAGGGGCCTTCGTCCTAATCCCGGTGCTTGGCCTTGCCCTTGCCCCAGCCTCCGTCGGAGCATGGCGGGAGCAGCATTTGTTGAGGGTTTTGGACAAAGGTCCGCGGTCCCAGGCCATTAGGGCTGGGACTCCGATAGCTGATGTGTGTGTCTTGGTTCGGTTCGAGTCGCGTGAATACAGGCGGTCGGTGCGGAGCGGTCGTTGGGTCAAGACAAGGTGCCAGTGCGGCCTCCTATGCTGCACTCGGCGATTGTAGCAGCGATCGGGTGGAGCGACCCATCTGCCGCGTCCTCATTCCCCTAGCGGAGAGCGAGGACATGAGTCGGCATCACGATATGGAGCACTCTGCTTGTTGAACGGCGGCGGTCTCCACTAGTGCCCGTAGGTTCCGGTGGATCGCCTGTTCATGAGGGTCGTTCGGCTCGGACAGGCCATGCAGAAGCATTGCCACGGCGGCGATGTTCTGGTTTGCCCGAGCGAAGTGCGGGGGGTCGTTCCCCCTGTCCATGGTGTTGTGCTAGACCTGACGGGTGCGCCGCTGGGCACCGCTCGCCGGTCTATGCGCGTGGAGAGCAGTGTGGTGCGCTGGGTGTGACAGCGCAGTTGGTGGCTAATGCAGCCACCGTTGTTGTAGTTCCTCCCCATGCTCAAGTGTGAGCTCGAGGGTCTCCGCATGAGGGTCCGGAGAGGTGTGAGTCCGTGAGGACTCCGCTTCCGCCGGTGGGTGTCCCGGGGGGTCCACCATGGCGCACTCCCAGGATGGATGGTGGCTAGGTGCCATGTCGTCGATGCTGGAGCCATCACTCTTGCCATCGTCATCCATGAGGTCGAGGAAACAGGTGGGAGCATAGCTCGCCATTCCCATGAATTCAGATGCGAGAGGGGGCGGTGCAGGCATTCTTCGGAGCCCCCGGGCGTATGCGTCCGCGAAAGACATGAGGTTGTAGGGGAACTGGTTGTACGGCGGTTGCGTTGGGGACAATGGGGTTCCGCTGGGTAATCGGCGGAAGATAGAAAATAGTAAGTAAATAACAGCGTGTATATTACTCACAGCGGGGTTTGAGCAGAGAGTTTGCTTGGAATGAAACGTAGATGCCGCCTTGTCGAAGTCGTGCGTCTCGAAGTCGATGGAGGACATCCCTCCGATGGGTGCTAGGTCGTGAGCCTCCTCGTGGAGGTGTAGTACACCGAGTCGGTCAGCGACAAAGGCTAGGCTTCCAAAGAGGAAGGCCTAGGATGGCTTGAAAACAGGTGGAACCCGCATCCCGGTGGGCGAGAGTGCGGGAAATTCCAATGAGCCAAAGCGAATCATATCGGCCGAGCCCGCCATGGCGGGAGTGGTGGAAAAATGGGCCATCCAATGACCAAAAAGTGTTGAACGTACAGCATCTTCCCCACGGACGGCGCCAACTATCGATGCAGAAAGTGACCAACTAGTGAATATTTGTAGTTTTGCTGTACGTTGTGATCGGAGGTGGCCTAGCACTCAATGACACAGGATTTATACTGGTTCAGGCAACATGCCCTATGTCTAGTCGGGGTCGGTCGATGACTTTATTCCTGAGCCTAGGTGCTCGAAGTTTGTAGTGGGGTTACAAACGAGAAGGAGAAAGATGGGAAGTATAAGAGGTCCGGTCGGAAGGGCCAAGAGTGATAGGAACTTCGCTATGAGCTAAGTGTTCAAGCGGGTGCTTGAGGTCCGAACCTGGCGGTTCTGTGGTTGTGAGCTATCGATCTAAGGAACTCTGATCAACTGGAATTGGTCTCTTTTGTTGGAGGAAGCGCACCCCTTTTATAGATGAAGGGGACGGCTTTACAAGTGAGAGGGAAAGGTGCGTATGTTACCGAGCCTTGTTGCCCATGCCTACTGAGCCTTGTTGCCCACATGGGCAGGTACAAGATAATGGTAGGCGCTTACAACACTATTGATGTTACTGTAGAATGTCAGATGCATGTGGGAGGTCGTGTTGCCTTCTTCAGGGATGGTAGACGTCGGTACCTGCAAATACTGTTTGATGCCTAGAGGCATGTGAGGAGTCTCACCATGTTCACCCGATATGGTAAATCCTGGTGCCCATAACGCTATCGATGCTCAGAGGCACGTGGGGGGTCTTAACATATGGGAGTTTTTAGCGGAGCCTATAATTCTGTAGAGGGAGATGTCAGTGCCTACAATACTATTTGTGTTAGGGTGGCTACAGAGTACTGTTCTGTGCAGGGTATGGTCCCTGGTAGAGTGGTTTTGACTTGTGAGCCTTGCCTTGCTTTTCTCCGCACGTCTCCTGGTTCCTACCGAGCGAGCATCCCTAGTCGGATGGCTCTAGTAAGCTCTGAGTGCGCTAGTCAGAGAAGAGCGGTGAGCAGGGTTCCCATGAGCCCCAGTCGAAGGGATGTGGGGTCAGAGTCGGAAGTAACGCTTTGGGCTAGGCCTTCTGATCGGAGAGGGCGTTCGGAGGCATCTGGAGGCCGAAGCGAGTGCTCTGATCAGAGTGGTGGGCCAAAGGGGTTGATGAGCAGGCGCCGCTCCTTTTGGTGTAGACCTTCTGGTCGGCGACTGGGCCGTCCTTCCAGCCTGTTGTATTTAGACTCTTGGGCCGAGCCTTGACGCGGAAGCCGGTCCTCGAGGGACCTTGGGTTTATGAACCCAACAAGATGATAAACATAGATTGAGATATGCTCATTTTACTGCACTGCTGTTTGACCAACTCGCCGAAAAAGTTTAGAACAATTATTTTTTTGTGTACCCTACATATATCTCTAGTCTTGATCTAGTGACACCTACTCTTATTAGACCATTATCTTTTAAAGGTTATATGCTTGGACATATCAGACTTCTATGATGCATCTACAGATGGTGAACACCATGAGGAACAATCATGGAGGTGAGGACCTACCACCACCACCTCCTATTACTATGGAGCAGCTGATGATGATGCAGACACAGTTGCTTCAGCAGATGGCCCAGATCATGCAAAACATGGGGCATGGGAATGAGAATGCACCCCCTCAAGTTAGAGATAAGAGGGGAGAGTTTCCGAAAGGACACCCACCTATCTTCAAGCACTCCACTGACCCACTCCAGGCTGACGACTGGCTACGTGCAATCGAGAGGCAACTTAAGATTGCACAGTTTGATGATAAGGAAAAGATTATGTATGCCTCTGGACAGTTGCAAGGAGCTGCACTGGATTGGTGGGACTCATTCTACTTTGGTCGTACTAAAGCTAATCCCATCACTTGGCCTAAGTTTCATAGTGCCTTCCGCTCTCACCACGTGCCTACTAGATTGATGAAGCTGAAGAAGGAGTTCTTGGCTCTCAAGCAAGGGAGCATGACTGTTGCTGAATATCATGACAAGTTCATACAAATGTCATGGTATGCACCTACTGAGGTGGATGAGAATGAGAAGAGATAGGAATTATTCATGGAAGGTTTGAATGATGGTCTCCAGTACCAACTATTGTCTCATACTTTTGCTAGTTTCTTGTAGCTGGTGGATAAGGCCTTGGTGATAGAGAACAAGCGCCGCCAGATGGATGACAAGAAGAGGAAGTTTCAAGGACAGCAATCTAGGAGCAACTCTCGCTTCCATGCTAATCCTCAATAGACTCAACCACAACAGCGCTATCAAGGTCAGTTCGGTTTAGTCAACTACAACCAGCAACCATAGCGTGCACAACAACAGTAGCAGCAGTACAAGGCACCAGTTCAACACTAGCAACAATCCAACAATGTTCCTGTGAGGAATAATGTCCCCAATGCTCCATAGAAGAATGGTGCCCCAAAGACGCCAAATGCAGTTAATGATAACAGATGCTTCAATTGTGGAGAGCTAGGGCATTACTCCAACAGATGCCCCAAGAGGACGGCTAACATGCAGTAGAACTATGTCTGGGGAAAGGTGAATCATGTAACTGCTGAAACAGCTCAGGAGGCACCGGATGTGGTGATCGGTACGTTTCTAGTCAACTCAAACTCAGCTATAGTACTTTTTGATTCTGGTGCTTCACATTCCTTCATAGCATATACTTTCATAAAGAAGCATGGTATGCCCGTATGTGTTATGAAGAAAACCATGCTAGTAAACTCACCAGGAGGGGAAATGAAAGCATAAAGGATATGATTAGCTGCTAGTGTCAACATAAGGGGGGTAGAATTTCAAGCCAACCTTGTAGTCATAGACTCATCTGGAATTGATGTTATCTTGGGTATGGATTGGTTAAGGTCCCGGAAGGCAGTCATCAATTCTAGAAATAGTTCCGTGAATCTTACCACTCCATCCAGAGAGAAAGTTGAGTATGTGGCAACACGGTCAGCTGCAGAAATCTGCTGGGTTAATCAACTGGAGGGCACAACCATAGAGGATATAAGGATAGTAAACGAGTATCCAGATGTCTTCCCTAAGGAGTTACCAGGTATGCCACCTGAACGAGACATTGAGTTTATAATTGAACTTTTACCTACAACTGCACCCATAGCTAAGAGACCTTATAGAATGGGAGTGAATGAATTAGCAGAACTTAAGAAACAATTAAGGGAATTGCTAGATAAGGGTTATGTCCAACCTAGTTCTTCACCTTGGGGTGCACCAGTACTATTTGTAGAGAAGAAAGATGGTACACAAAGAATGCGCATAGATTACAGATCACTTAATGAGGTCACAATTAAGAACAAGTATCCACTACCTAGAATCGATGACCTGTTTGATCAGTTGAAAGGAGCTTGTGTGTTTTCCAAGATCGACCTCTGATCTAGATACCATCAGTTGAGATTAAGACATATTGACATCCCCAAAACCACTTTTGTGACCCGATATGGACTATATGAGTTCAAAGTCATGTCCTTTGGTCTGACAAATGCACCTGCTTACTTCATGTATTTGATGAACAAAGTATTCATGGAGTACCTTGATAAGTTTGTCGTGGTGTTCATTGATGATATATTAGTCTACTCTAAGAATGAAGAAGAACATGAGGGACATTTGAGGTTAGTATTGCAGAAGCTTAGAGAACATCAGCTCTATGCTAAGTTTAGCAAATGTGAGTTCTGGCTAAAAGAAGTATCTTTCCTTGGTCACATAATCTCTAATGGAGGAGTAGTAGTAGATCCCAAGAAGGTTAGAGATGTGTTGAGTTGGAATCCACCTTAGGATGTCAGTGAGATTCAGAGTTTCCTTGGTATGGCTTGGTACTATAGGAGATTCATCGAGGGATTTTCTAAGTTAGCCAAACCTATGACTGCTCTGTTAGAGAAGAATGCCAAATTCATATGGTCTAAGCAATGTCAGGAAAGTTTTGAGGAGTTGAAGAAGAGACTGATTTCTGCCCTAGTGCTTGTCTTACCTGATCTTACCAAAGGCGTCTCTATCTATTGTGATGCCTCACGACAAGGTCTAGGCTGCATTCTTATGCAAGAGGGTAGAGTTGTTGCCTATGCATCCAGACAGCTGAGGAAACATGAGTTAAATTATTTGACTCATGATCTAGAGTTAGCAGATATGGTACATGCTCTCAAGATTTGGAGGCATTACCAAATTAGTCATAAGTGTGAGATTTATACGAACCATAAGAGTTTGAAGTATATATTCACACAGTCATATTTGAATTTGAGGCAGCGCAGATGGCTAGAGTTAATCAAGGATTATGACTTGGAGATACACTATCACCCGAGAAAGGCTAACGTTGTAGCAGATGCCTTGAGTAGGAGGAGTTATGTGAACATGGCCTAGACAACTCAACTACCTAAAGAGTTGTGTGAGGAGTTTGAATACCTGAATTTGGGTATTGTGGCTAACACCATGGAGTTAGAGGTAGAACCTACTCTAGAATGAGAGATTCGTAAGGGACAACTGAATGATGAGAGGATCAAGGATATTGCTGAACGTATAGTGATTGGTAAAGCCCCAGGATTCCACATGGATGATCAAGGAACAATATGGTTTGGCAAAAGGATTTGTGTGCCAGAAGTGAAGTCTATTAGAGAGTCTATTTTGAAGGAAGCTCATGACTCGGCCTATTCCATACACCCGAGGAGTACTAAAATGTACCTTGATCTTAAAGAGAGATATTGGTGGTATGGACTAAAAAGAGATGTAGCTAAACATGTGGCCATATGTGATATGTGCCAAAGAGTAAAGGCAGAGCATCAGAGGCCAGCAGGTTTACCACAACCCATGAAGATACCCGAGTGGAAATGGGAAGAAGTTGGAATGGATTTCATAGTGGGATTACCTCGTACACAGAGGGGATATGACTCTATCTGGGAAATAGTAGACCATCTGACAAAAGTAGCACATTTTATTCCTGTCAAGACAACTTATTCTGGTGCAAAGTTGGTAGAGCTATACATGGAAAGGATTGTATGTTTACATGGAGTACCAAAGAAGATTGTTTCAGATAGGGGTACATAGTTCACATCACATTTTTGGCAGAAGTTGTATGAGTCCATGGATACAAAGTTGAACTTTAGCTCAGCTTATCATCCTCGGACATATGGGCAGACAGAGAGGACAAATTAGATTTTAGAGGATATGTTGAGAGCTTGTGCTCTACAGTACGGAACAAGTTGGGATAAAAGTTTGCCCTATGCTAAATTCTCTTATAATAATAGCTACCAGAAAAGTCTTAAGATGGCACCGTTTGAGGCGTTGTATTGCAGAAAGTGTAGGACCCCATTGTTTTGGAATCAAACAGGAGAAAGTCAAGTCTTTGGACCAGATCTTTTGCAACTGGCAGAGAAACAAGTACAAACAATAAGGCAAAACTTGAAGGTTGCACAGTCTCGACAGAAAAGCTATGCTGACACGAGAAGAAGAGATTTGGTGTTTGAGATTGGTGACTTTGTTTATCTCAAAGTTTCACCTATGAGAGGAGTTAAGAGATTTCATACCAAGGGAAAGTTGTCACCCAGGTATGTGGGACCATTCAAGATCATCAATAGGAGAGGAGAAGTTGCTTACCAGTTGGAATTACTAGAATAGCTCTTAGGTGTTCATGATGTCTTTCATGTGTCACAACTTAAGAAATGTTTGAGAGTACCTGAGGAACAACTACCTTTGAAAGAACTGGATATCCGAGAGGATCTATCATACAAAGAATATCCAGTGAGAATCTTGGAAACAGCAGAGAGAATCACAAGAAGCAAGATAATAAGAATGTGCAAGGTTCAGTAGAACAGACACTCTGTGGATGAGGCAACATGGGAAAGAGAGGAGGATCTGAGATCTAACTATCCCAATCTCTTTGAACCATCTGTGGAAGGGTATGACCCCGGATACCCACGGCAGATCACATGGGCTGCGCCCCTAGGGGTGGCCCAGCCCACAAGAAGAAGCCTTGCGAGACACGATTCTGCTCGGTGCCTTCCGCAAGACATCAGGAAGATATCCTAAAGATACTACGAGATCTGTTAGGATATGTATGATCCCAAGATTCCTGTAATCAGTTATTACTTTCCGGTTATATCTTAGATCTAACCGACTTGTAACCCTACCTCCCGGACTATATAAGGCAGGCAGGGACCCCCTCTAAAATCACGGCATATCATATCATAGCTAATACAAACCAACAGACCACAGGAGTAAGGTATTATGTCATACTGATGGCCTGAACCTGTCTAACTCGTGTGTCTCTGTTGCCTTCTTGTTCTTGATCTCGCGCTCCTCTACCAATCAATCTACCTTCGTGGGATACCCCTCAGAGGACTACCGATGATAATCTATCAACAGTTGGCGTGCCAGGTAGGGGTTGTGCGTGCTGTTTCCTTGTCGAACAAGATGGTTTTTTCCGCAGGCTCTTCGTTCCTTCCACAGCCCGGCCAGATCTTCATGGTTGGATCCATCTCATGGATCATCAACGCTGACGGAGTCGGAGAGCTCCTCGAGTCAGAGCAGATCGGTTCTACGTCGGCCACCCCTACACCTGCAACTGCAGATCCAATCTCGGAGGCGATTCCGAGGTCTCTTTCAGCAACAACTCACCGTCCGCTTCCTCGCTACCAGAGGAGGCCGATCAACAACGATGATCTGATCAAGTCCATCGATCGGGTCGAACTAAAGCTCGCTGATTGTCTCTCCGTTGCCGAATCGACACTGGACACTCTGGTTCAGCGCCGACCACCCTCTGATCTAGATCTATCGAAGTGTGCTCGAGAAACTGCAAGGGCTATGGCCCTACCTTTCGGATTCTCCAACACCGCCGCCGCTTACCAGCACGCCCTAAGGGACAGACTCATTGACCAGATCACCGTCTAGCTCCCGCCGGTTGTCAACATGCTACACCTAGGCCGGAGCCCGGGCGCACCTCCAAACTATCCCAGAAGAAACTCTAGGCTCCGAGTCTCAGGGTTCTACGGAGACCCTCGCCGAAACCTTCTCCGATCAATTTCTCCTCCCACACTTCCAGGGTGGCACGATCTTCAACGTCAGCATCGATAGCCCTCCTCGGAACGGCAAAACCAAGGAAGAGCGCGCCACTCGAGAGAACCGAAACATCAACCACACGCAATGGTGAGAGAATGAGGTAGCCATCACAAGGGCCGAGGCTGCTCGGAATAATCGGCTTGACTCTCAAGGAAGGCAGCTCCCGCTCTACCGCGACCTCAACAAAGAATTTCTCCACGTCGATGGCCACGATGTCTTCAAGACTCCAAGCGCCAATTTGGCAGTAGCCGCCAACGAGCTCGCTCATTTCCCTCAAACGCTCGAGCTCACCAAGATCGCCACCTGCTTAAAGCGGCTCACTGTCAGGTCAATGAGATCCACGAGGACCAAAGACCCTCGTGCTCTACGAGCACGATTCACCGATCAGCTACGCCGAGGTTGAACCGCCGCCCAAGTCAAAGTCATTTTGCCGACCAGTCATTACCTCTCCAAGGGGTACCCAGGGGCATCGCGCCGAACACCATCACCAACATGACCAGGAGGTCGAACAGGATGCTAGAGTACATCTCAGCAACCTCCGAGATGCGTGGCGGCGTATCGAGCACCGTCGCATTGGTCGCCACAAAGACGAAGTACGTCGCTGCCAGGATTACGAAAGGGAGTACGGCAACCCGGACTCAGCCCTCGAGCCTATCCCTGACCACAACACCGCATATTACGATGTCGACAATCCTGAGGGGCCTCTGGCTTTCACAAAGGATCTCCGAACGCTTCGATGGCCCCATGGCTTTAAGATCACCGGGGTCGAGCCCTATGAAGGAAGAATGAACCCAACTCAGTGGCTGCAGACTTATGCCACTGCCATCTGCGCCGCGGGAGGAGACACCAATGTTATGGCAAATTACCTCCCTGTCATGCTCACGCCACCTGCCATGAGTTGGTTCACTAGCCTTGCACCGGACTCCATCAGCTTGTGGGAAGAGTTGAAGAAAGTCTTCACCGACAACTATATGGCCACGTGTACTCGACCCGGCACGAAGCATGATCTCAGCCGCATCAACCAGAAGCCATCTGAGCTCCTCTGTAGCTACATCCAGCATTTCTCCGAGATGAGGAATTCTATCCCCAACATCACGGAAGCTGAAGTCATCACCGCCTTTATCCGAGGACTCCACCATCGCAAACTTCGCTCCAAATTCAACCGTAAGCCGCCAACTAGTATCGGCGAAATGATAACTACCGCCAACTAGTACGCTAATGCAGAGGAAGCCGAGGTGCGCTTCAACGAGGATGCAGGCACTCAACGACCACCCCAACGATACGACGATTGCCCCAATGACCGATGTCACAACGATCGCCGCCCCGACGACCGCAGCTATCATCGCGATAGCGGCCGTGATCGAACAGGAGGACATAGGCCTAGCCAAAATCATCGCCGCCGGCCAGAGCACATCTTCACCGCCGCTAGTCAACCTTGCGCCAAGTGTAACTACGACGAGCAGTACCAAAAGATACTCGACGGCCCGTGCCCTCTTCACAAGAACGCCAAGCACAAGATGAAGGACTGCATTGGTCTAGCCAGGGAGTTCTAGGACAAGAGGCTCGATGATGACAACAATGGAACAGGAGGTCACCGACCGCCTGGGAACAACAACAACGCCTTTTAGGACCACGATAAGGTGGTCGCCACCATCTTTGGGGGCCTCGCCTCCACCAAGAGTCAAAGGGAATAGAAGCTTGCCGCTCGATGAGTGCTCGTCGTCGCTTCAGAAGAAACGACCACCGACCCCAGCTATCGCCCAGGTCTGAGACCCCCATCACCTTCAGCAGGGCCAACCAGGGGGTAGACATACCATATATAGGGCATTTCCCCCTCGTCCTCGACGCAACCGTCTAGAAGGTGCTATTCAGAAAAGTCCTTGTTGATGGTGGCAGTGCTTTGAACCTACTCTTTGCTAGAGCCCTAAGGGAGTTGGGCCTCGCGATAACAGATCTCACACCCTTGGACTCCTCCTTCTAGGGTGTGGTACCTAGAAGGGCATCTAGGCCACTTGGAGAGATTACCTTGCCAGTACAGTTCGATACAGCAAGCAACTACCGCATCGAGCATATCAACTTCTACGTCGCCGACTTTGACACCGCCTACCATGCTATACTTGGCCGGCCAGCTCTGGCCAAATTCATGGTCGTACCGCACTACGCGTATTTGGTGTTTAAGATGCCTTCGCCTGCTGGAGTCCTAGCTCTGCAGACCAACCTTTCCGTCGCCTACGCCTACGAGACAGAGAGTCTCGCCCTCGCCGAAGCCACCGACCTCTCCATCTAGATGGCTAGCGTGGTCGCCGAAGCCAGGATAGTACCCGCCGATGACATGGAGATTCTAGAGCTTGAGCTTCCCTGTGCCTCCGCCAAGTCCAAGGAAATCAAGGAGGTCAGCCTCGACCTCAATGACACTTCCAAGACCATGAAGATTGGGGCTCATCTTGACCCCAAATAGGAAAGCACGCTCGTCTCCTTCCTACGTGCCAACACCGATGTGTTTGCTTGGAAACCTGCAGACATGCCGGGGGTACCACGGGAGAAGATCGAGCACTCCTTGAATGTCTCGCCGACCGCCAAACCGATCAAGCAGAAACTTCGCCGATTCACGCCAGACAAGAAGGAGGCTATTAGGGTAGAAATAAAACGGCTCTTAGCTGCCGGGTTTATAAAAGAAGTGTATCATCCAGATTGGTTAGCAAACCCTGTTCTCGTTCAAAAAAAGAATAAAGAATGGAGAATGTGCGTTGATTATACTGATCTTAACAAACACTGCGCTAAAGACCCCTTCGGCTTGCCTCGGATAGACGAGGTTGTAGACTCTACCGCCGGCCGCGAACTACTCTCTTTCCTTGACTGTTACTCCGGCTATCATCAGATCTCCCTCAAGGAAGAAGACCAGATAAAGACGTCATTCATTACACCTTTTGAAGCATACTGCTACAAAACTATGTCCTTCGGAATCAAGAACGCTGGGGCTACCTATCAAAGGGCCATTCAGATGTGCCTCGACCAGCAAATCGGTCGCAACATCGAAGCATACATCGATGACGTGGTCATCAAAACCAAGACCGCCGACAACCTTATCGCCGACCTCAAAGAAACCTTTGCCAATCTGAACAAGTACCGATGGAAGCTGAACCCTTCAAAGTGCATTTTTGGAGTTCCATCCGGTATACTGCTGGGCTACATCGTCAGTGCTCGAGGCATCGAGCCTAATCCTGACAAGGTCTCCGCCATCACCAATATGAAACGGCCAACATGTGTCAAGGATATACAAAAGCTTATAGGTTGCATGACTGCTTTAAGTCGCTTCATATCACGCCTCGGCGAAAAAGGGTTACCCTTTTTTAAGCTCCTCAAGGCCTCTGAGCACTTTTCCTGCTCAGAGGAGGCAGACTCAGCTTTCGAACAGCTCAAGTTGTTCTTGATAAAGCCGCCGATCATGACAGCGCCAAGGCCAGATGAGACTCTACTCATATACATCGCCGCCACTTCTCGTGTCATGAGTACAGCTATCATCGTTGAATGCGAGGAAGCTAGCCATGCTTACAGGATGCAATGTTCGGTCTACTTTATCAGTGAAGTACTCAATGAGCCAAAAACTCGTTATCCTCAGGTACAAAAGCTGTTATACGCAATTCTGATTACGTTGCGCAAGCTCCAGCATTACTTCGAATACTACAAGATCGCCGTGGTCACTGAGTTTCCCCTGGGGGACATTCTTCGCAACAAAGAAGCCAATGGCCGCATCATTAAGTGGGCTATTGAGCTTGGCACCTATTCCATTGAATTCAGAAGCAAACCTACCATTAAGTCACAGGCGCTCGCTGACTTCGTTGCTGAATGGACCGAGATCCAAGAGCCCATCGCCACCGCTTGCCCCAAGCACTGGGCGATGTACTTTGATGGCGCCCTTAACATCAACGGTGCCGGTGCGGGCATTCTGTTCATTACACCGACCAAGGATAAGCTATGTTACATTCTTCGGATACACTTCCTGGCCTCCAACAATGCCGCGGAATACGAAGCATGTCTCCATGGTCTTCGTATAGCCATCATGCTCGGCGTCAAATGCCTCATGGTGTATGGAGATTCCGCGTTGGTTATCAACTAGCTCAACAAAGACTGGTCCTGTTCTAGTGAGAAGATGGATGCATACTGCGCCGAAATCAGGAAGCTTGAAGGGAAGTTCTACGGTATCGAGTACCACCACATGGTACGAGATCAAAATCAACCAGCCGACCAGCTCTCAAAAATAGGTTCGTCTCGCGCCGCGGTTCCACCGGGGGTCTTCGTGCAAGATCTCCTAGTGCCATCCATTAAAGAAGAAAAGGAAGTTGAGGAGGTTCCCCCTGCCGAGCAGTTGGTACTTGCGGTGCCTTCGCCGGTTGCCGATTGGAGGGAGCAATTCATCAAGTACCTCACCAACTCTGAAGTACCCGCCGACAAGACCTATTCTGAACGCCTAATCCGCCGAAGTAAGCACTATGTGTTGTTAGACGGTAACTTGATGAGGAAGATGCAAGGAAGGGATATTGCAGAAGTGTGTCCCTCAAGACGAAGGAGTGAAGCTGCTTCACGAAATTCATTCTGGTTCTTGTGGCAATCACGTGGCCTCGAGAAACCTGGTTGGCAAAGCTTTCCGAGCTAGCTTCTACTGGCCCACGGCCATCTCTAATGCAGAAGACCTCGTCCAACACTATGAAGGATGTCAGTTCTTCGCCAAGCAAATACACGTACCGGCACAGCAATTGCAGACCATCCCAGCTTCTTGGCCTTTCGCATGCTGGGGACTGGACATGATTGGGCCCTTTAAGCCAGCGCTAGGAGGTTTCAGGTATGTATACGTCGCCATTGATAAGTTCTCCAAGTGGATCGAGTACAAACCGCTCGTTTCAGCTACTGCAAAGAAAGCAGTCGACCTCTTTGAAGATATCATACACAGGTTCGGTCTCCCGAACAGCATTATCACCGACATCGGAACCACGTTTACCGGCCATCATTTTTGGGATTTCTATGAAGGCCGATGCATCTCTATTAAGTACATTTTCATTGCTCATCCTAGAGCTAATGGCCAAGTTGAGCGGGCTAATGGTATGATCCTTGACGCCCTCAAAAAGAGGCTATATTAGAAAGAAGAAAAGCATCCGGGCAGATGGCTCAAAGAACTACCGGCTGTGGTCTGGGGACTGCGCACTCAAGCTAGTCGTAGTACCGGTGTGTCTCCATATTTTTTGGTCTATGGCTCAGAGGCCATACTACCAGCAGATGTTGCCTTCCGAGCACCCAGGGTGGAAAATTATGTTGAAGAGCAGGCCGCGGCTATTCGGACAGAGGACATTGACCGGGCCGAGGAAGAATGCCTGATCACCTGCACCACACAGCCAAGTATCTAGAAGATCTATGAAGGTACTATAACCACAACATAAAAGGTCGTTTATTCACCGTCGGCGACCTCGTTCTCCGCAGAAAACAAAAGACCGAAGGGTTGCATAAGCATTCTTCCCCTTGGGAAGGGCCCTACGTCGTCAAAGAGGTCACCCGACCAGGATCTTATCGCTTATGTGACTTAGATGGGATTGATGTCCCACTGGCCGATCGGCCCCCATGTCAGCCTATCGTGGTCATCTTCTATGGAGAGTCCACTGGTGTCCTTTGGAACCTTCTGGAGTTGTTTACACCATGGAAAACATGATTTACTTTGACGAATAGGTCCACCTTGATGGTTTTCTGGATAAACCCGGCTGAAAACATAGATTCACCAAAACTCGTGGAATTTGTTAGTTTAAACACCTATACCTATGTTTGGTGATGGAATTAAGCATATATGCAGGTTATGTGGATGGTTTATAATTGGCGCTAGTGACCATCAACACCCCACCGCCCACTGACGCAAACGTCTTGGTCGTGGAATTGTCAACAATGGCCCCCAAACTATAGCAGCAGAGACAAGAGGCGAGAGGAAAGGCTATACCTGCTATCTTGTCTCTCCAAAGCTCCTGATTCCATCCCAAAGCTTTTGCCTTCCACCCTACTGAGCCGCCTACGCCTCCTACCAGGACCATGGCGGAGCGGACAAGGTCATGTGTTGACCAGGCTAAGTTCGACTAGTTGCGAGAGAGGGGGGTGATCTCGGAGGCCGCCGAGGAGCTCAAGTGGAGAGTTCGGGTGAGAAACTTTGTTGAACGTGGTGTAGCTTAGGTCCTTTGGTCATGTTGTAGATGGTTTCTAGCCTATGTTGGTTGCTTTTCGCTACAGATTTCTTTCTAGTTGTCTTTGATCTGATCTATAATATGCTAACCATTCATGAGTGTCTTTGATCACTATTGAAGCCAACTCGTCTTTGATAAATTTTGTTGACCTTGAAAAAACTGTGCAGCGAGGAGTTCATCTAAATAAGTCTCGCCTCGATCTAATGCAGAACGCAGGAGCCATAGCTGTTGACTTTTACTGTGAACGCAAGAAAGTCCACCCGCTGAGTATTTGATCTCGTAGGATAGAATAAAGTGTCGTATGGAGTTGCAATTAGTCTACCCCTCGACTACCGTGGCTTCTTGGATTAGAGTGAAATAAGTATAGAAAAGACCTATCACAACCGCACCGGGCATTCAAGTGTCAAGCATGTCATGGTGGTCAAAAGCCCTTTCTCTGGATTCACTTCTTGTGCCCAGCTTTCCTGCCACATTCGCTTGACTCTCATCAGCTGTGCAAGGTATATATGAAAGGAGGGTCCCCCTTCCCTCATTTGATAGCATTTGCATTAATCGCCTACCTTCTGGATCCCCCTCACCCGTTTGTATTTTCCCAACCGCGTTTGATGCTGGTTTGAGGATCTAAATAAAGGTAACGTGCTTCATATCAAATCATACTATTTGTATGAACTTATTATCGCGTTCCATGCTGGTTTGAGGATCTCGATTGATATTTATTCTAACTGAAATCATGCTTACAGATGGCAACTAGTTACCATACCATGGATGTTTACTCTACAACAAACGATCACAACTTTTCTCCTGACCACGTCCGTCTATGATATTAGATGAAATGACATTTACCTATTTCTTGTAAACCGTATGTTTGCCTGATAGACTGAGCAGCGTAAATTTGAATGGGCTAGACATGTAACTCTTGTACTCAGCTATGAGTAGAACTTTTTCCGAATCGGCTATGCTACAAATAGGAGTTGCACCGTCTGTGGCTACATGCATGAAGTAGTAAGGTAGGAGTAGTTGGATTCCTAAAGCAGCAGCTTCAAACATAGCCGAGGGAGTGGAGACTGTCATAGAACCGACCAATTTATAAGAGCACAAATACAATGTCAACCACCGGAGCGGTCACGTTGTCATACTTGAGCCTATATAAATCTGGTAGTCTGTCGAGTGTCGCGAAGGACCTCGAAACATAACCAACATACAACCAAGATCGTACATGATTCAACACACATGTCACATGTTACATAAAGTTCACAAGTAATTCAACATACATCGGAGTATGAAAAAACTTATTACAACCCAAGGTTCAAATTTAGTAGCAAAAGCAACATAGTTTTGAAACCATAACTCACACGATTTAGATACATGCTAGTTCCAGGAACAAGTCCAACAAAAGCATCCTGAACAGCTAATATAGAAGGACCGTGCCCACAGTCTCACTCCTCGTCCATAGCTGGAGAGAAGCAGTGCTTGCAATAACCATGATACATAGTACCATCTGCAACAAGTAGGAAATAAACCCTGAGTACTGGAATGTACTCAGCTAGACTTACCCGTCATAAACCAAAAATAAAGAGACACCAAGGATTATGCAAGGCCATGAAAGGTAGAGCTGGCTTGACAACATTTTGCATAAAAGTGGAAGTAATACATGTCTTGATCTGATCAGTTATTCTAGCAACAAGTTATACCTATTAAAATTAAGCATGTCTAGGTTGGCACCTGTACTAGAGCAATCACTTGAATTAAGATGAAGCACAAACAATAGTAACCATATCTAGTGTAATATTTTCATGTTCATCATAACCATCACATTCCATCAAGTTACTACGATGAAGGGGCTCAGTCAAGTTTCTCACTATCCAGGAGAGACGGCGATTCGAATCGATTGCAACCAACTGGGCAAAAATCGTAACACAAACCCACACTTCCCCATCGGGGTGATGTCGAGTCACCTTTGGTACAACTTAGGACTCAACTTCGGGGGTTCGATTAGCGTCACACCCTTAGGGACTGACTAGCTACCAGGATGCTTAGACCCAGCCTGCCCTTGGGCTCACATCTGGCTCCCCACACATTCTTACTACCTCCAGTGTGCGCACTTGGACAGAATGACTCCTGGCCTGAGTTGAGCTACTCGGCTTCGCGGTCAGAATGAGTTATCCAGCCAGCTAAGTGAGAGGCTGCGTTCAAAATGACAAGAGGGCCTCCAACGATGTAGTCCTTAATCGGCACAGACGGAATCACATGAATCAACCTAACACATAGACTCTGTTTGGCCTCCATTTACATCATCACATGGTTCTTTTCCTTGATAGCAAATATAGACAACCATGATCTTGTATCCACCTATATCTCGCAGGTTACAGGAAATCACCCGACTTCCATCGAGCTAAGCATGGCTAAGCAATATTTGATCTAGGACCTACATAGGGTTCAAGGTATATATTTCTAGACAAGGAGATTATATACATCAAGTGTTTCCAAACAACTCCTACAACTTAATGCATCAAACATAAAGAACTCAAGTGGGTATTTATAAAACATAGGAGGCTTAGAATGCTCCGGGGTTTGCCTTTCAAGTAGGTTGAGGGTCGGTGGTCAGGGCACTCGGGCAACTCCTCCTAATCCTGTCCTTCTCCTTCGAAAACCTCTAGCTGTGGAATTTCCTACGGGTCTCCTCTCGTTCGAGTTCAAACTCTAGTGGGGTCACTCCCTCTGTTGATCCTATATGCATGAGCACATAGATAAATATAAAGAATGCACAAGGGATGATATGTATGATATGGTGCAATGCATATATACATACATTCTTAGCAACATGATGACAAGGTGATAATATGATTAATTTAATTTTACTGAGTAGGTGCATATCTCTTCTCTAGTACAAGAAACATACACTCACCTCTTTCTAGCAACCTAAGGTAAAGTTGTTCATCATTAGTAAGAGGCACCAAGCTCACACAAAGCAATCAAGTCAAGAAACTAGATGCAAGTGAATTATAGAGCAATAAATAACTAAGTGCATACAACCAATCAAAACTAGGCATAACCAACTGTACCAGCAGGTTATATATATCACCAACATGTAAAAAAGTATAATGGTCAGACCCAAATCAATTTTATATAAGCCTTTATTAATTTATCAATTAATTTAGATGAAAATTGGAACTGCTACTTTCAGTGCTCAATAAATTCTGGAAAAATTACATAAGCCCATACATGCTCCCTAGAGCCTACTGTTACAATTTCATGCCATTTGAACAAGTACAACAACGTCTACAAAAATGACAAGTTACATAGGCTTATAACAACTTAAATAGGTTTAGCACAGTGAAAAGTGTCAAGCAACAGATTTACTATTTTTCTTATATTCCTCATAATGCAAGAATGCTGTCAAAAATAATTTCATGCCCATAAGTTATATAGATCTACCACAGTTAATTTCACAAGAAAATAGCATTTAATAAAGCTAAATTACAAAGTTATACTCAAAGCATGCCAACTGTAGTTTTAATATTTTTCCTAGCTACAGCATGTCAAAATAAGACCAACAAAATTGGAATTACATTTTTAGCATCTCCCAAACTCAAGTTATGCATCTTACAAGATTAATAGGAAATAAACAAGGTAAACTTAAACAGGGTATAAAATTGTGGCACATACCAAGTTTTATATTTTTAACATATAGTACTCATCAAGATGAAGCCAACAAAATTTGGTTCACTCGATTGGGACACTCTTAGAATTAGTTATGAATTTTACAAGTTAGCATCAAATTCTGTAAAAGAATAAAAAGAAAAACATCAAAACCCTAGTAAATACTAAATGCACCCGGTGCAGTACACCCTAGAGGCGCTAACAACCAGGCCCCGCTGTCAACATGACCCCACCTATCATCCCCACCTAAGCAGAAGCATGGTTGACCGGCGCGAAGCTTGCTGACAGCGAGGTATCTGGCGACACAGCCACCACCATCCACTTCCCCTCATCATTCCGCACTCAAAGAGATAGGTGGTTGGATCTATTACGACCGTTAGGCATGGTGGCGGCGCTCATGATGGATGATGGAGGTGCACGGTGGTGCTCCGGCCATCACCGGCCATGGCGAGCTCGGGCGAGCTCAACTACAGCTCTAGGGTGACCTAACAGAGATCTAGGGTTAACATTTTGGCTCACAGAGACGCCAGCGAGGCAAAGCCGCGTGCATGGCCACACGGTGGTGTGAGTGCAACGGCGGCGCTGTGGCGTTCCGGTGAGCCAGGAGACGGCAATCTGCAACCGTCTTCCAATTGAGCTTCACCGTCCTAAGGCTATGTTCTAATGCCTAGAAGCAAGAGAGGAATAGGACCGGGCAAGCGTGGCCATGGTGGCATGCATGGCGGTAGCGCGGTCGGTTCACGGTGGTGGGTGCGGCATTCTGCCTTTGACAAGGCCAGAATTGGCCAAAGGCCAACGGCTACAGCTACTACTAACTCTAGAGACTACTGAACAAGTGAGAGAGAGAGTGGTGCATGCGTGAGGTGGCTCGGTCATGGTGAGGTCAAGCTCGGCAACGCAATGTGGCCATGGCGACCGTGGTGATGGCGCATTGGGCCTCACCTTGGCTCAAGAGGCGACGCTAGCGGGTCGGTATGGTGGAGCGCGACACAACAACACTATGGTTGAGTTGAATTGACCGGTGGTGCATCGGGGGTGGCTAGCTTGGCCAGCGAGAGCACGACGGTGGTGCAGCGCGGTGGTCTCCGCCTCTGCTGTGTGATGGTGAGAGAGAGGGAGAGCGAGAGAGTGAGTGAATGCGCGAGAGGGTGGGCGCCCGTGTTCTCCCCCTTCTGGCTAGATAGCATGGGCCAACGCTGGCGTACGGCTGCCACGCGGCTCACGTGGCCTGACCCTGGTCGGCCACTGCCCGCGGCGTTTGAACCGGCAAGGGTCGATTCAGGCTGACAAAAACCCGATTTTCTCCCCTCCAGATCTCCCAATCCATGAAGTGTTTGGTAAACCAATTTAACCATTTTGTAGAGCTACATGAGTACTCCAACTTTGCTTGAAGAAGTTTGGCCAAATTCGAAATAGTTTGCAAACTAAAATTCACCAAAGGTGGGTACAAGGAAACTAAAAGTCAGCTCAGGACTTAGCCATTTTTTTGGTTTCAAAAACAGCATCAAGTAGATTTTTGTGAGCTCTATTTGACTAACTTAGGCACTGACTCAGCTCTTGACCATAAAACAAGGTTTGTTCTACATGAGCTAAACTACAACTTTTATTTAGGGTCTACTGTCATGCAAGCTCTCTAAATAATTAGTCAAGATAGGTCAAACAACTAACAAGATAAAGGGTATTTCTAGTCATACCAACACTTAGAAGCAATTTTGGACCAAGTCATGAATATAAACTAGGTTCCATTTTTCATCCTTAGTGTGTCTAAGTTGTTTTGGTGACCAAAGAACACCCACTTGCATTACCAAGCATGATCACTAAACATTCACAAGGCAATTTAAACACTTTATGAAAATAATCACAACTAGA
Organism: Miscanthus floridulus; assembly: GCF_019320115.1. Classification (NCBI taxonomy): domain Eukaryota; kingdom Viridiplantae; phylum Streptophyta; class Magnoliopsida; order Poales; family Poaceae; genus Miscanthus; species Miscanthus floridulus. Next base: position 45,741,179 of record NC_089593.1, read on the forward strand.
CAATGTATCCTTTCATGCTCATGAATGCAAATGTATGAATGATGCTTATGCTCATGCAATGCAAGTGCAGGAATGCAAGCTTAACACTGGGGTGTTACAGAGATGATCAGAACCAATGAAACCATGTATCCATTGGTGTTGCTAGCTGCAGCCCCTCAGCTGCTGTGAGCATGCGACACCTTGGATTGGACTGCACCGTACTTCACCGGATGACAGAAGGTTTGGCCGTCTAAACCATTCACTACTCGGATACTAGTAATGCTGAATGTGGTGCACTCATGTGTAACACCCAAAAAAATTTTACTACAAATTAGCAATTAATTCTTAGCCTTTATTACATTTTCTAGGTATTTTCAACTTAGGCCAAATAATAAATATTGGATAAATAAAATAAACTATAAGGTTTAGAAACTTGTTTGTTGCATTCATGTCGAAGCATATTGTTTTTGGTTGAGTGTAGGGTTAGATGATTTAAAGTTGAATTCAAATCCCATTTGAATTTGGCTTAGAATTGAAAATAGAGAAAATAGATTTGGAAAAGGTTTTGTTTTTGAAAAAAATTCTCTTTTCTTCCATTCTGGCCCAACCCTTGGTTTAGGCCTGGCCTTTTCTTTTTTTCCCCTGTCCGCACTGGCCCGCAACGGCACCACACGCGGCCCAGCCTGCCGCACCGGCCCACTCGGTGGCCTGCCCCGCACGCCAGCACTAGCCCTCACCGCGCGGCCCTTTTTCTCCTCCCGTGCGCACACCGCACGCCAGCGCGCGGCCCAGCCCAGCACCCGGCTTGCTCGGCCTTCACCACCCGCGCGCCTGCGCCGCACGTCGCTCTTTCCTCCCTCACTGCCCTGCGGGACCCCCTGTCAGCGCTGGCCCATTCCTTCTTCCTCGCGCTGCTTCTTTCTTTTCTTGCTCCCGGTAATGGCGCTCCGGTGTACGGCAAGCCACTACGCTGGCGTTCCTGCAAGGAAAGCACCCAATCTCGCCCTCGCCCCCGCCTCCCTTCCTATTTCTGCCACTGTTCGCCTAAACGGTCGTTTAGCCCGTTTAAACACCGTGTAAACGCTATACAGTGGTGCGTCGTTTCCGTTTAATCACTCGTTTACTCCGTTTAATTGGCCGTTTAGCCCGTTTAATGGGACGTTTTGCCCGAATAATGGCTAAACGGTAGGTGACCGACTGTTTACCGTTTAGCGTTTAGGAAAACACTGATTTCCGCTCACTGTTCGGCCTATAAAACCCCGAGCCGAGCCCCACCATCTCTCCCATCCTCTGCCCGTAGCCAAATCCCACTGTCGCCGTAGCTCTCCCTCATCAGCGCCTCGAAGCTCGACGCCGACATTACTCGAAGCTCCACAATGACCTTCCGTGGCCGTAGGTACCTTCTATTTGAAGTTTTGGTGATGGATTCCTTGGATTTGACCTCACCCGCATGTTTTTCTCTCTCCAGAGCTCCGTCGCCGTCGACCTAGCCCCTAGAGCCTGTCCCGAACGCCGAGAACGCCTTCACCGGACTCGCGGTGAGCTCCCGACCCTCCTCGTACCTTCCATTCTCTATTTCACGCCCTAGAACGCCGTATCGGCGATCCCCAGTTGAAGCCGGCCATGGAGCCACCGCGGAACCGAGCCACCAGCGTGATTCCACCCCTGATTTTCCTCTCAACGAGTTCGCGAGGTTCCGTAGATCGTGTATATGCTTTTGTTTCGTCTTGAGATGGCTAGAACCATTGTACCAGAGGTTCGCCGCTGTGACTGTCTTGCCGGCGGCCATGGTGTGCTCACTGGAGTTCCTGTGCAGCGGCGCAGGACTCACCGTGCCATCCGATCGGCTCTGGACGGTCGGGATTAGATGCCACCGGTTGGATCATAAGCGGTCCACCAGTTGGACCATGGACGCGGTCTACAGCGCCACATCAGCGCGCCCACGTGTGCGTGGTGCACCGCGCTAACCAGAGGGCGCCACACGTTCGCCCAGTCAGCCGCAGGTCAAACCTGCAGTCAGCCGCGTGCATTTTTCAGAAAAAACCCCTGTTTTCTCATAATCAACCCGCAGTCCATTTCAATTCAAAGTAGTTATTTTTTAATCATGTTTTTATTCACTTTAGACCCTGTACTTTCCAGATTTAGTGCTCGCAGTCCAATAACCGTGAATATTCATATTTTTAATTGTTTTAATTCAAAAATAGGTTTAGTTTATTTACAAAAATGCCATTACATCTTATTTCATGCATAAGTTTGCGTTTTAAGTCTGATTTGAGTGATTCTTTTGCTCACGTGTTCCTAGCAATGGGTAGAATAGATTTATAAGCTTTTCAACTTATGTTTTCACTGTTTGGTGTACTGTTCTAATGGAAGTCTATCTTGTATGCATGCAATGATTGGTATGATGCTTGATTGGTGGTTGGATCACGATTAGAGGGTGAGCCATTTGAGGTGACTGAGGACCCACAGCAGGATCAACAGTACTTCTAGGATGACTTTGAGGAAGGCAAGTGTACCAAAGGCCCCTTGTTACCTATGAACTATTACCATTCATATTCATGCATGTGTTTAATTTGAAATGCCTTTAAGGACTTTACCTAGATGATTACTTGTACCACATATCCTTGATACCTGAGGTTTTTGGGTAGGCATTTTGACTAGATGTTGCAGCGCTTAACATGAAATAATTGTTAAACTTGATTAAAGGCTATATGCAATGTGATAAAATGGAGCTTTTTAGCAACAGATAGGGGGCTAGAGTACGGGGTTGAGTACTCTAGTGCCTCTCCCTAAGGACTCAATCCTGAAGCGGCAACCTAGGAGGGACCGTACAATCCCAAGTGTCATATGGCTCTGACTTTAACCTGTTAACTAGATTGTACTAGCTCGTCTGTAGCTCTAGTAAGGGGTAAGAGGGTATCTTTCCTTTTTCTGTTAGGGTGTGCCCCGTGCTGCGATGCCCACGTGTGCCATTCCTTTGTAGCTATGACCTATTAGTGCAACTAGCTAAGGGTTTCATAGTGAAACTCTGCCACACTTCTTGGGAAGAGGTGTAGTGGGTCTCGCGAACCTCGGCATTGGGAATCACGGCTCGGTGGGTAAAGTTGTACAATTTCTGTAGAAATAATTAACCTGTTATAATAGCCGTGCTCACAGATTTGAGCGGTCTGGATCCTTCAGGATTAGTGTTTACTGTGGATGATGGATGGTTGGGAATTGAGATAAACATGACTATACTTTGATATCACTTGGGAATTGGGACTGTTCATTAAAGTAGTGATTCAGGATGCTAAAATTCGATCAACTAAAATTTCGAACCGCGGTCAAATAGTGTCAAGCCTTTTTGAGCCTCATAGATCCCTTTGATATACTTGCTAAGCATGGTGAGCTTACACTTGCTTTACATCCAATGAAAATCCTAGATAGGTAACAGATAATGGATATGAAGAGTTTCCGGAGGATGTCCAGGACTACTAGGGAGACGTTCACTAGTTGGAGTCCCTGTGGCAGTTGGGCTAGTTATTCCGCTGTGATTGTAATAATATTGCCTTTGAGCAAACTTTGTATTCATTTTATGATGAGATATGCGATGTAATAAGTACTTTACTTTGATACTATTGCAATTTGTGATATATGTGTGTGTTTGTACATCCTGGGCGCACATATATGAGTACTTGGTTTTGCTATGCAAAATTGGGTACGACAAATTGGTATCAGAGCTATAACTGACTGTAGGATGAACAACCAAGTTAGAAATGGACGTTTCTAGGATCACATTATCTTTATTTTTACAACCTTTACTTTGCTATAAATTTTTTTGCTTATATTCTATCCTTTATCTGTTGCCAAAAATTATTTTGTTCTAATACTCAACCTTTTCATTCTTGTAGATGGCCCGTACCAAGCAGACCCCACGCAAGAGGACCTTCCTGATGCCCACCAGGAGGACCAGGTTCACATTAGGCAAGCATGTCCCGGCACATCTGGTGAAAGCTCTGAGGAACCAGGAGGAGGAACCGCCTGTGGAGGTGCCCATGGGGGAACCTCTGGAGGACTTGCTGGAAGATCCAATGGATGAAGAAACAGAAGAGGGACCCATGTTCGAGGAGCCCATTGAGATAGAGGAGTCTGAGGAGGATCCTATCGAGGAGCATGAACAAGGTGGCCAAGAGGGAGCTGGTGACCCCGATGATGGAGATGACTCTAATGATTTTGATGCTGATGGAGGTGATGACGGTGGAGATGGTGGTGATGGTGGTGATGATGGAGTAGACGGTGGAAATGGAGGTGATGACAGTGATGATGATCACAATGCACTGTTGGCTCAGGGATGGACCATGGAGATCCACTACGACTTGGAGGGTGATGCCTACTACCACCCCAGAGGCACTGTTCAGTACAGGACGGAGCATTGGACCCACCCCGACTACACCGACTTCTGGGAGACAGAAGTGTACATTCGAGAGGGGACTCGGGTGCGCTACATCCACCGCGCCACCACCGCATGGCTCACACGTGCGACCATCATCAGGGATGCAGCTCGACAGGCGTTGATGGTCAACCGTGACCGCCACTTCGACGACATTGCCTGGGAGGACGACCGCTATCTTCCCCGCCATCGGAGCGGACAATCCACATGCAACATCGCTGCACTACTTGGAGAGGCGAACCTGAGGCTGAGGCCTATCTTGTTGTGCTTGGCTGAGACCAACACCGACTTTGATCAGACCCTGGACGAGCTCGATGTCATGGGGAAGGCCTATATGCAGCTTGCCCGTGAAAACACTACACTGAAGCAGCAGCTAGGAGGTCCAGATGTGGAAGAGCCAGGAGTACCTGCTCAGTCGCCCCCGAGGAACAGAGGAGAGTTTGGAGACCCTAGCACCAGCACCAATGTCGACCCGTACCCATAGGAGAGTCTTAAAAATATGTAATAAACACGCGTAGTTACGCGAGAGAGTGTTTAGTTTCTTTTAATGGTTGAACAAGTGTCACTTTCATGGTTGGATGTTTATCATTATGAATAAAGTTTGATTTGGATCTTTGATATGGTTGTGATGACTTGTGGGCATGTCCACGGTCATTTAGTTAAGATTAAGGTTTAAGGATATTATGAATAAATAGTTGGGTTTCGTTTTATCATGCTGTCCATTCTGTATCATTCTGAGCAGTCTGTCTTTATCAGTTCATATCTCATAATCTAGATGTCCAATGATCATGAAATTTTTATGAAGATAAGTAGACTTCAACATCTTTCTTTTGGCTCTAGAATCACCTCAATACCTATTATAAATTGTGAGATACAGCTGTTGTAAGTTGAGATTTCTGTGCTGTCGGAATTCTGGAATAGTACTGCTTGTCGTCTGTATTTGACTAAGTAAACGTCAGAATCTGAAAAAGTGTTCTAAACGAAAGTTGTAGATAATTGTATAAGCTTTCCAGAAAGTTAAAACACGCAATCATATGATAAACAGAGAGTGAGATATACTCGTTTTACTGAACTGCTATTGTCCAACTCGCCGGAAAAGTTCAGAACAAATATCTTCTTGTATACCCTACATATACCCCTTGCCTACACCTACTCTTATTACACCAGTATCTTTTAAGAGTTATAAGCTTGGACATGTGAGACTTATATGATGCATCTACAGATGGTGAACACCAGGAGGAACAACCAGGGAGGCGAGGAACTGCCACCACCTCCCCCAGTCACCATGGAGCAGCTGATGATGATGCAGACACAGTTGCTTCAGCAGATGGCCCAGAATATGCAGAACATGGGGCAAGGGAATGAGAATGCACCCCCTCATGCCAGAGATAAGAGGGGAGAGTTCCTGAAAGGACACCCACCTATATTCAAGCACTCTGCCGACCCACTTCAAGCTGACGACTGGCTACGTGCCATTGAGAGGCAACTAGAGATTGCCCAGTGTGATGATAAGGAGAAGGTTTTATATGCTTCTGGACAGTTGCAAGGAGCTGCACTGGATTGGTGGGACTCATTCCGCTTCAGCCACACCGAAGCTAATCCCATCGCTTGGGCTGAGTTCCGCAGTGCCTTCCGCTCTCACGACGTGCCTGCGGGACTGATGAAGCTAAAGAAGAAGGAGTTCTTGGCTCTCAAGCAGGAGAGCATGACTGTTGCTGAATATCGTGACAAGTTCATACAATTGTCATGGTATGCACCGACTGAGGTAGATGAGGATAGAAAGAGGCAGGAGTTGTTTATGGAGGGTCTGAATGATGGTCTCTAGTACCAGTTGCTGTCTCATACTTTTGCTAACTTCCAACAGTTGGTGGATAAGGCTTTAGTAATCGAGAACAAGCGCTGCTAGATGGAGGACAAAAAGAGGAAGTTTCAAGGACAACAATCCAGGAGCAACTCTCGCTTCCGTGCCAACCCTCAACAAGCTCAATCTCAGCAGCGCTATCAAGGTCAGTCAGGTCTCAACCGCAACTAGCAACCCCAGCGTGCACAGCAGCAGCAGCAGCAGTACAAGGCACCAGCTCAGTGCTAGCAGCAGCCCAACAATGTACCTGTGAGGAACAATGCCCCCAATGCTCCACAGAGGAATGGTGCACCAAAGGCGCCAAATGCAGTTAATGATAATAAATGCTTCAATTATGGAGAGCTGGGACATTACTCCAACAGATGCCCCAAGAAGATGGCTAACTCGCAGCAGAATTATGTTCGGGGGAAGGTGAACCATGTGACTGCTGAAACGGCTTAGGAGGCACCAGATGTGGTGATCGGTACGCTTCCGATCAACTCAAACTCAGCTACAGTACTTTTTTATTCTAGTGCCTCGCATTCCTTCATAGCATATACATTCATAAAGAAGCATGGTATTCCAGTAAGTGTTATGAAGAAACACATGTTAGTAAGCTCACCTGGAGGGGTAATGAAAGCAGAGTGGATATGCTTAGCTGCTAGTCTCAGCATAAGGGGGGTAGAATTTCAAGCAAATCTTGTAGTCATGAACTCAACTGGTATTGACGTCATCTTGGGTATGGATTGGTTAAGGTTGCAGAAAGCAGTTATTAATTGTTGCAATAGTTCTGTGAATCTTACCACTTCATCTAGAGAGGAAGTTGTGTATGTGGCAACTCAGTCAGCTGCAGAAATCTATTGGGTTAATCAATTGGAGGGCACAACCTTAAAAGATATAAGGATAGTAAATGAGTACCCAAATGTCTTCCCTGAGGAATTGCTAGGTATGCCACCTGAACGAGACATCGAGTTTATAATTGAACTTTTACCTAGAACTGCACCCATAGCTAAGAGACCCTATAGAATGGGAGTGAATGAATTAGCAGAACTTAAGAAACAATTAAGGGAATTGTTAGATAAGGGTTATGTTCAACCTAGTTCTTCACCTTGGGGTGCACCAATACTGTTTGTAGAGAAGAAAGATGGTACACAGAGGATGTGCATAGATTACAGGTCACTTAATGAGATCACAATTAAGAACAAGTACCCACTGCCTAGAATTGATGACCTATTTGACCAGTTGAAAGGGGCTTGTGTGTTTTCCAAGATTGACCTTCGATCTGGATACCATCAGTTGAGGATAAGGCGTACTGACATCCCCAAGACTGCTTTTGTGACCCGATATGGACTGTATGAGTTCACAGTCATGTCCTTTGGTCTGACAAATGCACCTGCTTACTTCATGTATCTGATAAACAAAGTGTTCATGGAGTACCTTGACAAGTTTGTCGTCGTGTTCATTGATGACATATTAGTGTACTCTAAGAATGAAGAAGAACATGAAGAACATTTGAGGTTGGTGTTGCAGAAGCTTAGAGAACATCAGCTTTATGCCAAGTTTAGCAAATGTGAGTTCTGGCTAAAAGAAGTATCTTTCCTTGGTCACATAATCTCTAATAGAGGAGTAGTAGTGGATCCCAAGAAGGTTAGAGATGTGTTGAGTTGGAAGCCACCTAAGGATGTTAGTGAGATTCAGAGTTTTCTTGGTATGGCTGGGTATTATAGGAGATTCATCGAGGGATTCTTTAAGTTAGCCAAGCCCATGACTGCTTTGTTAGAAAAGAATGCCAAATTTGTATGGACTAAGCAATGTCAGGACAGTTTTGAGGAGTTGAATAAGAGATTGACTTCTGCCACAGTGCTTATCTTACCTGATCTCACCAAAAGCTTATCTATCTACTGTGATGCCTCACGGCAAGGTCTAGGTGGCATTCTTATGCAAGAAGGCAGAGTTGTTGCCTATGCATCCAGACAGCTGAGAAAACATGAGTTAAATTATCCGACTCATGATCTGGAATTAGCAGCTGTGGTGCATGCTCTCAAGATTTGGAGGCATTACTTGATTGGTCATAAGTGTGAGATTTATATGAATCATAAGAGTTTGAAGTATATATTCACACAGTCAGATCTAAATCTAAGGCATCGCTGATGGCTAGAGTTAATCAAGGATTATGATTTGGATATACACTATCACCCGGGAAAGGCTAATGTTGTAGCAGATGCCTTGAGTAGAAGGAGTTATGTGAACATGGCCTATACAACTCAACTACCTAAAGAGTTGTGTGAGGAGTTCTGTGGGGGTATGACCCCCAAGACGTGGGCCGCACCATCGGAGGTGGCCCGGCCCACAAGATCAAGGTGTGCACGGCGCTGCTCGGCGTGCACCGCAAGATATTGTATAGTACCAAATAGGATACTTTACTTGTAACCCTGCCCCTCCAGAGTATATAAGGAGAGGCAGGGGTCCTCTACCCGACATCATGTATTCAATACAATACACCAAAGACACAGGACGTAGGGTATTACGTCGATCAGACGGCTCGAACCTGTCTAAATCGTTGTCTCTGCGCCTTGTGTCACCATCCGGTTCCTGATTACGCGCATCCCCACCGACAAATCTACCATCGCGGGATACCCCTCGGTGGACTGCCGAGCATATTCTGTCGACAGTTGGTGCGCCAGGTAGGGGTGTGCGCTTGATCCATGGCGAGCTAGATGGATCTCAAATCAACAACGCGTTCTCGTCGTCAATCTCGTGGAGATCCGTCCCGATCCACGACGACGATTCACCGCTACTACACCAGCCCCTGCGACAGCAGATCCGATCTCGGAACCACCTCCGAGGTCGTCTTCACCAACAACTCACCGTCGCTGCTCTCGTCAGCCCTCGTCGACGACTCGCCGCCGCTGCCCTCGGCGGCCTTCGCCAATAGCCCTCGCCGACATCTTTTGCCGACGTCCCTCGTCGACGATTCGTCATTGCTGCTCTCGTCAGCCCTCGCCGACCACTCGCCGCCGCTGCCCTCGGCGGCCTTCGTCGACTGCCTTCGCCAACATCCTTCGTCGACGTCCCTCGCTGTCGACTCGTCCTCACCGCTCAGCGGCCTTCGCCGACATCCTTCGTCGACGTCTCTCGCCGTCGACTCGTCGTCACCGCTCGGCGGCCTTCGCTGACATCCTTCGCCGACACCCCTCGCCGTTGTCTCGTCGTCATTACTCGGCGGCCCTCACCAACATCCCTCGTCGCCGCCGAGCTGCAAGCAAGCTGCCCGCATCACCAACCAGATAACGCCATACGCCGTTGACCCGACATTCTGTCTAAAAGCTAAGTCACGTTTTAATATTCTTCTAAATATTCTCCAATCTCCGTATATCGCTATTATTTTCCTCCGAGCTGTTTTCTCCATATTTGCTCTCCAAACGATTTTTCGAACCCCTGAACAGTCGTGTTGATGCTCGGATGCCTCCAGAGATGGCCCTGTCTCCGGCTCCTCCCTACACGTGCTACGGGCTCCGTGCTCTGTGCTATGGGTGGTCGGCAGCGGCTTCTTAGCGACGCCTGTTCCTCCTACACGTGCACGGGCTCCACGCTCGACGTTATGGACTATGGGCTAGCTAGGGCTGGAGACTCAGCTACACACTAATTGGTCGGGCGGTTTATATTAAACATAAATATATTTTCATGTCAACTGATCGCCGAACTGCATACGTCGTTTCATCACCATTGCTGATTTTTCTCTGGAGTTTATTTATTTTTACATCATGTACTACCCGTTCTACATGTTTGTATTGCAGGATCATCGTCCAGGTGATCGGACCACCTGGTGCTCGGACTTCTCCACTGATCAACTGGTCGGACCGCTTGGTTCATGGACTCCGTCACCAACCAGTTGATCGGACTGTTCACCGCTCGTGCTTCATCGCTAGCTACACCGGTTACTCCTCGGCCCTCGGATTATTCGTGCTCGAGGACTAAGTGGGCACACTTCACCGCATGGACGTCGTCAGCTACGTCGGTGCTCAGACCTCGCCGCCTACGCCGAGCACTCCTCGATGCTTGGACCTCGCCGCCTATGCCAAGGACTCCTCGGTGCTCGGACATCGCCGCCTACACCGGGGACTCCTCGGTGCTTGGACCTCGCCGCCTAGGCCGGGGACTCCTCGCTCCTCGGTGCTCGGTCATCGACAGCAACGTCGGGGACTCCTCGCTCCTCGGTGCTCGGTCATCGCCAGCGACGCCGGGGACTCCTCGGTGCTCGGTCATCGACAGCGACGTCGGAGACTCCTCACTCCTTGGTGCTCGGTCATCGCCAGCGACACCAGGGACTCCTCGCTCCTCGGTGCTCGGTCATCGCCAGCTATGTCGGGGACTCCTCGCTCCTCGGTGCTTGGTCATCGACAGCAACGCCGGGGACTCCTCGCTCCTCGGTGCTCGGTCATCGCCAGCGACGACAAGGACTCCTCGGTGCTCGGTCATTGACAGCAACGTCGGAGACTCCTCGCTCCTCGGTGCTCGGTCATCGCCAGCGACACCAGGGACTCCTTGCTCCTCGGTGCTCGGTCATCGCTAGCTACGCCAGAGACTCCTCGCTCCTCGGTGCTCGGTCATCGACAGCGACGCCAGGGACTCCTCGCTCCTCGGTGCTCGGTCATCGCCAGCGACGCCGGGGACTCCTTGCTCCTCGGTGCTCGGTCATCGCCAGCGACGTCGGGGACTCCTCGGTGCTCGGTCATCGACAGCGACGCCGAGGACTCCTCGCTCCTCGATGCTCGGCCATCGCCAGCGACGCCGGGGACTCCTCGCTCCTCGGTGCTTGGTCATCACTAGCGACGCCGGGGACTCCTCGCTCCTCAATGCTCGGTCATCGCCAGCGACGCCGGGGACTCCTCGCTCCTCGGTGCTCGGTCATCGCCGACGACGCCGAGGACTCCTCGCTCCTCGGTGCTCGAACATCGCCAGCGACGCTGGGACTCCTCGCTCCTCGGTGCTCGGACATCGCCAGCGACGCCGGGGACTCCTCGCTCCTCGGTGCTCGGTCATCGCCAGCGACGCCGAGGACTCCATTGCTGCTCGGATCTTGCTACGTCTCGTCGTTGTGCTATCAAGCTGCTCCATGCTGTTCAGATTAGGGTGCTGATCTTGGGCAGCACGTCTGGGGTCTTGATATGCGCATGTCAGACGACGTCGGCAAGCTTTCAGACTTCTTTGACCCTGCTACAAGATTCATTCTTTATCTTCCAGCAGGCTCGGGGACTAAGTGGGCACACTTCACCTTGCGGTGAATGTGCTTGTTCTCATCTCAAGGCTACGCCCGGGGACTAGCTGTCTGCTCGGCTGGTCTTCTACTTTATGACCCTGGCACCATGTGACTGCGTCACCTACTATCAGGCTCGGGGACTAACTGTGGGGGTATGGCCCCCAAGACGTGGGCCGCACCATCGGAGGTGGCCCGGCCCACAAGATCAAGGTGTGCACGGCGCTGCTCGGCGTGCACCGCAAGACATTGTATAGTACCAAATAGGATACTTTACTTGTAACCCTGCCCCTCCAGAGTATATAAGGAGAGGCAGGGGTCCTCTACTCGACATCATGTATTCAATACAATACACCAAAGACACAGGACGTAGGGTATTACGTCGATCAGATGGCCCGAACCTGTCTAAATCGTTGTCTCTGCGCCTTGTGTCACCATCCGGTTCCTGATTACGCGCATCCCCACCGACAAATCTACCATCGCAGGATACCCCTCGGTGGACTGCCAAGCATATTCTGTCGACAAGTTCAAATACCTGAATTTGGGTATTGTGACCAACACCATGGAGTTAGAGGTAGAACCTACTCTTGAACAAGAGATTCGTAAGGGACAGCTGAATGATGAGAGGATCAAGGATATTGCGGAGCATATAGTGATTGATAAAGCCCCAGGATTCCACATGGATGATCAAGGGACAGTATGGTTTGGTAAAGGGATTTGTGTGCCAAAAGTGAAATATATTAGGGAGTCTATCTTGAGGGAAGCTCATGACTCAGCCTATTCCATACACCCAGGGAGTACTAAAATGTATCTTGATCTTAAAGAGAGATACTGGTGGTATGGACTAAAGAGAGATGTAGCTAAACATGTGGCCATATGTGACACGTGCCAAAGAGTAAAGGCAGAACATCAGAGACCAGCAGGTTTGCTACAGCCTATGAAGGTACCCGAGTGGAAATGGGAAGAAGTTGGAATGGACTTCATAGTTGGATTACCCCGTACGCAGAGAGGATTTGACTCTATTTGGGTAATTATGGACCGTCTGATAAAAGTGGCACATTTCATTGTAGTCAAGATAACTTATTCGGATGCAAAGTTAGCAGAGTAATATATGGAAAGGATTGTATGTTTACATGGAGTATCAAAGAAGATTGTTTCAGATAGGGGTACATAGTTCACATCACATTTTTGGCAGAAATTGCATGAGTCAATGGATACGAAGTTGAACTTTAGCTCAGCTTACCATCCACAGACAGATGGGCAGATCGAGAGAACAAATCAGATCTTAGAGGATATGCTAAGAGCTTGTGCTCTGTAGTATGGGACAAGTTGGGATAAGAGTTTACCTTATGCCGAATTCTCCTATAATAATAGCTACCAAAAGAGTCTTAAGATGGCACCATTTGAGGCATTGTATGGTAGAAAGTGTAGAACCCCATTGTTTTGGAATCAAACGGGGGAAAGTCAAGTCTTTGGACCGGATGTTTTGCAACTGGCAGAAAAACAAGAACAAACAATAAGGCAAAACTTGAAGGTTGCACAGTCTCGACAGAAAAGCTATGCGGACACGAGAAGAAGAGATTTGGTGTTTGAAATTGGTGACTTTGTCTATCTCAAAGTTTCACCTATGAAAGGAGTTAAGAGATTTCATACCAAGGGAAAGTTGTCACCTAGGTATGTGGGACCATTAAAGATCATCAACAGGAGAGGAGAAGTTGCTTACCAGCTAGAATTACCGGAGCAATTTTTAGGTGTTCATGATGTCTTCCATGTGTCGCAACTTAAGAAATGTTTGAGAGTACCTGAGGAACAACTACCTTTGGAAGAACTGGATATACGAGGGGATTTATCATACAAAGAATATCCAGTGAGAATCTTGGAAACAGCGGAGAGAATCACAAGGAGCAAAATAATAATAATGTGCAAGGTTCAGTGGAACAGACATTCAGTGGATGAGGCAACTTGGGAAAGAGAGGAAGATCTAAAAACTGACTATCCAAATCTCTTTGAACCATCCGAATCTCGAGGACGAGATTCATCTTATGGGGGGTAGATTTGTAACACCCAAAAAAAATTACTACAAATTAGCAATTAATTCTTAGCCTTTATTACATTTTCTAGGTATTTTCAACTTAGGCCAAATAATAAATATTGGATAAATAAAATAAACTATAAGGTTTAGAAACTTGTTTGTTGCATTCATGCCGAAGCATATTGTTTTTGGTTGAGTGTAGGGTTAGATGATTTGAAGTTGAATTCAAATCCCATTTGAATTTGCCTTAGAATTGAAAATAGAGAAAATAGATTTGGAAAAGGTTTTGTTTTTGAAAAAAATTCTCTTTTCTTCCATTCTGGCCCAACCCCTGGTTCAGGCCTGGCCTTTTCTTTTTTTTCCCTGCCCACACTGGCCCACAAGGCACCGCACGTGGCCCAGCCTGCCGCACCGGCCCACTCGACGTCCTGCCCTGCACGCCAGCACTGGCCCACACTGCGCGGCCCTTTTTCTTCTCCCACGCGCACACCGCAGGCCAGCGCGTGGCCCAGCCCAGCACCCGGCTCGCTCGGCCTTCACCACCCGCGCGCCTACGCCACACGCCGCTCTTTCCTCCCTCACTGCCCCACGGGACCTGCCCGTTAGCGCCGGCCCTTTCCTTCTTCCTCACGCTGCTTCTTTCCTTTCTTGCTCCCGGTAATGGCGCTCCCGTGTACGGCAAGCCACCACGCCAGCGTTCCTACAAGGAAAGTGCCCAATCTTGCCCCCACTTCCCTTCCTATTTCCACTCGCCGTCTGACCTATAAAACCCTGAGCCGAGCTCCGCCTTCTCTCCCATCCTCTGCCTGCAGCTAAATCCCACCGCCGTCGTAGCTCTCCCTCGCCCGCGCCTCGAAGCTCGACGCCGACGCTACTCGAAGCTCCGTAGTGACCATCCACGCCCATAGGTACCTTCTATTTGAAGTTTTGGTGATGGATTCCTTGGATTTGACCTCACCCGCGTGTTTTTTTTCTCTCCAGAGCTCCGCCGCCGTCGACCTAGCCCCTAGAGCCCGTCCCGAACGCCGAGAACACCTTCACCGGACTCGCGGTGAGCTCCCAACCCTCCCCGTACCTTCCATTCTCTATTTCACACCCTGGAACGCCATACCGTCAATCCCTAGTTGAAGCCGGCCAGGGAGCCACCGTGGAACCTAGCCACCAGCGTGATTCCGCCCCCGATTTGCCTCTCAACGAGTTCGCGAGGTTCCGTAGATCGTGTGTATGCTTTTGTTTCGTCTCGAGATGGCTGGAACCACCGTACCGGAGGTTCACCGCCGTGATTGCCTTGTGGGCGGCCATGGTGTGCTTGCCGGAGTTCCTGTGCAGCGGCGCAGGACTCACCGTGTCATCCGATCGGCTCTGGACGGTCGGGATTAGATCCCACCGGTTGGATCATAATCGGTCCACCAGTTGGACCATGGAAGCGGTCTGCAACGCCACATCAGCGCGCCCACACGTGTGTGGTGCACCACACCAACCAGAGGGCACCACGCGTTCGCCCAGTCAGCCGCAGGTCAAACCCGCAGTCAGCCGCGCGCATTTTTTAGAAAACCCCCCTGTTTTCTCAAAATCAACCCGCAGTCCTTTTCAATTCAAAGTAGTTATTTTTCAGTCCTGTTTTTATTCACTTTAGACCCTGTACTTTCCAGATTTAGTGCCCGCAGTCCAATAACCGTGAATATTCATATTTTAATTGTTTTAATTCAAAAATAGGTTCAGTTTATTTATAGAAATGCCATTACATCTTATTTCATGCATAACTTTCGCGTTTTAAGTCCGATTTGAGTGATTCTTTCGCTCACGTGTTCGTAGCAATGCGTAGAATAGATATATAAGCTTTTCAACTTATGTTTTCACTATTTTGTGTACTGTTCTAATGGAAGTCTATCTTGTATGCATGTAATGATTGGTATGATGCTTGATTGGTGGTTGGATCATGATTAGAGGGTGAGCCATTTGAGGTGACTGAGGACCCACAACAGGATCAACAGTACTTCCAGGATGACTTTGAGGAAGGCAAGTGTACCAAAGGCCCCTTGTTACCTATGAACTATTACCATTCATATTCATGCATGTGTTTAATTTGAAATGCCTTTAAGGACTTTACCTAGATGATTACTTGTACCACATATCCTTGATACCTGAGGTTTTTGGGTAGGCATTTTGGATAGATGTTGCAACGCTTAACATGAAATAATTGTTAAACTTGATTAAAGGCTATATGCAATGTGATAAAATGGAGCTTTTTAGCAACAGATAGGGGGCTAGAGTACGGGGTTGAGTACTCTAGTGCCTCTACCTAAGGACTCAATCCTGAAGCAGCAACCTAGGAGGGACCGTACAATCCCAAGTGTCGTATGGCTCTGACTTTAACCTATCAACTAGATTGTACTAGCTCGTCTGTAGCTCTAGTAAGGGGTAAGAGGGTATCTTTCCTTTTTCTGTTAGGGTGTGCACTGTGCTACGATGCCCACGTGTGCCATTCCTTTGTAGCTACGACCTGTTAGTGCAACTAGCTAAGGGTTTCATAGTGGAACTCTACCACACTTCCTGGGAAGAGGTGTAGTGGGTCTCGCGAACCCCGGCATTGGGAATCACGGCTCGGTGGGTAAAGTTATACAATTTCTACAGAAATAATTAACCTGTTATAACAGTCATGCTCACGGATACGAGCGGTCTGGATCCTTCGAGATTAGTGGTTACTGTGGATGATGAATGGTTGGGAATTGAGATAAACATGACTATACTTTGATATCACTTGGGAATTGGGACTGTTCATTAAAGTAGTGATTCAGGATGCTAAAATTCGATCAACTAAAATTGCGAACTGCAGTCAAATAGTGTCAAGCCTTTTTGAGCCTCATAGATCCCTTTGATATACTTGCTAAGCATGGTGAGCTTACACTTGCTTTACATCCAATGAAAATCCCGGATGGGTAACAGATAATGGATATGAAGAGTTTCCGGAGGACGTCTAGGACTACTAGGGAGACGTTCACCAGTTGGAGTCCCTGTGGCAGTTGGGCTAGTTATTCCGCTGTGATTGTAATAATATTGCCTCTGAGCAAACTTCGTATTCATTTTATGATGAGATATGCGATGTAATAAGTTCTTTACTTTGATACTATTGCAATTTGTAATATATGTGTGTGTTTGGACATCCTGGGCGCACATATATGAGTACTTTGTTTTGCTATGCAAAATTGGGTGCGACATCATGTCAGAAGCCTGTTCCAGCCCTGGCGTCCCTGTGTGTACAAAGCCTGGCCACACTCCCATAGTTTTTTTATGGTTACCTCACTCCCATTGTTTCACTCCCCCCTTGCATTGCGCGAAAGACTTCACCTCGCACTGCCTCGCAAAGTCCCCACCTCCACCTCTCCATCGGTTCCCACGAAGGCTATCCCAACAAAGTGCTCTAGGTCCTCCTCGAGGAACCACGGCCAGGCTCTGGTCCACGCTTCCTACAATGCGCTGGCGCACCCCGCTTCGTTGTCTGCTCGTACCCTTCTTGACTGCTGGTACCCATCATGCTCCTGCATGCCATCTACTAGGCTAGCATTGGTCTCCTCGTCGCCCACAATGACGATGTTGATGCCACCGGCATTGGTGGTTGGCTCGCCACCACTGCTCTCATTGTGATCCACCTCGCTATCATCGCAGGCACCGTAGTAGTGCCGCACGCCATCCCCTAGGTTAGCATTTGTCTCCATGTTGCCCATGATGATGACGTTGATGCCATCGACACTGGTGGTTCACTCACCACCGCCGGTCCAGGTGTGGTCCACCTTGCCGTCATCGGTGGCCCCGTCATAGTCAAGCTCGCCGTTGTCGAATCCACTCTCAGTGCCCTATGGCGAGAGCAGGTCTCCTGCAACGTCGTGGTCCCGCTCGCCATCCACCGAGGACATGTCCGAGGGCTCTACGGTGGTGGCCCCATCATGGTCTAGCTCGCCTTCACCAGATCTGCTCTAGGCGTACCATGGCGGGAGTGGGTGAAGTTAATGGGAATAGGGATCTTGATCTTCTGTTAGGTAGTGATAACTATCATTGTGGCGGAGAATGACAAACCGATCTGGCTTCAGATCGAAAGATCGAACCCTGCAATTTTAGCACCACAACTCCTCTGGTTATCAACTGAGACACGGATCTGGTTGACCTCGCCAAGAAGGCTAATCCCTGCCTATGCAACGAAGAACACAAGCAAGAACAAGAAAGAAAGCAACTAAATTGCAGATGATTGATTAATCTCATGAAGTTGGGGTCTCACAAACCGATGAACGACGAAACTGTTCTTGACAGATTAATCTAAGCAAAACCCAAAACCTAATGATGGTGGCGGCATATAATTATAAAGGTCTTAGGGTCATTGCCTACCCTGGACACGCCCCCTAATGGGCCCAAACACGATACACGGTCCAACGGACCAAAAGACGGTGTCGCAGCACCCTGGCAGATTCTGGATGCTGACTTGTTTTGATGATTCCTGTTGCTTTTGAAGGCCTTTTGACGTGAGACCACTTGGATTGACTTCCTTATCAAATTAGCTTTCCAACCATATGTGGATCGCCAAAAACGGAGTCTAGATGCGTCCTAGGTGACCAGTTTAAGGCAGACTGGTCCTAGAGGCTAAGGCAGACTCTAACTTGAGTTGCTTTGGGCCTCCACCTCGGGGACTCGAACCGAATTAGCCTCGGGCCTCCTTCTTGACTTGGACATCCTTGCTGACCTCCTACCCCTCCATACCATATGCCAAACATGGTCATATGCATGGGTGTCATGTCCTCATCATCCTCCCCTTCTTGACGAAAAGCCGTCCTTGGCGTCGATTGTGCTCGAAACTGATCCTGCACAACATAAAGGAGAACGGGGTTGCAAAGACAAAGGGAACTAAAATAAGTGTGAGAAGGAACATGACCATGTTTCCAAGAAATTTTAGCAAGCATGTAAACTCCATGATCTGAATGCACACGATGTATGTCAACACTATCCTACAAAAGATTAGAACTAACTAAAGACAATGCAGAAATAGATGGTCTAGCAGACATAGGTAGCCACCAACAATGCTCCCCTTCTTAGAAGTGAACTTGTTTCTTTGAGGAACATGAGAAAATGTTTGTATTATTATGGCTGCCCTCTAAACGATCATAACCTTGTACAACAAAAGGAAAACTCATATTACTATGAATGTATACTCGATGTATCATATATTGTCCCTTGTTGTTATATTTGCCAATAACATGATATGTGTGTTTAGAAAACCAAGGCAAATCAGCATATTTAAAAAGGCTCTCCTCCAAACAATCTAGGTTACACAAAACATCAAATTCAATGTAACCAAAGTATGTAAATAAGACAATAGTTTGAACTCATCAGTTTTATTAGCAATATGAATAACATGTTTATTTTCAGCACAAGTGACTGGTTCCAAAAATATGTAAAACTGAAGCATCATCAACCAATTCATCTTTATCACAAGGAACTTCAAGCAGATTATCATGGGGCAGAGATAAATCAAGAGAGGGTTCCACTAACAATTGCTCTATGATAGCATGGTTTATGAAAAAAATTAGTACATTAAAACATTTCTCACCTTCCATGAGCATAGCACCATCAGCATTACCTATGTTCTCAGAAGGAGTAATAGGTGCATTGTGAAGTGATGGTTCTGAATTTGCATATGAGGTTGTGAGCTCCTCATTTTCTTCCACATCATCCTCTCGCTTATGGACATTATCCTGTAGAAGGTTAGTCATAGCAAGAGGAATAACAACAGACTCTTCCTCTAAATGGTGCACCTTAGCATATGAAGTCAAAACAAGAGGTGGATTAACAAAGGTTTCTCGCATAAGGAGTTTCATATCATTCCAAGTTTGAGGTTAGGATCTAAAGACTCCCACCAAGATAAAGCAGAATGTCGCAAAACACTAGCTACATTTTTTACCTTCCTCCTTGGACACATAAAGCGAGTAGCAAATATGTTATCTATGGCAATTTCCCACTCCATGTACTCATCAGCACCTATACCATCATAAGTCGGCGGAAACAAATAACCTGTCATTGTTAGAAGACAGCAAAAGACAACACAAAAGTATTATCCCTATCAAATGACTACGTGGTTGCCGTGGTGTCACTTTTAACAGCAAGTGGAAGCGTCTTACCAAGCTCTTACAAAGTTCTTACCAACGCAAGCAGTGGGCGGTACAACCGGCGGCTGGTTCGTGATACCTGTGAGGCAGTGGTACCAAGATTGCAAGGCCCTTTTTCTGTACTGATCTGAAGAGTTTGTGGAGCTTGGAAGGCACACAAAGAATAATATGTATATCTAGCACACAAGTCAGTAACATAAAGTAATGCTGAATTATAGTCCAAAGTACTTGTTCTCGTTGCTGGTCTAAATTGTTCCAAGCACCAGGTGTGTAACAAATAAGTATGGCGGATAGCAAGAGCAACAAAAACAAGGAACCAGACAGCATACGCTAACACAGCACACTTTGACCTTCTCTATGTGCTCCTCTCGATATTGTTCCCCTTTTGCCCCTCTTTTTCTATTTTTTGGACTGTCGTTGTTTTTTTGGTAAATTTTGACTTTTTCTTTTTATTTTTTTGATATTTTTTATTCACTTAGGAGCACACAAGAAGTAAGCATAGAAAATATGAGCCTAAATAAGTGAAATGTGTGGCCTATGGAAATTTCAGAAGACATGCTCAAAAACGACAAAAAGCTTGTGACCACGAAAAGAGGATCTTGTGACCAGTTTTTGACCAAATTAAAATTTTCAGACCCCAACAATGCGGGGGATGGACGGATCCGAAATTTTTTCTGATCGATTTTGATATATGGAACGTTGAAATCCGAGTTCGTATGCGAAAACTAGACCAGTTTTAAGAATTGGCTCCGATTTAGAGGACAAAACAGGAACAATGTGCGCAAAATTGGTCACGGCAGCAAGGATTTGATGGAAACGATGGGGAAAACACACGAACTGGACTCTAACAGAACCTAACCAGCAACAAGACCTTGACCAGGACACAAACTCAACACGACGGACTCTGAAACCAAAATATGCAAAGGCTATGGCGCGGAAGGTTCTAGGATAGGAAAAAAAACATGGCACTGGACTATGGGACGAATGCGAAACACTCAAAACTAGGGGATAAATGTGAACCTAACGGTATACCTTAGCTCTGATTACCACTTAATGGGAACAGGGATCCCGATCTTCCATTAGGTAGTGATAACTATCGTTGTGGCAGATAATAACACACCGATCCGGCTTTAGATCGAAAGATCGAACCCTGCAATCTTAGCACCACAACTCCTCTGGTTATCAACCGAGACACGGATCTAGTTGACCTCGCCAAGAAGGCTAATCCCTGCCTGCGCAATGAAGAACACAAGCAAGAACAAGAAAGAAAGCAACCAAATTGCAGATGATTGATTAATCTCACGAAGTTGGGGTCTCACAAACCGATGAACGGCGAAACTGTTCTTGACAGATTAGTCTAAGCAAAACCCAAAACCTAATAACGGCAGCGGCGTATGATTATAAAGGTCTTAGGGTCATCGCCTATGTCGTAGAACCGACCAATTTATAAGAATACAAGTATAATGGCAATCCGCAAGCGGTCGCACTGTCATACTTGAACCCATATAAACCCGGTAGTCCGTCGAGTACCACGACGGGTCTCGATAAATGATTTACAACAACCAAGATCGTACAGGATTCAACATACATGCCACACATTACATAAAGTTCACAGATACTTTTCATCATCAGAGTACGAATAAAAGTTATTACAAACCGAGTTTGATAAATAAAGCGGAAGCAATAAGTTCGAAGATAAAGTTTCCAACATAGTTTGATACAGTGCCAAGCCAGATCACGGTCCACAAAAGCAACGATAGGAATTACTAAGGAAGCCTGCCCAAGGCTTACTCCTCATCCACAGCGGGATAGAAGCAACTTTTGCAATAACCATGATACACAGTGCCATCTGCAACAATGGGAAAATAAACCCTGAGTACGAGAATGTACTCAGCTAGACTCACCCATCATGAACCAGAAATAAAATGACTCCAAGGATTATGCAAGGCTGTATAAGTGGACGTAACTTGGCAACATTTGCGAAAAAGGCAATTTCCCGTTGTACAATTATGATTCCGTTCTCAAGTTAATTATAACTATCCATTTCTAGATTAGCAACTATCCTGTGCCAAACATGTGGTATATCATTTAGAATCATACAATAGTAACCATAGCAGGTATTGTAATTCCATATTCATCTGAACCATCATATTTCATAACACAGTTACTACGATGTTGGAGCTAGCCAAGTTTCTCACTATCCGGGAGAGACGGCGATTCGAATCGATTTCAACCAGCTGGGAATTTATTCCTAACACAAACCCAGATCTACCAGCCATGATAGTCTTAGGTCACCTTTGGTACAACTTCGGTACACATTTCGCGGGTCCGTACTGCGCCGCACAATCTGGAACACCAGATGCCAGGATGCTCAGGCCAAGCCTGCCCTTGGGCTCAGTCTGATCGTTCCCCGGAAGGAGCGCACAACAGAACGGTTCCCGGCCTGAGTTGAATTACTCGGCTTCGTGGTCGAAACGAGTTATCCGGCCAACTAAGTGTGAGGCATGCGTTCAATCTTGTCAGAAGTTCCAACAACGGTACGATCCTTGATCGACACAGATGGGGATAGATCCACACCCAAGACCTCCATGCCTTGTTGCTTTTCTATCGACATCCCGCCCGGTCTCCATTTACATTAACCATGGTTCTTTTCCACGATAACAATTATAACCAACCGTGCTCCGGTATCCCCCTATATCTCGCAGGTGACAGGAAATCACCCAACTTCTACCGGTCTAAGCATGGCTAAGCATATATTCGATCCTGGACCTATATCGGTTAAAGGTGTAATTTCTGGACAAGGAATGTACATGCATCAAGTGGTTTCATTCAACTCTTATAACCTAATGCATCAATCATAAATACGTAATTAAACATTTGTAAATTACTGGGAGACTTATAATGCTCCGGGGCTTGCCTCGCAGAAAGGAAGTAGGGCAATGGTCAGGACACTCCGGAAGCTCTTCAGGGTTCTGCTCCATGCCTTCGGGAGCTGCGGCTTGCGGATCCTCCTGCGGGTTCCCTTCCTCTGCTTCTTCGAATTCCAGCAACGTGATCTCTTCCTCCGATCCTAGATGCATGAGTATGGTATAAGTATTACAAATGCATATATGTTAACAAGTGCATTACGTTGTTTGAGTAGGTGCATATCTCTTCTCGATTACTACTTAACTATTTCTACAATGCATCGACTATGCCACAAACAGTAGCTACTTGTTTCACTCATAACTGGAGTTCTACAAATCCAAAAACAGTGATCCTAGACTTTCTGGAAAGCTTATCAAATTCTCTACAACTTTGTTATTAACCATTTTTATAGTACACATCAGTTTCAACATGCAACTCATCACACTCTAGAATCAGTCCGGAAACTATTTAACATGCAATATAAAGTAATAATACTCCTACTTCATGTAATCATTCAGAATTTGACAACTTAACATCTACCAACAGTGTAGGCATACCAAATACATTTTATATAATATAATGGTGAAGCCCAAACTATTTATTAAATTGCCTTTATTATTTAATTTAGATATCTAGGTTAAATAATAAATATATATCAGATGTGCTTAATAAATTCTCAAAAATTTACAGAATCTTACTAATGCTATCAAAGGACTACTATAAAAATTTCATGTCATTTTACTAAGTAGAACATTCTATACAAAAATGATAAGGAAGCAAGGCTTGAAATAGCATAAATGGAAAATCCTATTGAAAAGTGTCAAGCAACAGATTTCTTATTTTTCTTAACATCCATAAGGTACTAGGATTACCTCCAACAAATTTCATGAATTTTGGACTCATAAATAATTTATAAAAATTTATGCAAGGATGGACTAGCCATAAAAGAAAAATCAATAACTATAATTCTACACATGCACTGGCCTTCAAATTTTTACCCAAGCTCATATATGCTAAGACTAGCTTACCACAAAAATTTCATAATTTTTGGAGCACAGGAACTCTAGATATAAAATAAACAAATTTGAATGCATTCAAAAGCACATTTCAAATTCCTATTTAAACCTCCAGAAATTTCTACTGTTGAAACCAAGAACATATTTTTCTTAAATACTACACTTCCTAAGCAACACAATCATATTTATTTCAACATTTTAGGAGCTACCAAACTGAAGATACAAAATTCACAAAACAAATCAAAAACTGGAATCAAATGAGTTAGCCTTCAAACACTGAGACGCTTACCGAACGCGAATGGCGGGCACGGGAAGAAGCAACAGGGTGCTGGGGAGATGGTGGAGCTATGGCGGTGGTGCTGGAGTGGCTAGGCGCGAGCTGTGCGCGGCTATGGCGACGGCGGAGCTACGGGAAATGCTGCTGGCGCTGCGAGACGGCGAAGGAGACCGAGGCGAAGCAAATGGGTGCTCGGCTGAGAGCGGGCGGTGCTGGGGACTTGAAGGCGCTCTCGGGCGCGTCGTGGCCTGGCTGGGCAGAGCAGAGGCGACGCGCGGCCGTTTCTCCTCCACGCGGCGGCCAAGGCCTGACGGCGGTCGGCCACCGATCGGCGCCAGTTCAGCCGATTCAGAGAAGCAAACCGAGCCTGACGACGAGTTTTGGTGATGATTGATCTTCCAATCCGTGACGAATTAGCGCTAGGTTACTAAACCAACTTTGTAGACCTAAGTACCAGTTACAAATCTTGTTCAAGGCACATGTTCCAATTCGCAACAGAAACAGAGAAAAATCGTGCTCAAACCTCGGCTGTCAGTCTGTCAGTTGAAAAAGACTTAGTGAAATTTGCTAAGTGCTGAAATCAGTGATTTGATGATTTTTGAAACCCAAATTCACACATGTTAGAATCTGAATCAGTCAAAGACCCAAAAATAAAAGTTGTTCCTTATGTCAAACACTACAACTTTGCTTTAGTGAACTCCTCCATGCAAGGTCTCTAACACCTAGTTCAACTTTAGTCAAACATGTCACATTTAAAAGATGAAACACATCAAAGCATGGCTTAATGACCTATTTACCCTTAACCATGAATATCAAAGTTGTTTATAATGATACTCTAAACATGTTTAAGAAATTTGCAAGGTCATTTAATCATTTCACGTAGTAGTCACTCATAGAGCTAGTTAGGGCAATCACATGAAACATGACTTAAAGGCTCGATTATGAAAAGTGATTTTCATGAACAGTGCTCTAATTGCTAACCCAATTGTGGTTACATGTTTTTGTGATTCACTTCTACCAAGTACATGTTTTCATTCATGATCATTTGCATATACTCATGGAGACATGAAATAACGAGAAAGATTGCATATAATAATGAAACATGCAATAACAAGCAAATGTTGCAGATGTTTCAATTCAATGTTTCAATTGTAAATGCTTGTTTATGAATGCGTGATCATCATGCTCATGTTATGCAAGTCAAGTTATGCAAGGCTAACACCCGAGGTGTTACAGCCCCTCCCCCTTATAAAAATCTCGTCCCGAGATTTGCAAGACCTACCATTCTTGGAAAAAGGCGGGATAAACTTCTCGCAGATAATCTTCTCTTTCCCATGTAGCATCTTGTTCACTATGATTGTTCCACACCACCTTATAGAACTTAATAATCTTACTCCTTGTTACTCTCTCCATCTCTTCTAATACTCGAATTGGCTTTTCTTCATAAGTCAAATCCGATTGAAGCTGCATGTTGGTGGGTGCAATAGCTTCTTCCGGTACTCGAAGACATTTCTTTAGCTGAGAAACATGGAACACATCAAAGATTGCACTCATCTCTGGTGGAAGTTGTAACTTATACGCAACATTTCCTTTTCGTTCCAAAATTTTGTATGGCCCTACATATCTTGGTGAAAGCTTCTTTTTCATCCCAAATCTTTTCACACCTTTCATGGGTGATACTCTCAAGTATACATAGTCACCCACTTCAAAAGTCAGTGGTCTTCTTCTCCTGTCGGCATAACTCTTCTGTCTTGATTGAGCTGCCTTCATGTGTTGTTGGATGATACGTACTTGTTCTTCGGCTTCATTGACAAAATCAATACCAAAGTATCTCCTTTCACCGGGCTCAATCCAATTCAATGGAGTTCTGCACTTTCTGCCATACAAGGTTTCAAATGGAGCCATTTTGATACTCGCTTGATAACTATTGTTATAGGAGAATTCAAATAAAGGTAACCATTTCTCCCATGAACCTTTTGAAGATATAACACAAGCTCTAAGTAAATCTTCTAGGATTTGGTTCACTCGCTCTGTCTGTCCTGAAGTTTGCGGATGATAAGCTGAACTTCTGATTAGCTTGGTTCCCAAAGCTTGGTGTAAGTGCTCCCAGAAACGAGCTATGAACTGTGGTCCTCTATCTGAGATTATGGTCCTGGGTACTCCATGCAATCTCACGATCTGGGATACATATATCTCAGCGTATTTCCCCGCGTGATATGTTGTGTGAACTGGTACAAAATGTGCTGACTTGGTGAGACGATCAACAATGACCCAGATTGAATCGTGACCTTGGGCGTTGTTGGAAGGCCTGTGATAAAGTCCATACTGATCTCCTCCCATTTCCATCCTGGAATAGGCAGTGGCTGAAGTAATCCAGCGGTTTTCATATGGATGGCTTTCACTCTACTGTAGTTGTCACACCTAGCAACATAGGCTGCGATCTCTTTCTTCATCTTAGTCCACCAAAAACGGGTTCTTAGATCTTGATACATTTTACTACTACCCGGGTGGATAGACAATTTGGACGAGTGAGCTTCTTCTAAAATTTGATTCCTTAGCTCACGGTCTTTCGGCACCACTAGTCGGTCCTCAAACCATAATACACCTCTTTCGTCCAATCTAAAATGTTTTGTTTCTTGCTCTTGCATTTTTCTCTTGATGTGACTTATTCCTACATCTGTCTACTGTAGCTCTATGATTTTGCCTTCAAGCGAACAACTGATTGTGATATTGTGTAGTACAGCAGGATGTAGCAAGTTGAATCCATCTTCCAATAGTGCTTCCACAGTGTTGCAATGGGACTTTCGACTAAGTGCATCGGCTACTACATTAGCTTTACCCGGATGGTAATGCACTTCCAAATTATAGTCCTTAATCAATTCCAACCATCTACGTTGTCTCATGTTCAGTTCTGGCTGGGTAAAGATATACTTGAGGCTTTTGTGGTCAGTATAGATATGACATACATTGCCCAACAAGTAATGTCTCCATATATTTAATGCATGGACAACGGCTGCAAGTTCCAAATCATGTGTAGGGTAGTTGACTTCATGTTTTCTCAATTGCCGAGAGGCATATGCAATTACTCTCCCTTCTTGCATAAGTACACATCCCAAACCTATTCCTGATGCATCACAAAATACATCAAAAGGCTTCTCAATGTCTGGTTGTGCTAGCATAGGTGCGGTAGTCAACAAAGTTCTGAGGGTGTGAAAAGCTGTTTCACATTCTGGTGTCCACTTGTACTTCTCATCTTTCTGAAGTAGTCTGGTCATAGGCTTAGCTATCTTTGAGAAATCTGGAATAAACCGGCGATAGTATCCTGCTAACCCTAGAAAACTCCGAACTTCATGCACCGAAGTTGGGGCTTTCCAATCCATGACCTCTTGTACTTTGGATGGGTCTACTGAGATTCCATCTCTTGATAAAATGTGACCTAAGAAAGGTACTTTGCTCATCCAAAATTCACATTTGCTAAACTTGGCATATAGCTTATGCTCCCTCAGTCTGGATAGGACAATCCTCAGATGCTCTTCATGATCTGACTCAGTTTCTGAATAAATCAATATGTCATCGATAAACACGACCACGAACTTATCAAGTTCGGGCATGAATACCGAGTTCATCAGGTACATGAAATAGGCTGGAGCATTTGTTAATCCAAAGGACATAACCAAATACTCGTATAAGCCGTACCTAGTAGAGAAAGCAGTTTTAGGTATATCCTCCGGTCTAATCTTTATCTGATGGTAACCTGACCTCAAGTCAATTTTGGAGAATACCTTTGCCTTCGCTAGCTAATCGAACAAGATGTCGATGCGGGGTAACGGATATTTGTTCTTGATGGTCACAGCATTGAGTGGTCTATAATCTACACACATTCTCAGTGACTTATCCTTCTTTTTCACAAACAATGCTGGGCATCCCCACGGAGATGAGCTAGGTTGGATAAGACCTTTGTCCAATAGATCTTGCAATTGAACCTTGAGTTCTACTAACTCATTGGGTGGCATTCTATAGGGCCTTCTGGATATGGGTGCGGTACCTGGCACTAATTCGATCTTAAATTCCACGTCCCTATCCGGTGGTAGACCTGGTAATTCCTCTAGAAATACATCCAGAAACTCACAAACCATGGGAATATCACATATGGTGGTGGCTTGGATAGCACAGGCTAAATGTTGGGGTCTGAATTCGCGGGAGAGTGGAACTAGAAAAGCATTCCCTCCCGTGGGTTCTCTCAACATGATAGTACGGGTGCTAGTGTCAATAAGAGCACCATGATACTTCATCCAATTCATGCCTAAGATTACACTTATCGACAACCCTGGCAATATTATCAAATCTGTGGTATACTCCCTCCCTGGTATCAAGATGAGTACATTTTTGACTATCTTTTTGGTAGTAACAGTTCCCCCTGCTGAACTTATGTTAAAACCCCCTTTACTTACTTCAATTATTTCTTGATCATGTCTAGATGCAAATGCTTGACTCATAAATGAATGAGAAGCTCCCGAATCAAATAAAACAACAGCGGGATGCTTGTTGACAAGAAACATACCAGCCGTGACAACTTCTCCAGCGGGCACTTCCTCCACAGCGGTATAATGCACTTGTCCCTGATGTGCCCTGGCATTCACCTGCCTCTGATTGTTCTGATTTGGGTTGCCATTCCTCTTGGGGTGGGGGCATTCCTTGGACCAATGACCCAGTTGGTTGCAGTTGAAACATGGTTGATTACTTCTGAATCCTGTGGAGCTGTCCTGATTGCCATTTCCTTTTGGTAAGGCAATAGTGAATGCCTTACGGAATGGTTTCTGTGGCCTATTATTCTGAGCTTTCGGTGGTGGAGGCCTGAACTTGGGTGCAGGTGGACAGAATTGTGGCCTAGCTGTGACAGGCGCTTTCGACTAGAAAGATCCGGATGCACCAGCCTCATATGCCCTCTTGCGACCTTTAGCAACTGCATGCATGTTGTTGTGGTTTTCTTGGGTCAAGGCATCACTAATAAACTCATTGTACGTGGCACATCGAGAATTTGCCATAGTCTTCATTAATTTGGTACCCAACCCTCGCTTGAAACTCTCAATCTTTGCGAACATGGCGCTCATGGAAGGGTTATCGCTGTTCTGCCCTTCTGCTGCACCAATCTCCAAAGATCTTCCTCTTGCCTGCTGCCATGAGTCAGTGGAGGGGTTGCCCCTCGGAAAAACTCCAACCAAAGCGGCTGCCAGTTCTTGAGGAAAACGATCCATGATATTCCTCAAGATCCCAAAGGCTGCCCTGCCAGCTGCTTCTTTAGCAGTCCTACCAGTTGACTCATAACACCAGCCTGTCCACTCAGAATCGTCACCTCGGGGACAAACAACGGCCTCCACAGTAACTAAGAGACCTTCTCCCAACCGCTCATTCGCCCAGAAGTAGCGGGGTTCCATTCCATCAGGATAACCTACATAGCTGAGCACTCTCCACAAGAGTGTAGGCATCCCAAACTCTCCAAGGAACGTGTGACGTTGACGGGTACGTGGAGCAAGCTGACGGCTAGGAGCTCTGCCTCCGGTGGACTTGCGAGCAGTCTGCTTGGTGCGTGCCATCTGCACCATTAACATGTACCCCTTGGTGAGACAATGCCATAATGGATAAGAGTTACATAACCGAGTAAGAATTTTATAAGGGGAGGAACAATGTAATTATGTGAATGGTAATTTAACATGATGCATGCTCGTGCCGTACGTCCTTACAAACTTAGGAAAAAAATTTGTTTCTAACGGTAGACACGGTGGCATACATACGTTCTCTCATAAATAGCGTAACTAGTCGAGCTACACGTTTCGTTGTTAGTGTACCTGCATAAAATTTCATTTCAGCCCTAAACCCATATTGCAATATGCAGAATGTAATTGTAAATACTTTCATATATGTATACCCATACATATACTTCCGTATCAATCTACCCGATAAGAATTTAAACCCACAATTAAATACGTACCATATACACATGCAAGCATGTATACATAGCCGTACCAAAGCTAACTCTTCCCGACCGCACGCTCACATCTTGCGGTCATACACTCATCTTACCTTGGCGTAGAGGCATTTGATCCATACATTACCACTCAAGTGAATGGCATCCATACTATAGCACGCCGTATGGGCGACGAAGTAAAAACCCCCATGTTAGTACTTAAATAGCCACCTAATAGTCCTTAATTTGGGCATAAGGAAAGTGATCATTGGCACACTTTAGATTTCAAATACCTATTATATAACTAATAGTTGCTAGAGAAGGGTTTTTGGAAAACAAAAACTTTTGTTTTTAAATACACTTGTGACAATTAACGTTGAATCTTGCTCTGATACCAGCTGTCGCAGAACCGACCAATTTATAAGAATACAAGTATAATGGCAATCCGCAAGCGGTCGCACTGTCATACTTGAACCCATATAAACCCGGTAGTCCGTCGAGTACCACGACGGGTCTCGATAAACGATTTACAACAACCAAGATCGTATAGGATTCAACATACATGCCACACATTACATAAAGTTCACAGATACTTTTCATCATCAGAGTATGAATAAAAGTTATTACAAACCGAGTTTGATAAATAAAGCGGAAGCAATAAGTTCGAAGATAAAGTTTCCAACATAGTTTGATACAGTGCCAAGCCAGATCACGGTCCACAAAAGCAACGATAGGAATTACTAAGGAAGCCTGCCCAAGGCTTACTCCTCATCCACAGCGGGATAGAAGCAACTTTTGCAATAACCATGATACACAGTGCCATCTGCAACAATGGGAAAATAAACCCTGAGTACGAGAATGTACTCAGCTAGACTCACCCGTCATGAACCAGAAATAAAATGACTCCAAGGATTATGCAAGGCTGTATAAGTGGACGTAACTTGGCAACATTTTGCGAAAAAGGCAATTTCCCGTTGTACAATTATGATTCCGTTCTCAAGTTAATTATAACTATCCATTTCTAGATTAGCAACTATCCTGTGCCAAACATGTGGTATATCATTTAGAATCATACAATAGTAACCATAGCAGGTATTGTAATTCCATATTCATCTGAACCATCATATTTCATAACACAGTTACTACGATGTTGGAGCTAGCCAAGTTTCTCACTATCCGGGAGAGACGGCGATTCGAATCGATTTCAACCAGCTGGGAATTTATTCCTAACACAAACCCAGATCTACCAGCCACGATAGTCTTAGGTCACCTTTGGTACAACTCCGGTACACATTTCGCGGGTCCGTACTGCGCCGCACAATCTGGAACACCAGATGCCAGGATGCTCAGGCCAAGCCTGCCCTTGGGCTCAGTCTGATCGTTCCCCGGAAGGAGCGCACAACAGAACGGTTCCCGGCCTGAGTTGAATTACTCGGCTTCGCGGTCGGAACGAGTTATCCGGCCAGCTAAGTGAGAGGCATGCGTTCAATCTTGTCAGAAGTTCCAACAACGGTACGGTCCTTGATCGACACAGACGGGGATAGATCCACACCCAAGACCTCCATGCCTTGTTGCTTTTCTATCGACATCCCACCCGGTCTCCATTTACATTAACCATGGTTCTTTTCCACGATAACAATTATAACCAACCGTGCTCCGGTATCCCCCTATATCTCGTAGGTGATAGGAAATCACCTGACTTCTACCGGTCTAAGCATGGCTAAGCATATATTCGATCCTGGACCTATACCGATTAAAGGTGTAATTTCTGGACAAGGAATGTACATGCATCAAGTGGTTTCATTCAACTCTTATAACCTAATGCATCAATCATAAATACGTAATTAAACATTTGTAAATTACTGGGAGACTTATAATGCTCTGGGGCTTGCCTCGTAGAAAGGAAGTAGGGCGATGGTCAGGACACTCCGGAAGCTCTTCAGGGTTCTGCTCCACGCCTTCGGGAGCTGCGGCTTGCGGATCCTCCTGCAGGTTCCCTTCCTCTGCTTCTTCGAATTCCAGCAACGTGATCTCTTCCTCCGATCCTAGATGCATGAGTATGGTATAAGTATTACGAATGCATATATGTTAACAAGTGCATTACGTTGTTTGAGTAGGTGCATATCTCTTCTCGATTACTACTTAACTATTTCTACAATGCATCGACTATGCCACAAACAGTAGCTACTTGTTTCACTCATAACTGGAGTTCTACAAATCCAAAAATAGTGATCCTGGACTTTCTGGAAAGCTTATCAAATTCTCTACAACTTTGTTATTAACCATTTTTACAGTACACATCAGTTTCAACATGCAACTCATCACACTCTAGAATCAGTCCGGAAACTATTTAACATGCAATATAAAGTAATAATACTCCTACTTCATGTAATCATTCAAAATTTGACAACTTAACATCTACCAACAGTGTAGGCATACCAAATACATTTTAGATAATATAATGGTGAAGCCCAAACTATTTATTAAATTGCCTTTATTATTTAATTTAGATATCTAGGTTAAATAATAAATATATATCAGATGTGCTTAATAAATTCTCAAAAATTTACAGAATCTTACTAATGCTATCAAAGGACTACTATAAAAATTTCATGTCATTTTACTAAGTAGAACATTCTATACAAAAATGATAAGGAAGCAAGGCTTGAAATAGCATAAATGGAAAATCCTATTGAAAAGTGTCAAGCAACAGATTTCTTATTTTTCTTAACATCCATAAGGTACTAGGATTACCTCCAACAAATTTCATGAATTTTGGACTCATAAATAATTTATAAAAATTTATGCAAGGATGGACTAGCCATAAAAGAAAAATCAATAACTATAATTCTACACATGCACTGGCCTTCAAATTTTTACCCAAGCTCATATATGCTAAGACTAGCTTACCACAAAAATTTCATAATTTTTGGAGCACAGGAACTCTAGATATAAAATAAACAAATTTGAATGCACTCAAAAGCACATTTCAAATTCCTATTTAAACCTCCAGAAATTTCTACTGTTGAAACCAAGAACATATTTTTCTTAAATACTACACTTCCTAAGCAACACAATCATATTTATTTCAACATTTTAGGAGCTACCAAACTGAAGATACAAAATTCACAAAACAAATCAAAAACTAGAATCAAATGAGTTAGCCTTCAAACACTAAGTCGCTGACTAGTGGGACCCGGTGGTCAGGGGACCCCACACGTCATTGACTCGGAGCAGAGCAGCGGCGCTGCTGGGCATTGCGCGGCTGCGGCTCGTCGACGGCGAGCTTCGCCGGCGGTAACATCTTCACTACACGACCTACGTGACCTGGCGAAGCGATTGAGCCACTTGGCCGGACCTATTGCCGGCCCTAGAGCGGACGGCGGGGACCATGGCGGAGCGGCGGGGCTAGACCACGGCGGTACGCCAGTGTGGGCTACGGTGGTTCAAATTAACGCGTGGACAAGCGTCAGTGGATGCTGGGGAACCTAGTGCGCTAGCTAACGGAGCGGGAGGAGGACTGTGGCGGCGTGGCCACGACGACGGAGTCCACGGCGGAGCTCCGGTGAGCATTGGCACGGCGCTGACGCTTACCGAACGTGGATGGCGGGCACGGGAAGAAGCAACGGGGTGCTGGTGAGACGGTGGAGCTATGGCGGTGGTGCTGGAGTGGCTAGGCGTGAGCTGTGCGCGGCTATGGCGACGG
Source organism: Miscanthus floridulus (assembly GCF_019320115.1). Lineage (NCBI taxonomy): Eukaryota > Viridiplantae > Streptophyta > Magnoliopsida > Poales > Poaceae > Miscanthus > Miscanthus floridulus. Next base: position 45,774,739 of record NC_089593.1, read on the forward strand.
CGGAGCTACGGGAAATGCTGCTGGCGCTGCGAGATGGCGAAGGAGACCGAGGCGAAGCAAATGGGTGCTCGGCTGAGTGCGGGTGGTGCTGGGGACTTGAAGGCGCGCTCGGGCGCGTCGTGGCCTGGCTGGGCAGAGCAGAGGCGACGCGCGGCCGTTTCTCCTCCACGCGGCGGCCAAGGCCTGACGGCGGTCGGCCACCGATCGGCACCAGTTCAGCCGATTCAGAGAAGCAAACCGAGCCTGACGACGAGTTTTGGTGATGATTGATCTTCCAATCCGTGACGAATTAGCGCTAGGTTACTAAACCAACTTTGTAGAGCTAAGTACCAGTTACAAATCTTGTTCAAGGCACATGTTCCAATTCACAACAGAAACAGAGAAAAATCGTGCTCAAACCTCGGCTGTCAGTCTGTCAGTTGAAAAAGACTTGGTGAAATTTGCTAAGTGCTGAAATCAGTGATTTGATGATTTTTGAAACCCAAATTCACACATGTTAGAATCTGAATCAGTCAAAGACCCAAAAATCAAAGTTGTTCCTTATGTCAAACACTACAACTTTGCTTTAGTGAACTCCTCCATGCAAGGTCTCTAACACCTAGTTCAACTTTAGTCAAACATGTCACATTTAAAAGATGAAACACATCAAAGCATGGCTTAATGACCTATTTACCCTTAACCATGAATATCAAAGTTGTTTATAATGATACTCTAAACATGTTTAAGAAATTTGCAAGGTCATTTAATCATTTCACGTAGTAGTCACTCATAGAGCTAGTTAGGGCAATCACATGAAACATGACTTAAAGGCTCGATTATGAAAAGTGATTTTCATGAACAGTGCTCTAATTGCTAACCCAATTGTGGTTACATGTTTTTGTGATTCACTTCTACCAAGTACATGTTTTCATTCATGATCATTTGCATATACTCATGGAGACATGAAATAACGAGAAAGATTGCATATAATAATGAAACATGCAATAACAAGCAAATGTTGCAGATGTTTCAATTCAATGTTTCAATTGTAAATGCTTGTTTATGAATGCGTGATGATCATGCTCATGTTATGCAAGTCAAGTTATGCAAGGCTAACACCCGAGGTGTTACAGCCTACCCTGGACACGCCCCCTAATGGGCCCAAACACGATATACAGTCCAACAGACCAAAAGACAATGTCGCAGCACCTTGGTAGATTCTTGATGCTAACTTGTTTCGACGATTCCCTTTGATTCTAAAGGCCTTTTCATGTGAGACCACTTGGATTGGTTTCCTTATCAAATTAGCTTTCCAACCATATGTGGATTCTTGAAAACAGAGTCCAGATGCGTCCTGGATGACTAGTTTAAGGCAGACTGGTCCTGGAGGCCGAGGCAGACTCGAACTTGAGTTGCTTTGGGCCTCCACCTTGGGGACTCGAACCGAATTAGCCTCGGGCCTCCTTCTTGACTTGGACACCCCTGCTGGCCTCCTACCCCTCCATACCATGTGCCAAACATGGTCATATGCATGGGTGTCATGTCCTCATTAGACATCTTACAAGGCACCCCTAGCTGGTTCAGAGTGTCCAGCGTGGCTGTGATCCCCTTGTTGAGCCTCTCCCACTCCATGCCCTCGGTGGCATCGTTGAGGGTGAAGAGTTCTAACGACGGGTCCCGTGGACTCGTCCACTAGAGCAGGGACTCACCCTATGTGGGCGGGTGGCGGCCCTCCGATGTCAGGACCAGGGACAACTCCTTGCCAGTCTCCTCGGCAACTGCCGTGGTGTCTGGGGGTCCCTCAGCCATGACCCCCTCTATCCTGCCCACAGCGGGCATCATCTCTGTAGCCGCCGGTAGCACGGGACGTGTCGCTGTCTAGGGTGTCGCCACCGTAGCTTCTAGCTATGACCCATCCATCATAGCCATTGTCACCTCCGCCTCCGTCGGTGGGACCTCGTCTGGCTGCGTCACACCCACCGTGGTCGACACAACGAGTGCGGCCGGTAGATCCGCCCGCTCCAACATTGGTAGCAAAATTGCTTCTATTGCCATTTGCTCAGCAACCTCTGACGGCGCTCCCTTAGCCTCGTCAACCGCTTGATCTACCGAGGGCACAGGCACCGCCGCAGGCGGCGCCTGACCGGCCAATGATGATGTGATGTCGGCCCCTCTCTCGCCCAAAATGGGAGCAACGTCAGGCGATGGCCCCCGCCTTACTAGAATGGCGATGCTCTTCTTGGGTACCAATGCTAAAGAAGTGTCCTACCTGACCCGTCTCCCGACGCTGTAGAAGAAACAAAAGGTGTGAGTCACAATGACAACAAAGAAAACCAGAGAAAACAGAGAAACCACTAACTTACGCTGGCGCTGTTGGGCGGTGGAGACGTTTGGGGGACGAACCCCCAGGCCTTTGCTCTGCCTCATCAAGGTGGGACTGTTTTGAGCCTGCCCCCTACTCCTAGACAAAGGGACCCGCTTCCCTTACGTCCAGGAGCGCAGCGGTAGAACTACCCCCCTCCACTAACATCTCAGGTGCGGCGACAAACCCACCCACCCCTGATAGCTCTTGAGGTGCACCAGCAGGGCCACGCCCCTGCGCCAGCACCTCGAGCGCGATGGCAGACCCACCCGTTCCTGTTATCTCCTGTGGCAGGCCAACGGTTCAGCCATCTCCGTCGACCCCATGGACGTGCTTTCCCCGGCGTGGAACGGGAAAGGCCCCTACATGGACGAGTGGTATCCTCGTTCACTGGGTCATCCCACTCAATGTCGGCGGCTACCTTCTCGTGCTCCTTGTCATCATCATCACTATCGTTCTCATCTCCTCGCTCCCGTGCCAGCATCTTCTGCTGCTTCTTCTTCCTCTCGACCTCCTTCATCGTCCTCTGCCACTCGACCATGGCGCGGTTGGCCGCCGTCACCAATGGGTCCTTCAGCAACGGAGCTGAGTGGTCCATAAAGACGAGTCTCTTCGGCTAGTCCTGCTATCACAATATCAGCATCAAGGGGTCGGGAGTTCAATTAAAAAGGAGGCACAGGGAAAGAGAACTTATGAAGTCAATGTACCTCAGTTCCGGCCACATTGGGGGATGCCCCATCACCGGATACACAAAATCAAGAGCAGCACCAGTGTCATCCCACGAAGGCTCCATCGCCTCCTTGATGCGCTGCGCCACTTTGGAGGGGGAGAGCGCTCCCTCGGTGAGCGCCGTGCCCTCAAGCGACACCCTGGGTGCCATCATGTGTAGGGGAAGAGCGCGCCTCATCAGTGGCGCCACTCTCCGCATGTGGTAGGCGCCGATGATCCTTGACCCCTTCATGCCCCTCTCCTTCAGGATACGGATGGCGGCAAGGTGATCCTAGATCTTCTTCTTGTCTTTGTCCGGGACCCCCCACTTCCTCCATGATTCTAGGACCTCTTCGATGAGGCGCTCAGTGAACGCTAGCAAGGGGGCGGCTATGTCGTCCCTAACATAGAACCAATGTGAATGCCACCCCTTGCTGGAGGTCGATAGATGCATCGGTGGGTATTCGTTTACCCAATTGTTGCGGAGCTGAATGCCGGCGCATCCCATCGGCACGCTTAGCTCCTGCCTCTTCTCCAGCTTCTTGAGGAGGGTAACGGTGAAGAAGTGCCACCATAGGTCGAAGTGGGGACTAATCCCTAGGAATCCCTCACACAGGGTGACAAACGCTACAATGTGTTGGATCCTATTGGGAGTAAGGTGTTGCAGCTCCACATTGTAGTAATTCAGCAGCCCCTGAAGGAATTTGTGGGCGGGGGTGGTGAATCCCCGCTCATGGAAGTGAGCGAAGGACACAATGTAGCCTTCGGGCGGTGATGGCGCGTACTCATTACCAGGTAGCCAACACTCCTCGCGGTGGTCCGCGCACAAAGAAGGCCGTGGTGAACGAGGCCCTCCAGGCACTAGAGGGTGACATCGGATCTACACCACGGCTCCATTGAACGATTGGGGTGGGTGGATGCGAACTTGACAGCGGCGGAGCTACGGATGCAAGAAGCTTAGACGATTGGCAGCAGAAGTTGTAGATGCAAAGGCAAGGAGGTAATGTATGAAACTGTGGGGGCGAACCCTTTGGTTTTATAGGGGCGATGGATGCAAGGAAGACAAACGTCCGCCTAGATCTCCACACCTACCAAAATTTGTCACCATGTCACCACGCGGGATAGGCGCCCCCAATCCCTATCCTTTCCCACCAAAGTCATGCCGGACGTTTCGCCTTCCTGAGCAGACCAGGATTCTTTACCAGTGAAAGGATACAAATCAAAAATGCATTCCTCTGGCCCGCCTGGGCCTAGGAGTTCGAGGGACTAGCCCATCAACGGTTTTGACGATCATCCCAAGGTGGCCTTATGACGAAGGATAGGCCCACGAGTGGCCAAAACCTAGGCGCATGAGCCTCAAGGGAGTCTCAATCCGCGATTGAGTCTCAACCAGGCTAACCTTGGACGAATCCCTGCGAATGGGATACCAGGGTCCCCTTTAAGCTATCCAGCTAGCAAAACCACCAAATCTCATAGCCATACCCACGAAGGGTCTGAATTACCCCTGGGCGATTCTATCCGAATCACCAGGGGCTTAGGGGCTACACCCGATGGGTGCGCTCGCACGCACCCTCTAGCAAATCGAAATAACCCCCGAGCGATTCTATCTGAATCACCCGACGTCAGGTACGCTCGTGTGCACCCTCTGGCGAATTGAAATACCCCCTAAGCCATTCTATCCGAATCGCCCTGGGGCTCAGGGGCTACTGTCAGGGACCGAATACAGGAGTACTCAAAGAGGAGGAGCTAATAACCATCAAACATTGATGCTTCAGAACATACAAGAATGCAACTGCACTTCTTGCCTGAACGGCCGAAGGTTGGTTCCACCTCGCCCGACCCCTAAGGGCTGGCTCCGCCTCGCCCGACGTCCGAGGGCTGGGCTCTACCTCACCCGACGTCCGAGGGCAAGCTCCGCCTCACCTGATGCCCGAGGGCTGGGCTCCACCTCGCCCGACGTCTGAGGGCTGGACTCTGCCTCGCTAGATGTCTAGGGCTGGGCTCCACCTTGCCCGACGTCTGAGGGTAGGCTCTGCATCACCCGACATCCGAGGGCTAGGCTCCGCCTCGCCCGAGGTCTAGGGCAGACTCTGCCTCGCCCGACGTCTATGTGCTACTCCTTCATAACTACGTGTGTAGATAAGGCAGGGCACTCAAGTCAACTGCAATATCGAGGACCATACCCTGCACACCTGCAGGTAAGTACCATCAGGATATGACTAGACAGGCACTTTAAGCCCTTCCAGGCATGTCAAAGCCCAAACAGTGTTGTGGGCGCCGACATTTGTCCTACAGTGTTATGGGCACCGGCATTTGCCCTCGGATACAAATCCTAACGAAAACATACGACAACCACTATGGTCTAGGAGGAAACTCATGTCATCTACAGTAAGGAACGTGCGTCATCTACGACGTCTGCTCCCCATAGGGTCACAGCTCGGCACCCTGGTGCTCCGCGCTGTCTGCCGAAGTGGGATGGGATGTGACCACTTGCCGAACGAAGCCAGAGCATGGCCCTATCAGGATCAGCGAACGTGCCATCCCTGGCACCGTCTGCCATATCAACAGGGTAGGCTCAAAGGAGAAGGAAGACCCGGCACCTTTGAATGACCTTCTCTGCCTCTAGTTTTTTCTCTTTCTCTAATCACTGCTCCCCTTGGTCTATAAAAGGTAGGGCAGGGCACCCCACTAAGGGGATGGATCGATTCCACACACATCACACCACACAGCTAAGCAGCATCCAAGCTCTTAGCACCCGTTCGACCTTTCCATCAGAGACTTGGGACCTGTCCCTCTCTCGATCGTTTATACCCCCTACTACGAACCTTTTAGTGCTAATAACACGAGCAGTAGCAGCAAACTGGATGTAGGGATATTCTGCCCCCGAACCAGTATAAACCATATGTCTTTTAGCGCATCATCCGGGCCTAACGCGCAACAAATACAAATTTACTAGTTGGTGCTTACTCGAAACACCAACACTAGAGATCCATTTTCGGGGGTGGTTCAGTTATGAGAACCGCCCCTAATAATATGATTTTCGGGGACGGTGCTCTTTGCAGAATCATCTCTAGTAGAGATTGGTTTTCAATGACGGTTCTCTTAAGAGTGTCTCCAAGAGAATAACAGAGGTGGTCCTCTTTGTCAACCACCCCTAAAATGACCCACGTAAATATCCATTTTCCTCCTCGCGACAGTGCTGCTGAGCACCATTGTTGAGCTCATTCAGAGGCGAGAAATAGCAAAAATAGAGGGGGGAGGTTTTGCCCTTTGAAGCTTTGAAGGAGTTGGGTTTGAGAGGTGAGCTTGTGGCATTCCAAAACTCTGGAGATGTTTGTTTTCTTTCACTAATTTCTTTCACTTGGAGATCTAGAGAGACATGCATGATGTTTGATTTTTAAAAATTTTCCTAGCAGTTGAGAATGATTTTATGCCCAACTTAATTGGCTAACATGATTCTAGTTAATTTGTATATACTACTAATTTTTGACCCTATCGCATCGCTTCACCTTGCATCACACGCAAATCTGATGCCATAGGTGGTTGCCATTACATTAGTTTTGAAAATTTAATGCAATAGGTGGTCATTATTGCATCGAGGAGTTGGATACGATAGTAATTCATGTCGATGCAATAGGTATGATCTATTATAATGATTTCGTACATGAGATGCAATAGGTAGAAATTATTGCATCGGATAAATTTTTTGTTGCGCTAGTATTGCTTTTTGATGCAATATGTAGGTGGTATTGCACCATATTAGAATATGGGTGCAATTATGAAGTACTACTACATCGGATTGATAGTGCTAAACTCTGATATAGTAGGTGATTGCTATTGCATCATTTTAGTAGTTATTTGATGCGACAAATGATCAATACTGCATCAAAAGTTTTATGTTACAAGAGGCTAAAACATATGGTTGGGCCACAAGTGCCCCGAGGGCATAGGAAAAGGACGCAGGGGAATAGATTCATCCTATTGCACCGCCCCACCATGTGTCACCTCCCTGAGCTGCGCGCCTCACTATGTCACGCCGCCGTGCATCTTGCCAACAACTAAGATGACGTGCAGCAGCATCCTTCCACCACCAAAGACACCCACGATCCTAACGCTACTAGGCTTGATCTTCTCTGTGTCGCCCACAAGTAATAGTTGGAGCAATGGCCATGCCTTTTACTCATGCCACAATATTTCCTTGTTGAAGTCTCATGGAATTGCTAGGATCATGCCCATGGTAGCAATTGGAACAAAAAAAGCAATACCATGACAATTGTAGTTTCCACTTATATTGTACCATACAGGAAAGAACAAGATTTTGAGTGTGATCTTTGTTATATTCTATTTGTAACCAATCGTCACCTAAAATAATTTCTCATGGCAGATAATAGATGATCCAAGTATCCAACCAATTGTCACCCTAAAATAACTTCTCATGACAAATGAAAGATGATCCAAAAGCTTTGTGACACCACTCTAGACCACATAAAAGCTTGTTCTAATAAAGGTACAATCACAGGAATGGGTTACAAATTCGATCTTGATTGACATCGTGATCATAGTGTGGCGATGCTCATGCATAAGTTCAGTGCTGGTCCTAGGATTTGAGGGCTCTCTAGTAAACTCGTCGTGATGGCCCCTCTAGACTATATATATAAATCTTATAATATATAAGAGCTAATTTTTCTTGCAAAGCAAAAACAAATCTAGTGATATATTTTAAATTTAACATGTTTGATAATTATCGAGGAACAATATAGACTAAAACTAATATGATTACCTTAAGGAAGAATAGAACTCCATAATATACATTGCTTCTCATAAAAAGATACTTCTTCGGGTATTTCTTGATGCAAAATCATCAAGGACGGTATTGAGATCAATAGTGTCCAAGATGTCCCTCTCGATGGTGCACATAGCCAATCCATTTAACCTTTCTTATGACATAGTTTGATCTCAAATAGTTCTTCAACAACTTCAATTTTGAGATACTTCTTTCAGCTGAAGCTACAGTCATAGGTATAGTTAAGAGGATTCGATAGGCAACTGAAATATTTGGATAGCAATCTGCAGCCATAACAAACTCTAGAATCTCAAGCGCTGACATCAAAGAATCTGGCAAGTCACTTGCAGCACCTTTAATTCTGAACAAAATCATTGATCTCAACATCAGATGAGTTATCATGAGAAAATGTTTCCACAAAATTCTTGCAGCGCAGCCAAAGATCAGCTTCATCCAAAGATTTCAAATTTTCTGAGTTGAACAAGCACCCAAAAACGTTATCAAATTCTTTCATCTGCTCAAATCTACTAGTCAATGAAGCAATTGCAATATCAATCATAACATTGACGTACTCTACTCTAAATGAGTCCACAACAGACCGTTGTATTTCCTCATCTTGGTCATCTTGTTCATCAAAATGTTTCTTTCTCTTTCCTTGACGTTTTGTACAAAATTTTGGCTCTATATCCAGTTCAGATGCAATGTTTTTTGTTGTATCCATACTAGAAGTGAAACCTTCATCTCAATACTTCTTAAAATATGATATGACACCTTCAATATGTTTGAGAGTAGCATCAATGCTCACAATTTTAGATTGCAACCTCTTGCTCATCTTATTTATAGAGAATAAAATGTCATGCCAAATAACCAAACTAACTAAAAACTCAAAATCCTCTAGTGCACTCACCAAAGATTGACATTCACTAACTGCCATTGGGTCATCAGTTGAAGCCTTCTCTAGCGCTATTAAAGCTGATCTTATTTGAGGAATTTGGAATCTAATAGCTTGAACACTTTTTATTCGGCTTTCCTAGCGTTTATTAGACCATGACTTAATTGTTAATCCTGGGACATTGCCCACCAAAATCTTTCACCTTTTGGTAGATTTTGCAAACAATATGTATATACTTGGATGATACCAAAGAAAGAAAAAGCTTGCCTGCAAGATTTAACAAATTGTAAGTTTCAAACTTTTCCCAAATCATGGCATATTATATGAAAATATTATATAATAGAAATAACAGTTTACCTGCAAGATTTTACCATATCACAAAGAGTAAGATTCAAACTATGACATGCACACAGTATGTATAGTGTTCTTCGATTAATTTTCTAGCAAGCGCTTCTGAACAACTTGGTGTTTTCCCTTCATATTTGAACCATTATCATAGACTTGTCCACTCACATCATCAATATTCAAATCTAGAGAGGCCAATGCATTCTTTAATCACTACTACACTCGCATGTTTTAGCCACGTCGTAACCCACATCGCAGTCCAATTTGGCCTCGGTAGTAAGTTGTCGGCAGAGATACTCATAGCCATCACTGTCGGTATCTGAGACCGACTAGGGTGTACACAACACCACCGTATTGGCTTATCATCTGTCCGTGATAAGGTCCTTACTTCCGTCGCATTGGAACACGACCCACATGTGTGGGTATGCACTAACAACGCCGCATGGCTTATGATCCGTCCGTGATCAGATACTTATTCCATCGCATTGGAGCATGACCCGCCTGTGTCGAGGCGAACATCACCTTCGCTTCAGCGTATGAACCGTCTGGTCATAGGCCATGGTCACCGTCGCGTTGCAGTACGATCCATCCGTGATGATCCTTTAGTCGGTGTCGGGTTACTAAATGATTCGGCATTGATGCACCATTGACCAATGCCGCATCAGACGAATAGCAGTGGTGATGACCGTCTACTTCACCAAAGGCGAGTGGTACGACGGTGATGACAAAACAACCAACGGCCCTACATCCAACGGTGACAGAATTGCATCCAATTTTCACAATGTATTTACTAATTTAGCTGGGCCTTAATAACTTACTGAACACACACCATACAGATATAATCATTACACATCATTCATCATGTCCACAATGAAGAGTACTTGTTATAATAACAATGCTCGACACTAACATAATAACTGTGTCAACTGATGAATTAACACAAGCGGTACATAGATAGCATAATAAAGGTTCTGCTCCCTGTAGACTTACGTAAGGTAGATGTGCTCTGCTCCTTCAGATTGGCACTCCTTGATCAGCTTAGCAACCAATGCAGTATGGAACCCCTCTTCTTCCTCCCATAGCCATTGCAGGAAAATCATTCAAAAGTACTAAGACTCCAAAACCTGCACAATGCAAAGTAGTAGAATTAATAATATTCAACGTACCATTGGTTTAGTTACCAAGCAAAAATTGAACAATATATAGACTCAAAACAACTTCCTATCTGAACAAAAACATGTCCTAACAACAAAATACAGCATATGCACCTTTACTGCTCTGCTAATGACTCCATGAATAAGGGAACATAAGGCAGATAGTTAGGTCCGTTCAAATAAATACTCTAGATACTTTTAGGATAGCGGACGACACGGGCAGGGAGGATATGAACTTTTCTGCGACTCATGTCATATGCCATTAGTGTTCTGTCCTCTCCAATAAGGAAAATCAAATTTCATTCTAGGTGAACTGCAATCACTCTGTAGTCCACATTGGCAACCTCGGAACCGAGTCCAATATTGTTCAGTCCAAATGGCTGCAGCGTGTTCACCGTATGGTTCAATGTCCATTTACTAATACCATAGTCCTCAAGGATCCAGATTGAAAGGTCAGACATATTGAAAATATCAGCAATACATAGACACAACTGACCCTGATCTCCATGGATAGACATTGCAGGACCTGGTGGCCTAAGAATCTTCTTCCACGTCTTTCCCTCCATATCAACAACTATGTGGGACACCTCCAGCATGTGCATAAAACCATTAAGAAACACAGTTCCTAAAAATTTGCATAATAGAATATCCACTCCCCATTCAGATTCTTTACACATCCATGCTCCAGTTTTGGATGAGTAGATGCTGACAACTAACACCCTAGGTGACCTTACCCATAGTTCTACCACATGGAAGTGCGAGACGATTGTGGGATCGAACCCCAACCGAGTTGAACCATAACAAAGGTTGCTATATGGTAGTACCACTAATTTGCTAGTCACCAGATTACAAACAACATAGCGAAGCCCAACGCACCAACAGAGGAAGAGGCCTATGCAATCTAAGATCACTAAATCCTAAATGGGGAAGGGCAAGAAGGAAAAGGAGGGGTATTCACCGGTGAAGCTGGCAAATCGGCGTTTGCCTTTCTAGTTGTCATACATGAATCCAACGACAAACTAGGGCAGCTCCTTACGGTGCTCGGATTCAGAGATGAGGCGGTACTAGGAGCGACACACACACTTGCAGCTGCACAAGGTGCGGGTGATGAGGCGACGGAGGATAAGGACCAAGACATCGTCTATGAGGATGTCTACTTCGTTGCTCTTGATGGTGGCCTCCTCCTCCATCTTGACTAGGATGTGGTGGAGCGGGGCTGGTGATGGAAGCGGTAGTGCTATCGCCTGAATCAGAGTAGGAGCACATGTGGGGATGTGCTCGTGACCTCCTTAATGATCAGATGGAAGCTTGATTCATACTCAGATGAGTAAGAGGGGAATAAAAAGCCAAGAAACATGGATAAGAGAAGTGCGAGAAAGCATTACCCTTGCCTTTGGATCTTGCGGCAGTGAGCTCGAGCGGCCACGGTGGTGATGAGTACCAGCCTGGTCCCCGGTAGATCTGTGTGATCATGCTAGTAAGGTGTACCGCCGTGGAGCACTAGCTTGTCGACGGTAAGTGGCAGCTTGCACGTCGATGAGTAGGACAGGAACAGTAGCACTTGAGGAGGAGACGGACAGGGTGGCGGCTGGGTGGGTAGCGGTCTTTGTAAGCTAACTATAAACGCGGCAAACATTCTAAAAACATGCGGGAGTCTCGCGCTGGTTTGTAAATTTTGACGATATCAGTGGTGAAGGGTACCAGCGGTGGTGATTGGGTCTTAAAGAAGATGGTACGTAGGACCTAACGATGGGCGTGTCATACAAAAATTAAACATTGGAAAGGAACAAAATATTATAAACATTATTTTTGTGGGTTACAGCAAGAAGATGTTAGCACCTAACAACGAATAGCGGCGGTGATATAATTTTTCCAACGACGCTTATATCCGACGGTGACATAATTGTACAATGTTGATACTAATTCAGCTGGCCTTAGTAGCTTACTGAACACACAATGTACTTTTTACAATAACAATGGACACTAACATGACAAAGTTCGTTAGCTGATGTTGCATAATAAAGATAATGATCTCTACAATAACAATGGACGCGATTACAAAGCCATACCATACGACGGTTTGTACATACAAAGCAACACCCCACCGGCATTGCAGTGAGGTAACAGTGTTCAAAATCAACAAAAGACATTCTTTTTCGATTAACTCTGTTACACTTTTCATTCACCAGGTGTACAATAACAAGGATCTATCAGCAACTATAGTTATGATGACAAAAACCTTGGCCCTATTTTCTCTCAACAAATCAGCATAAGCCAAATTTTAGCGATGACCGTAGGTTTATCCCCGCACTGAGCAATGAACATCTCATGAAGCGTAGAAGCCAGACGATGGCGTAACTAACCTTCACTGTGCCTCCAAATCTTTGCCATGAGTAGGGACGATGCCTGGAAGAAACCTAGGGAAGAACCACCTCACAAAACTCCTTCTAACACCGAGAGGATGAGGAGCCCCGCGGGGAGCCTTGCCCGCGCCATCTTCGTCAACATCGGAGAGGAATGCATGCCACGGCGTCGAGAGATCCCAAGTCAAGATCTGTGGGCTCAAAAGGTTTCCAGGCAATAGCAAGGCACCCTCCTCTGCCCTCTAGGATTTCCTACAGATATTCTGACCTAGAAGTCTCCCGCACGCCGACCATCAACGAGCCTAGCCACAGTGTCATCAATGACCCGGGCCACCGAAGATGGTATTGTTCTTCCCCATCTCTTCGTGGAACTTCCTCTAACACCCAAGATGAATGGCCACCAGCAGGCCGCTGTAGAACCCAATCTTGAAAGCCTTCTCCTAGCAACAGCAGAGCCGCCAAAGTATGCCATGAATCATGGTGGATGAAAGGAGTTGCCGCTCTCTCAGTCTAATGCTAAGGGATTTGGAGGGAGGGGAGGGGCGAGAGACTCAGTGCACCTAGACCCAGCTTAAATAGGCCAGCCTTGAAGATGCACCTAGACTCAATGCAGTTAAGACGCGTGATCTAGGGAGCACGCATCAGGGAAGACGAGGTATACGACGGTTCTTGGTGTAATAAGTGGTGGTGACGGTAACGAAATCGAAGCTGGGACATTCAACACTCATGCACTTAAATACGCCAGCCTTGAAGATGCACCCAGACTCAGTGCAGTTAAGATGCATGATCTAGGGAGCATGCATTAGGGAAGACAAGGTATACGACGCTTCTCAGCGTAATAAGTGGTGGGGACGATGTTGGAAGTTGGGACAACATTCAACACTCACGCACGCTTTCCTAAGTTTTGGGCTTCCTGTGCATCTTCCCAGATTTTGGTGTGAACACATGCCCCAAAATTTTGGAATAAATTTTGGTGTGAACACATGCCCCCAAATTTTTTATGAACCCACTGTCCCCTGGGGCTATAAAAAATTGGAGGCAAGGCGGAGTAGAAGGAATACTGCTTGCGTTCATTTGTTATGTTATGACACAGATCTTTTCTTCTTCGTTTTCTCCTTCCAGTCTTCTTCTGAACAATGGCTCATGGCAAGCATCCAAGGGAGGAAACTCTAGAAGCTGCGGATCCACCTCCACGCCTTCGTGTCCCTCTTCATCGCCAAGGGTGAGAGGGAATGATTTCTTATCTCTATGGCTGTCTTGCATTAATCCTTTGAATATGCAGAGCTACCTCTCATGCTGCGGTACAACGGCCAACTCCGATGGAGGTTGGACAACAATGGATTGTACATCTTGCTGGGTCCATGGTATCTTCATCTTCATCTTCATCCTCCGAGTCAGGTCAGGATATCCAGAATCTTATCTGTGAAAGGAGGGAGGCCAGAAACCTGTATTCTAAAACCACGCTTGAGGTAGGTCGGCTTGAGCAATGTATCAATGCCGTTAAAACAACCCTCTCTGCATCTGAAGAAGAGATCAATGTTGCTTAGATGAGGGTTGATGAAGCTCATGCTAGGGCAGTAGATTAAATTTCTTTAAAGAGTCTTTGTTTTTATATTCATGACTTTATCCGGTAACCCTTCATTTTCATTAGATCTTGAGGAACAATTGGTTGCTTCTCGTCGTGAGATCGAGAAGGCTCGTCGGTGGGAGATCGACCTAGAGAATCACCATGAGACCCTCCAACGCGTAGCACTTGGCGCAGTTGCAGCAGTCAACGCCAGGGGTGTTTCTCTTGAAGATCGCCTGCAAGATATCCCGGTTCATGCCAGAGAAGTGGCAACTCATGGCGTCCGCTATGGTGCCGATGTCGCTCTTGCTGCAGCCTACAGCCCAACTGCGTTCAGGGCACGAGCTCCGTCACCTAGAACCTGGTTTTCCGGACATTGATCTGTTGGAAGATCAAGAGGACCTAATTGGAGACTTCACTGATGCTGCCAAGGCTATCGCAGTGACCATCCATGGACAAAATGTTGTAAACAATATTTTCTTAGGACCATAGATTATATCTAGGGTCTTATAAGTTATAAGTAAACAATCTACTATTTGAATGTCACTTTTGATCCTATGTCTTTTATTGTAATTTTTTGTTCTAAAGGCATAGGATCAAAAGACCCTAGAACAATATAAGTACTACTGAACAGGAGCTATTTTGAGCCGATGAGACTCGGCTATTAAGCATCGACCCAAATTAAATACTTTAGTAGTACTTCTTTATGTATTTTCCATTGAGGTCTACGCGATAACAGATCCGTATCATATGGCGGTTTGGACATACAAAGCAACAGATTCTCCGAGGTATAAAGATTATGGAATCTAAAGAATGACGCAGCACATCGCAAAACTTCACCCTTAGTGAGATTCTCTATATTCCATCTTGCAACCCTCATAGTCAAGGGATGTGATATGCTTCTTGACCGTGAGAGCTACAAGATGGAATATAAAAGCACGCAATCTTAAAGAATGAGTACCTCACAAACTGGAAGCACCCCCAATCGAGTATGGAGTCCCTAAATAGGAGAGAATCAAATGATTGTAAATCTTCTGTTAACAAGATCTGCAAGAAGATCTGCAATCATCAAGGTCAAGCTCCTGTTCAACGGCAGCACCTCGCAAAACTTGCACCAGCATCTCAGTGAGATGCTTTATATTTCATAATCTGGCTACCTTTGATGATTGAGGGATGCAAATCTGCATCTCGATCCTAAAAGGCAACAAGATTATAGAATCTAAAGCACCTAATCTTGAAGGCCTTCTCCAAACACTAGCATCCCTGTGAAGTGCTTTATCTCCATTTTGCACCTCTCACGGCCAGGTGCAAGGATGAAGACAAAGCACTTCTTCGCGATGAGAAAAGATACAGTAGATCATGAGTGTGTGGATTCAAGAGTGTGTGGATTGAGCCCACGAGGTGCATCCAGACCCTGGTTAAATAGGCCAACCTTGAAGATGGAGAAGTGCAAGTAATGGTGATGCAACTGTGTTGTGGGTAGTTGGGAAATAACTCACGCTGACTTTACCACCGGAAGACCAAACAGTCATGGAGGGCCAGCGGCCATAACACGTATCCCAGTCGGCTCGGCTTTTCATACGACTGAGAAAATATCACTACCGCATCTATTGTTAACCCGTCGGTGGTAGAAGTTTCAACTACCGGTTTCCTTCCTCAGGAGGCCTCGCTATCGGTCCAACCACGGTAGAAGTAAAACACAGTCGCTTCTATTGCTACGGCAGTGAAAGTGGCGATAGTGATAAGTCAATCTATAGTAGTGAATTCATTAAAAAGACCTAATCCTAATGTGGCATCTACCTTCAAGAACTCTAGGAAGAACTCCTCTACCCTTGGAACATTCCTCAACATGTTGACACAACGAATAATTAGAGTGATTTGTTCTTCATGGCTCACATCTGGAGTACCTTCAAGAACTCTAGGAAGAACTCCTCTACCCTTGGAACATTCCTCGACATGTTGACACATCGAATAATTAGAGTCATTTATTCTTCATGGCTCACATCTGGAGTACAATCTAAAAATACTTGGCATCCTTGATGATCTTTAATATAGTTTGTTTCACACAATCTGCAAGAAGGGAAATCATCTCATTTTGAATTTTGTGCCCAAGATAATGATGATGAATCTCACTATTTTGAATCCGCTTAATATGGTCTTGCATCATAGGATCAAATTCACCCATCATTTCAACTGTGCCCAGAAAGTTACCATTGTTATCTTGATATAGTTTCTCATTTTTTCGTCAAAAAGCCAAATTATGTTTAGCAAGAAACTTGACAACAGAAACAATTCTTACTAAAACTTGTCTCCAACGCTCACTCTCCTTTGCAATTTCCCATTGCAAATCATCAATTGTTTTATTTTTGCTCAACCTCAGCCTAAGTTCATTCCAAGTATTCATGTTTGTTATATGCTCAACACTATTCTCATGTTGCTTGAGTCTAAGACTAAGATGTCTCCAGTCCCTCAATCCATCATGTGTGTAGGAGCCTTGTTGGGTGACGGGGCCCTTGGTGGGTGGCGGCTAGGGTTTAGGGAGGTGTGGGCAGGGGCATAGGGAGAGGGCGGCGGCGCTGAGGAGAGAGAGGAGAGTCGGCATAGGGAGAGGGAGAGGTAGGCTAAGCCTGAGGCTGTTCTTTCTTGATTCTCAATGATTACATTGCCTCTGTATTTATACTCCTAAGTAGACTTGTATCCCAAGTAATCTAATGAGGGAAGTCCTTATAGATACGGACTCCTCCCAATCTATCTAATCATAACGAATCCTATTCCTAGTCTCTTTCTTTTATTGAAGATCGTCCTGATATGGATAGTGAAGTCTATGTTGGAGACCGTTGATAAAGAGGTGGACTTGCTGCAGGTTGCTGGTGATGCCAATGCGTATTGCGTATGCGGTGATGGCGTCGATGTAGTCGTTCAAGTCATCGTTTTGTCAGGGAGGAGCGAGGTCACGCCGCGCAACCTGGTCTACGGGGGGGGGGCGAAGTCACGGATGAGGCACCGTGTGAAGGTTGCCCACTCAGTTGTTGGCACCTCCTTTGTCATGCAGATATACTAGCGTTGCACTGCGTCAGTCAAATGAAAAGTTGCGTACCAAACCTGTCCATCTACTAGTGTGTGCTGCATCCTGGAGATCTAGGGTAGTGGATTTGTAGAGCCGTAAAATGTTGGGGTCGTCAATCGAGCCACAACGATTGGCTGGCGTGGAGCTGGATGTGGCGTTGGTTCTGGGATCGAGTCCTGCGGCGGCGGAGTGGGCGCCCGCTGCACTGGTGGCCAGTCATCGTGTAGGAGGGGGCGCTGGGTAGCCGAGATCGTTGGGTGCGTCGAAGGGGTGGTTGGGCACCATCCCTACGAGGACGAGCCCATCCATGGCTGTGTCTCCGATACTGGAAGCAGGGCGTCTGCTACCTTGCCAATGATCTGCGGGGTGTTGGATTGGGGTTCCTCCATCTTGCTCTTGAGGTAGGATCTACCGGCTACGATCATGACATTCTTTGTTTCCGTAGCGAGATCATCATTGATGGCTTCACGGTCCAATCTAGCTTGGATGCCGGTGATGGCTGCGTCCTGGATGCGTGCTTGCTCGATGTCGTGTAGGCAGGTGTTGAGGTAGACGAGCTGCTGGTGCATCTCATCGAAGTTCTTGAGGAGTTTGTCAGCGAAGTCCTGGAGCGGTTGTTGTACAATGCGGTGGTGGAAGTCATGGATCGTCTAGTCTCCAGATACTAGGTGTAGGAGCCCTATTGGGAGAGGGGACCCTTGGTGGGTGGCGGCTAGGGTTTAGGGAGCTGTGGGCGGAGGCATAGGGAGGGGGCGACGGTGATGAGGAGAGAGAGGAGAGTCAGCGCAGGGAGAGAGGGAGGGAGGGGTAGGCTAAGCCTAATGCTGTTCTTTCTTGATTCTCAATGATTACATTACCTCTGTATTTATAGTCCTGATTAGACTTGTATCCTAAGTAATCTAATGAGGGAAGTCCTTATAGATATGGACTCCTCCGAATCTATCTAATCATAACCAATACTATTGCTAGTCTCTTTCCTTTATTGAAGATCCTCCTGATATGGATAGTGGAGCAGCGGGAGATCGCTTCTGCATGCGCGCCATCCCTTTGCAGTGCGCGCCCCCTTCAGGCGGTGCCGCTGCTCCCTTTAGCGGCTGGGCTAGGTGGGCCACGAGCCCCTCTTGGGCCCTCTATCGAGCGTATGACAATGTGCTAGCAAAGTTTTGGTCCGACTTGATTTGAACAATTTGTAGCAAAAACAAAAAACTTTGTCCAAATGTTTAGAGTAAACCAACCATTTTCTATCGACCACCTCACCATTGCTTAACTTTCTGGAATAGTAAGCATATGAAAAACGTCTATTAAGAGCATCTAAAGGGAACTCAAGATTCAATTCTCTCACCTCGGAGCGACCCACTCAGCTATGGCTGCAGCACCCACGAGTGCTTATCGCCCCTATCTTCCCATCCCCTCCCCTCCCTGTGCGGGTGGTTCTTGCAGTTGTTGCGGTGCCTCGTCCTATCGCGGTTCAGGCCGACGTGGCGAGCACAAGAGTGGAATCAACAACGATTTAGTGGAACACTGGAGTCCACAATGAGCTGCCTGGATTGTTTTCATTGTTTTCACTGCACCAAACAAAAAAACAAAACATGACAGCACATTCCCAATCTATGGCAACCTCAATCAGAGAATGTATGATCAGTCCGAATAGCATGAAGATCAGTAGCTCACACAGATGCTATATTTTCCCTGGAATATAGTGCCAGAGAAGAACAAATTGATCAAAGTATCAGTATACAGACTATCTCTTATCACATCTATCCTTTCCTTCCGTGTGATCCTCTTCATGGCAATCTCATTGTTCCTGCCGCAGGTTGAGATAATTAACTCAGTATTTAATTACTTTGAAATTTAATATATATTTTTTTGCAACCCATATTGTTGTAGTACCAAGAACATTAAAGTGCCAAGTCCAGTTATTCGAAGACCACACCATACTGGAATTCTAGACACCATGTTCAGAGCAAAAGCAGCTCCAATTTCTACAAAGAATAAGCCTACATCTTAGCTGTAAAGTAAATTCAACATGGACCAGTAAGAGGTGACGAGGGAAAATGAGAAGGCAGAGCCACAAGGAAAAGTTGAAAGCATGGTTAAGCAAGAGAAAGGAAGAGTACCTAGCAAGAGTTACAGAGCAACCGAGTTCCAACAGCTGTCATGCTAAACAAGGTCATTGCAAAATTTCTGCATAGAAACAAATGTATTCTACTGTCCTATAGAATGGACAATAACTAAACAGATCACTCAAACATGTGAAACCATGACTCCCAGTGTCATCTATCAGTAATGGACAATAACTAAACAGATCACTCAAACATGTGAAACCTTTGTTGACAGAATCAGGAATGACTGATGAAAATGACTTGTCTAGCGACACTAAGAGTGTTCAGAACCCAATGTCTGCAAAACAAGACAACCCCACATGTTCTGATATTCAACTGGAGAATGAAGTAGATAAGAAAGAAGAGAAGCAGCGTGCAAACACAGGCAGAGATGAAGTTTCTGCAGAGAATGTAGACAGTTCACATGTAAATCTGCAGAAAATCACGAGCTCTGAAGTAACATCTAATGAGCTAGCAACTCAAATTACTGAACCAGTTTGTGACACTCAGACAATTTTGGCCCATTAAAAGAAAATATCTGAAGAAAACTTTCCAACAGCAGTCAAAATTCAGGCTGATGGTCCAAACATGCAGATCAACCAAGATAAGCAAGATGAAACTGCTGACAACGAAACTGCAATGGAGCCAGAAAATTAGGGGAATCTAGTTTTTAGGAACACTAGGAAATTGGTACTGATCAAAAATCTCCTAAAGAGATTGATGAAGGGGACCAGCAACTTTAGGCCAAGAAAGAGATTCTGACCCAAGAAGATTTATCACGAGAAGATAAAGGACATAAAGAACAGTTTGATGAAGCAACGATGAAAATTGAAGCACCAGGAGCAGCATAGAACGCACATAAAAACACCGCTTGTTGTCTAGCGTGGGATCAAAGGCAAAGCACCAACTCGCAAAAGTGAAGAGAGCCATTGTAGGCAAGCCTGGACACACAAAACCAGAATCACCGAAGGCATAAAACTGCACTCCTATTCTACAGAGCAAGAGCAATGACATGTAAAACACAAAACCATACACGAACACACCTTCTATTATACAGACAATGAAGATCTATTCAGCAACAGATGCAGTATGAGAAGTTACCTCACCCTTTTTAATCCATCTTGTATTTTTACTCACAAATTATGCATTTGCAAATATAAAAATCTTCAGCGAATCAGAGAAAGATACTGCTGGTGCTTTGAGATGGCCCAATTTTTGCAGCCCACCTTACTAGCACTTGCTGCTCTGCCTAACCAGCCTTGAGAAGAGCGAGACCGGCCGGCAGGAGCAATGCATCGAACAAGTGGTGAGCACGAAAAAGAGGGGAGGGGTATGAACCTACCAGGTGGTTCAGGGATTCATTGCTGCCATGGATGAGGGTGGCGGCCTGTCCACGTTGGGATCATCGTGGCCCAGCGTGCCGAAGGCGATGTCGAGGCACTCACGGCTGATTTCCGCCGTTCCGCGACACCACCATGCTCCTCCTCCCCAGCTTCTCGTGGCACATCTCCTCTGCTCCTCCTTGGTGCAGCTCCTCCTTCGTGCAGCTTCTAGATTGGGTGGGGGCGGATTGGAGGCTTGGGACGGAGCATTGGTGGGATTCAGGTAGCGGCGACTGGGTTTGGGCGAGCGAAACTTTGAGAAAGGGGACGAGTTTTGGCTGGCCGTGTAGAGCTTTGGGTGGGGGTGCAAGGGACGAGTTTTGGCTGGCGGGACCTTGAAATTTCATTTCGCGAATTTAGTCACCGCAGGTATGGGTCCCGGAAAATTTCACCTTCCGCCTAGCAGTCCGAACTCTGTCGACTCCCGTCACCGCATTTTCAACTTAAAAGAAAATAAAAAAGCAAAAGCAAAAGCAAGGGGATTTCAAATAAAAATTTTATACAACTATCTAATTTGAAAAATGATTAACATAACCCTTCTTTCCATATAAGTTAAATTTTACTTTTTCTTCTCTGCCGACATGCCTTCTCAATTCTCATTATCATCTAATTTCTCAGTTAAGATAATAGTGTGCGTTCTTGCCTAGTGATTCAATAAATGCTTGAGAAGGTTCTTAACTACCTATTATAGTTCTTATTATTGAAAATTATACCCGTCATATAATGGAAACTAATTTAGTTATTTTATTTATCAGGATATAGGGGGCTCATCTTTGTTTTGCTCCAGGGCCACAAATATTTTTCATACATTGAGTCTGATCCAAATTTGTTTTTTTTAACTTGTGTTATTAACAATAAAAATATTAACTAACAAAGAAAATAAGTTCTAAAACATCTGCACATTTCATAAAAAAAGGTAATATATTTATCTCTGTAAATCTTGTTTGCTAGAAGTGGAAAGATTTGTTGAATTTGGGAGCCAAAAACATTCTGGTCACGAGATTTGCTTTCCGGTGTATTTTATTGTTTTATTAGGCCCATTGGACATATGTTTGTACGTATTTGAGTGTCCTGTCCTCAGCATCAAAAAATTTGGCCGCACTTTGGTTATAAAAAATTCATTTGTTTCGCTTTCACGCATGTGCTCCACGGGAGTTACGTTTCGCTTTTCACGCTTCGTTTGGTACCGGTGGATTAGAAACAAAGGGAGTCTAGTGATCTGACAGCGACACTGATGGGCTCACAGTGACATAATAATTGAACAGATAAAATACAACTTATAGCCCGGTACCACACGGCCACTGATTGGCTGACATCGACACAAATGAGCAGTTAAAATAAAAAATAATTCACAGGGGACAATAAAAATTCAACAAGAAAATAAATCTATTCACATAGTTCAAAACTACAAGGAAAAATAAAATAGACATTCTGGAACACGCCATGAAGAATAGTATAAAGCTTTACTTGGGACAATTTGGAAATGTAGGAGCATCGTATCTCTGGACAATCATTTTCCTCGAGCTCTTCACTTAGTACCCTAATTGATAACTCGAAAATCATCACCACGTACACGAGACCAAAAATCTAGTGCGAGAACCCATAGCAATCATGTGCTATCTTCCTTTGTATGGAATTATCCTTCACTGCAACAACAATCAAATGTAAGCATACCTTGACCATGCTTGGTTCCTTGACGGCAAAGTTAGACGTTTGAGCACGCTAACTCGGTAACAAAGTCCTTGCTCAAGCAGGAGAGCCGATTTGGCTCTCTCACGCAAGCAAGGTTCACTCGCTGATATCTTCTTCCTCTTTCCAAGGCACGCATGTGTCCAAGCTGAAATCTGGACCTTCACGGTAGCCACTAGTTTAGGTCATCTAGTTGCCAAAATCGATTTCTAACATCTCTGAAATCAAGCATGCAGGAGGGTAAAACGGGTTCTAACGCCTTCAAAATTGAGCACAAATGAAGTCTAATGGAGCTCTAATGCTACCAAATCAAATCCACGAGATGCCCTATTCGAGCATTGCCACCATGAGATCAAACTT
This sequence comes from Miscanthus floridulus, assembly GCF_019320115.1. Classification (NCBI taxonomy): domain Eukaryota; kingdom Viridiplantae; phylum Streptophyta; class Magnoliopsida; order Poales; family Poaceae; genus Miscanthus; species Miscanthus floridulus. Next base: position 45,797,492 of record NC_089593.1, read on the forward strand.
CATTGTCAAAATCTAAAGGGTAAAGTACACTTTACAACCCTCAACTTGCGCCAAAGTTCGATTTTCAACCTTCAACTCTGAAACCGGTCAAGAAACACCCTCCAACTATCAAAACCGGACGAATTTGGTCCTCGGCCGGTTTCAAAAGCGGTTTTCTATTTTCAGGAGACGCCGAAATTTTAAATTATTTTTTTTAAGCATCTTAACGTCCTCAAATGAAAAAACTCAAAACTACAAAGTTGTAGATCTCATTGAGGTCTACAATTTATATATAAAAATTATCTTCATCCGACATCGTATCGAATGATTTTCTATTTTTTGAAATTTGAGTCTCATCACGCGACAAAATATGGTGCTAAAGTTTTATATTATTTTTTCGAGCATCTTACTTTCCTCAAATGAAAAAAATTAAAACTATAAAGTTGTAGATCTCATCGAGGTCTACAATTTACATATAAAAATTATCTTCATCCGATATCGTATTGAAGGGTTTTCTATTTTTTGAAATTTGAGTCTCATCACGCGACAAAACAGTTTTGTCGCGTGATGAGACTCAAATTTCAAAAAATAGAAAACCCTTCAATACGATGTCGGATGAAGATCATTTTTATATGTAAATTGTAGACCTCGATGAGATCTACAACTTTATAGTTTTAATTTGTTTCATTTAAGGATAGTAAGATGCTCGAAAAAATAATATAAAATTTCAGCACCATATTTTGTCGCGTGATGAGACTCAAATTTCAAAAAATAGAAAACTCTTCGATACGATGTCGGATGAAGATAATTTTTATATGTAAATTGTAGATCTCAATGAGATCTACAACTTTATAGTTTTAAGTTTTTTCATTTGAGGACGTTAAGATGCTCAAAAAAATAATTTAAAATTTCGGCGCCTCCCGAAAATAGAAAACCGCTTTTGAAACCGGCCGAGAACCAAATTCGTCCGGTTTTGATAGTTGGAGGGTGTTTCTTGGCCGGTTTCATAGTTGAAGGTTGAAAATCGAACTTTGGTGCAAGTTGAGGGTTGTAAAGTGTACTTTACCCAAATCTAAATCGCTTGATTGTCAACCGCAACTCATATTGAGCTCGTGTCTAAGACAAAAACTCGTGCTTCCCGAACTGAGATTTGATTGCCCCCACCAAAAATCAGTTTGTGATGCCCTAATCGGGATTTCCCACATTCACACCAAGCTCGTATTCTCTGAATGGAGTTCTCACATAACAATTTAGTTATGCACCTGCATCCACCAACACGGCCCCCTCTCCGCAACGAAGGCCCCTTGCATAATTTTTTCTGGGTCCGTGCCCTTCAGCAGGTGACGGATTTGGTTCTCGAGTCTGTGAATTAGCACCTACATTAGAGATGCGTCTGAAGTATATATTATAGACACGTTTTCTTCATCCACGTCTGTGGTATATGCTCCCTAAAGAGTAAAGATCTACATTTACCAAGTTAACACATCAGAGAGACATTTCAACAGGACTCGCATGTGGTCGAACATTAGAGACACGTTTTATCTCCACGTCACTGAACTGGGTGTCTTGTTAGCTTTTTGCTGTTTTGGAATAGTGCTTGTTGCTATGGCAAAATTTCTAAATTTTTTATACATGAAAAAGTTGAATTATTATATTGAAACATACATGGAGAATTTTTTTTATTTTTAACACTTTTTGTAAACTAATTTTAAATCTAACACTGTTTGTTTTTTTTTTCAAAACTAACACTTTTAGCCATGCCTATTGCCATGGCGCAGCGAAACGCCTGTGCCGCGTCATGCATGGTGGCAGGAGGATGACGTGGCGACGACCGGGGCTGCTGACCAGTGACGTGGCAGGGTCTGCCGCGCCACCGATCTTTTTTTCTTGGTGCTGTTCTTTTTTTCTTGGTGCTCCCTGTTCCTGACTACTACTGTCGTTTTCATCTGGAGGTTCACTGAAATTGGATCTCTCCGGACACTATTTTCAAATATGAAAATACTATTTCAGTTTTGATGTTGAGTGTAAGTTATGGTGCTAGATGGATGGCCACAACCTGACTATTTTCATGTATGAGAATCTTGGGAGGTAGAGAGGGCAATTATGATTCCCATTTGAAGGTTCTATATATTAGCTAAGATGCCGTAAAATAAAGGGGCGACTTATTTAGTACATGGTCGGCAGCTTGGTGCATGCCGGAGATGATGTCCTATATATATTTTAGAATAAATAAGAAAGAACTGTTGATGGAGTGTATTTTTCTTTTTTTGGCGATTGCACAATACAACTTAGACACTCACAACACACGCACACTCACCCCTATGAACGCACACACGTATACCCTAACCCCCTAAGAGCATCTTCGCCGACTGGGCTGGTAAATCCTGGAGGATATCTAAAAAATTGAGTCCTAAAAGTCTAGTTTGGAACATTTCAGTTGAATACAATTTTATAATTGTGATCATGGCAAATTGTATTGATTATCGACAAACCGTGTGTTGCAGAGATCTGGAAAAGCACCCGGTGTTGGTCTACTACACGCTCCATTTTCTCTTTTGCCAATGTCATTTCCAAAATTTTATTGGGATCAGGCGCTTGAGTTGGCTCCTCTTTTCAACGAGCTTGTTGATCGTGTGAGCTTGGATGGGGAGTTCTTGCAACAGACTTTGGCAAGGTTATTCTCTTATGGACTTAAATGGTTAATCCCAACAATAAAAAATCTGCATAAAATGATTTATCTGAAACGTCAAATAGTTCAGTAATGATGGATGAAACTTCAAAATTTTTTGAATTGGATATAAGTTCAGTGCCAAATCAAAACATGATTACTTTTACCTGTTTTTATGTGTCAATGAAGTGCATTTTTTAGGAGAACAATGTAATCATAAAGTAGTCAAAAGATGTAATAACCTAGCATGCATGCTTTGTTTCAAGTGCCTGAAAACTCTGAAAGTTACCTAAAAGCCACCCTTCTCCCAAATAAAAAGGCCTTGAAACTGTTCTTTTGAAGATAGCAACTCTTTCAGTGCTACTCTGATTACTTGGAACTCACAATTCTTTCAGGACGAAAGAGGTCGATTTATTCACTAAAAGGCTTTTAGATATTCACTCGGAGATGATGGAACTGAAGAAGGAGGAGGTAAACATGGCCTTTTTCAGTTGCATTCATCAATTAACAGAAATTATTAATCTCGCATTCTTGCTAACTTAACAAATGGTTAATTATGTATAAATCTTTCAGGAAATACGTTTAGGTCTTACCAGGTCAGACTACATGGTAGATGGAGAAACTGGCTTGCTTCTTCAAGTGGAGCTCAACACCATTTCTACATCTTCCAATGGCCTTGCTTGTGGTGTATCAGAGCTTCACAGGTCTAATAAGAGAAGAACATCAAACACTACGTGAAAAACGGTTTGTAGCAACGGTACAATTTTTTTTTGTAGGGGCGGCTCATGATGGAGCCGCCCCTACAGTGGCGTGCTCGGGAGCCCAAAGACCAGCCGCCCCTACAAATGGAACAGCAGGGGCGGCTGGTGATACGAGCCGCCCCTACAAATGGGTCTGATTTGTAGGGACAGCTCACTCACCAGCCGCCCCTAGTGTTTCTATTTGTAGGGGGTGGCCGGTGATTGAACCGCCCCTACAAATGCCCGGCGTATAATTACCTGCTATTTGTAGGGGCGACTCAATCATCAGGCGCCCCTACAAATGACCCACATATAAAAAAATCTGCAGCACCTTCTTCCTCCTCGGGTCACTCACTCCAACCCGTGAAAGAAAGGTGGGAAGACCTTGGGCACCTCCCAAAAATTGCTCTACTAAGGGGGAAGGTTTTGGTCTCAAATCCTTTGGTGGAGAGATTGTAGAAGGTAAGAAAATGCTATTCCACACTTTTTTTTTAAAGTTTTAATAGTTGGTTAGTGAGTAATTAGAGTTTTGTTTCTCTCTCTCTTCTATGGTGCTTGAGCTACTTATGAAATAAATTAGACCTAAGTTTTAAATGTACTAGGGTAAATTAGGTAGGGGAACAAGATCATACCCTTATTTGGCCCATGTTTCTTGATTTTAATGAACAATTAGTTAATTTTATGGATGTTTCATGTGCATGTAGATCTAGATCTAGGGTTTGTTTTTTTTATTAATTTTGTTTTTGTAAATTTATGTTTGATGAAATTGGACTAGGGTTTGTATGAAAGATATTGGGTAAAATATAATTGTTGCCTTTGAAATTGTTTATTGTAATCAACAAATATGTATTTTAATTATTTATGGATAAATGGGCCATTAATTAATTTTCCTCTACCATGGTGTGTTTGTATGCTTCATGTAATTATATTTGATTTATATTCATATATATCTGAAGTATATGCAATTATTCTCAAGTAATTATTAATTTGATTCATTTTTATATATATCTGAATAAGTAGTCATTTAATGTTTGTTTTGTTATTATTGTAAAAGATGGAGTACATGAACTCTTGGATGTATGGTTCGTTAAGGTTCAAGGCAGATTTCCGTGAAGAGGTGGATAAATTTATTGAAGCCATAAAGAAGCATGCAACGACATTGACAGAGAATAAGGATATAATTATTTATCCCTGTAAAGATTGCAAGAACCGTATGGCATGGACAGATGTGACTATTATCAGATCACATTTGATTATGCGAGGATTTGTTGAGGACTACACAGTGTGGATTCATCATGATGAAACAGTTATTGTTAACGACAAGGATGAGGAGGAATATGACGACAAAACCCTAGAATCCCTGTCCCAATATTCAGCAGAGGTTGATGCACGAATGGATTCCGAGTTTGGCAATGAACAAGGTGGTGATGCTGGTGGTTGGGATGGTAATGACGAAGGTGGTGCCAATAATGATGGTGGAGCATGTGTCAGGGATGGAGATGATTTGAAGGACATGATTCGAGCCCTTGGACCAGAGACTTTACTAAATAGCCCAAAAGGTCTAAAAATTTTGGAAAGTGTGACAAAAACATCGAAGGAGACTGTGTATGGTGTTGAAAAGGGTTGTCCGACACATTGGACATTGCTACGTTTTGTGCTTGAGCTACTCATCCTGAAGGCTAAGTACTGCTACTCAGACTATAGTTTCAATGATCTATTGCATCTCCTGTCATGGGTGCTGCCACAACCAAACTCAGTTCCCGCCAACACATACCAAGCGAAGAAGGTCATAAGTCCATTGACAATGGGGGTTGAAAAAAATCCATGCATGCCCCAACCACTGTATACTTTTTCATGGCGAAACGTTCAAGTCACTAGATAAATGTCCCCGGTGTGGGGCCAGCCGGTACAAGAACAATGACCTTTACGGTGGGGATAAAGCCTCCACGAGGAAACAGAGGAATAAGAAGGGTACAAAAAGGTGGTATAAGAATCTCAGCCCTAGAGGACACTCCATTAGGCAATGATGCAAAGCAGAGAAGAATTCCTGCCTTGGTAATGTGGTACCTGCCAGTGACCGACCGCTTGAGACGTATCTTCCTAAACCCTAAATAAGCCGCACTCATGACATTGTGGGATGATGAGCGCAAGGTGGATGATGATAATATTGCACACCCGGGTGATTATAGTCAGTGGCAAAGGTTCGATGAGAAGCACAAAGAATTCAGTGATGACCCAAGGAATGTACGATTTGGCTTGAGCACCGATGGAATGAATCCCTTCAATGAGAGGATGAGTGACCATAGCACTTGGCCAGTGATCTTGACCATGTACAACATCCCAATGTGGTTGTGTCAGAAGAGAAAGTACCTTCTCCTCACTATTCTTAATTCTGGCCCTAAACAACCAGGCATTGATATAGACGTGTTCCTCGAGCATTTGATGCAAGAAATGGAGAGGCTATGGAGCATAGGGAGCCGATGTACGATGCGTTCTGAAAGGACTTCATATGTAGAGCAATAATATTTATTACTACCAATGATTACTCTGCGCTATTTGCTTTGTCTGGATAGATCAAAGGGAAGACAGGATGCTTGGTTTGCTTGGATGGTACTACATGGGTGTACCTGGATGCATCCAAGAAGATAGTTTACCTAAGGAACCGACGCTTCTTAAGGACAAGTCACAAGTACCGCAGCAAATTGTTCTTTAGATTTTATGACAACACCCTGGAGATTGAACCCCCTCCGAAGAGATGTCATAACGGAGAACACGTGTACAGAATGGTGAAAAACATACGCGTCGTCTATGGAAAGAAGAGTCCAGATGGGACGAACAAAGATAGAAGCACACCTCCTGTCGAAGGCGTACCTTTCAAGAAACAATCAATCTTCTTTCAGTATCTGCCTTATTGTCCATACTTGAAGGTCCCCCATGCCATTGATGCTATGCATGTACAAAAAAATATCTTTGAGGGTCTCATTGCTACCTTGATGGACACAGGCAAGTCAAAGGATGGTCTGAAAGCACGAAAAGACATGGTGCAGCTAAACGTGATGCCACAGCTTCACCCGGTACCTGAGGCTAATGGAAAATACACTCTGCCCATGGCGTGCTTCAACCTAACACCAGACGAAAAGAGAGCTATATGCACTTTCCTAAGGGAGGTCAAAGTCCCGACTGGGTTTTCAGCAAATGTGAAGAAGCTAGTGTCGATGAAGGACTTGTCAATAACACACTACAAGGCTCACGATTGTCATGTGATGCTGACAGTGTTTCTACCTATTGCAATCAGGGCTATAAAGCCAGAGTTCTTGAAAATAGCCATCACCCACATGTGCTACTTCTTTTCGAAGATCTCACAGAAGATGATTAGCAAGCAAGAGCTGAGTTACCTACATGAATTTGTGGTGGAGACACAAAACTAACAAGAGATGTGTTTACCTCCTGCTTTTTTGATATAATGCCACATCTCATGATTCATATGGTTCATCAGATACAGGCAATGGGCCCTTGCTACTTGCATAAAATGTGGTCCTACGAGCGGTTCATGTCAGTTCTAAGTTAATACGTGCATAATCGAGCATACCCAGAGGGCTCCATGATAGAGGGTTATAGTACCGAAGAAGTCGTCGAGTACTGTCAAGAGTACCTAAAAGTACAGAAAGGGATTGGTAAACTCGATTCTCGTCAAAAGGGTAGGCTGGCTGGGAAGGGCACCAGTGGTAGAAAAGTGTTCATCGACCATTGAAAGTGCATCTAGCCCTTTAGTGGGTTTTGGTTGATTGAATGACAACGTGATTAAAGGACTAACCCGTTTGCTAAGTGTGAACAGGTAATAGGTTATCTCACAGGTACTTAATGAAAGCCAAAATGATGTGTTGTTGTATAAACAATCTAGTTCAAGCACAAGACAACAATGCAAATGGAATTCATGTGGAGGCTTATTTCTTGTGGGATTTCCATGTACTATGTGAAAGCAAGCTTATGATTATTAGTTAATGAGACATGAGGGATTGCATATGGAATGGTCTCATATTTGAAGCTTGCTAAATTAAAATGAAAAAGATAACAATACATATGAATGGATGATTCAACACAAGATGTGACTTGATGGCTTGAGATGGTGAAGATAGCAAGGAAAGGCTTCGAGGTACTAAGCAAGGGTGAAGGGCAAGCGACGGCTTGGCGGCCGAAGAACCTAGCTAGGGTGAAGAAGAAAGTACTTGCATTTAGTTGAGGTACTAATCAAGCTAAGATGGTCATATTGATGTGAAGAATCAAATCTATAATGAAGTATTTGATGGAAGTGACTTGATACATTTGGGGTTATTCAAATTTGATGAATGGAATCAAGTCACATGCTCAAGATGGCTATGCTCAAGTGAAAAGATCAACATCAACTTGTTAGCACCCTTACTTGATGAAGATTGGAAGGGACGGCATCAATTCAAAAGAAATCAACTCAAGTGGTATAAATTCATTTTTCCTTTGATCTTGAGTTTAATAGGTATGCCATACTATTAAGAGGGATGCATCATGTTGATAGATAATGTTTCATAAGTGCTCAAGCCAACCCATGTGAGGTTTGATTATTTGAGCGACAAAAGTGCTAACTAATTTCTTGCTGGTCTGGCAATACTGGACGTGTCCGGTATTCATACCAGACGTGTCCGGTATTTGTCCAGCAGCTATAAAATTGTTGTTCTCGGGTTGGTTCGTCGGGAGTTCCGACGTAGGTTGGGAGTTCCGACGGTCGGGAATCCCGGCATGGGTCGAGAGTTCCGACGTCTCGCACTTCAACAGACTTGGAGGTTACACTGTCCTGGTCATACCGGATGTGTCTGGTATTCATACCGAACGTGTCCGGTATGGATGACCAGAAGCCAATGGCTAGTTTTCAAAAGCCTTGAGGGTCGGGAGTTCCGATGTGAGTCGGGAGTTCTGACGGTCGGGAGTTCCGACATACGTCGGGAGTTCCGACACCTCACTAACTTTAACTCAGTTACATGTTTTTCAAAATTGCTGAGGGTCGGGGGTTCCGACTTGAGTCGGGAGTTCCGACGGTCGAAAGTCCCGGCATACTTCGGGAGTTCCGACGCCTCACAACATCACTGTAACTTAGTTACCGTTAGCGCAGTGTGAGTCATACCAGACGTGTCCGGTATTGCAACGGCTAGTTTTTCAAGGGGGCTATAAATACCCCCAAGCCTCCACCTTTGGAGGCTGCTGATTCTGCTAAGATAGACACACGTTTTTGAGCCTTGCCAACTCTCCTAAACCCTCTCTTAGTGAGTGTGTGATCCAAATTACAAAATCAATTTGTGGGTTAAGAGAGAATTTGAAAAAGAGAGCAAGCCACCACTTGAGCACTTGTGCATATTGTCAATCTCGTGATTCGCATTTGTTACTCTTGGACTCTTCGGTCCTAGACGGCTAGGCGTCGCCGGAGAGCAACCGAGAGATTGTGGTTGCTTCGGAAAGTTTGTAACGGTCGATTCCGCCGCCTCGGAATCAAATTAGTGGAAGGAGGAAAAGGAGTTGGAAAAGACTCCGGCTAGAGTGACCTTCGTGGTACCCTCTAGGGCTGACCTTCGCTGGGTCGCCCGCAGCCCCCTCAACGGAGAGTAGGACTCGAACGAGTCCGAACTTCGGTAAAACAAATATCATGTCTAAATTCGCATTTCATTTGATATTTGTGTTGCTCTAGCTGTTCTGCAGGTTCTCTGTGTATATTGTCATCTCCACTAGGTGCCTGCAGCTTGGTTTGAAGATAGAAATCGAAAGGAGCAAGTTCGGGGCTGATCTGCAGAAATCGTGTATACCGGACACGTCCGGTATTCATACCGGACACGTCCGGTATTTCCTGCCTGCACTGAAATATTTATTCTCTGTTCTAACTTGGTGTTGCAGGGTTGTAGCTTCTAGATATATTCTTTATACCTTGTTTTACTTTGTGGCTAACTTGCGAGGGGTGGTAGTACTCTTAATTTGGAGTTTCCATTTTGGAAACTCCCCTTTCTAATTGTTTCCGCATTTAAAGGTGTTAATTATCAGAAACGCCTATTCACCCCCCTCTAGGCGGCATCCTAGGTCCTTTCAATTGGTATCAGAGCGAGGTTCTCACCTAAAGCTTCACCGTCGTGAGAAAAGGATGTCGACGCCTATCGAGTTGGAGCCGGTGCTTCTCCAAAATGATGGTTCAAACTTTCTACCTTGGTCAATTAATGTACTCAATGCTTTTAGAGATATTAGTCCTCTTGTTGAGCATATTGTGGATGCAAGCATACCTCTTCCTATAGTTGATTGGAGCAACTACAAAAATTTATCAAAAGAGGAAGAGATATGCGTGCAACTCAATGCTCAAGCTATTAATGTCATTTTGAGTACATTAAGTGTAGAGGTTCAAGATGAGGCAATATTCAATGGACAACCACCTCCGGAGAGTGCTCATCTCATTTGGACTAGACTTTTTGATTTATATGGAAAATCCAAATGTGATGATGCACTTGAGATCGAGTCAATGGAAAGTATGTCCATTGTGTCTTCATACAGCGAAGAAGCCTCACAAGACCTCAAGAGTGCCGAGCCAGAGCAAGAAGTGCAAGCAGCGCATGACCTGTTGTCTGCCTGCATGTACCGGACATGTCCGGTATGCCTGCCGGACGTGTCCGGTATGGCCGAGGCAGCTGACCAGCAAGCAGCTGTTTGCAACGATGCTCAAGCCCGGTGGCAACCAAGTGATGAGTCAATCTCAGTATCTCATGATAGTCATCACTTGTGTCTCATGGCCAAGAAAAGCAAGAAGAATAGTAACAAGAAAGATCAAGAAAAGGAGAAGGCTCAAGTGGATGATCAAGATAAGAGTGATATTGAAGTTGAAGACAACTACAACCTTGATCATCTCAACCATAAAGACAAGTTCATCATCATGAAGATAGTTGAAAAGAATGATGAGCTTGAAGAAGAGATTGAGAAGCAAGAGCAATCGCTTCAAAATCAAGAAAAGTTTCTCATCTCCAAATTGCAAGAGCTAAAGGCAATAAATGAGAGGTATGAAAAATTGTTAATTGAGCATGCTTTAGTTACTAACTCCTCTTCTAGTGTTTCACAACTAGAGAAGGAAAACTTTGAGCTCAAGGCAAGGCTAGATGAACTATCAAGCAAGTATAATGAGCTACAAGCAAATTATGTTCATCTAAAGTGCTCTCATGAGGAAGTAGTAGAATCAAGCATCATGCTTGAGGTGGCTGATGAGGTTGTGATTACATCGGTAAAATTCTCTCAACCTCTCACACATCCGCTCACTAGTACACCATCTCAATTAAATATTTCTTGTACTAATGAATGTGCTCCTCAAGCAAGCCAATCTTCGATTGAGCTAAATCTTATAGAAAACATAGAGCTCAAAGAAGAAGTGCAAAGATTAAAGAAAGATGTGATTTGGTTGAAGGGTAAGGAGAAAGCACAACCTTCTCAAGATAACCGTGATAACATGGTGAAGAAGCTTGAGAAGGGTTCAAACCTTGCTTCCTCCAAAGCCCAACAAAAGAATCACATCTCAAGCAAGGCCAACACAACCAAGAGCAAGAAACATGGAAAAAGGATGTGCTATGGTTGTGGATTGTATGGACATGAGTGGGCTATGTGTCCACACAAGAGTTGGGCCGACAAGGTTGAAGCCGCCAATCAAAAGGCTTCTACCAAGGAGGCCAAGCAAGTGAAGAGTCATGGACAAAGTGCTTGTCTCATGAGCAAGAAATTGGGGCATCCTACCAAGAAATGCCCAATGTACAAAGAGGCAAGAAAGGAAACCCAAGTTGCAACTAGAAGATGCTATGGGTGTAATGAGATGGGCCACAAGGTTGATAGATGTCCATACAAGCAAAGCAAGCATAGAGCACACAAAGGCCGCATATGCTATGCTTGTAGAAGAAAGGGGCATCTAAGCTATGAATGCCCAAATGGTAAAACTCCTAAGCCAAACACATTTGTTTATAATGATATGCTTAGGAAGACCACAAATGGAGTTAGCACTAGTAAGGTGATGTGTTCACCACAAACTAATGCTAAAGCCATTTGGGTGCCTAAGCACTTATTGACTAACTCAAAAGGACCCAACAAGAGTTGGGTACCAAAGTGTGCTTAGGTTAATGATGTAGGTACTTGGTGATGAGATGAAGGTTTCGGGGTGGTTGAGCAAGCAATTTGATAATATTCACTCAATCTATCAACCAATTCTTATCATAATCCCTTATATGGCTGACCCGAAGCATAATTCAATAAATATATCATCTATTTCATCCTCATCATTGGTAACAAGTACCTAAACTTTATATCATAGCCACTTTGTTCGGTTTGTGTACAAAAGGTCACAAATAGACATATTTGTGAAATATTGAAAGTGGTTAATAAGTTTTACTTGATGTTTATCATATTTGCCATATGATGCCTTTATTAGCTCTCTAGTAGAGTAATTTATTTGTTGAGATGCAAGTATACAATAAATAAATATTACAGTTAAAACGAAGAATCACAAGCAGCAAATTAATTGGTTCTGTCTTGCACCTATCGGACGTGTCCGGTATTACTATCGGACGTGTCCGGTATGGCCAGGGACAGAAAGTCAGTGTTTCCGTCCTGTGTATTCCGGACGTGTCCGGTATACTACCGGACATGTCCGGTATTGCATGGACCAGAACACTAATTGTGTTGCAACTGAGTATTCGATCCATACATTTTTCATTATATCCCTAACATACTCAGAAGCTTGTGTTTTATCAAATCTAAGTGGATTGTGAGCATCTCTTAAACTCACTTTTAAATATGGCAATCTTATTTGGTTTATGGTCAAAATGAAAATTGGCTCTCAATTTCTTATCAGAATAAAAGTGCTTGTTGAAAGTCATTCAAAATACTTGAAGCACTTATTTAGGGGGAGCTAAATTTCTATTTTGCACCATTGTGGACTAACAAATTTATCTAGCACTCTTTGTAGTCCTTTGGATGAAAAATTGAATTTGTATCAAGCATGATTACTTGGCAATCAAGGTCAACATAAAGATTATCATGCCATGTATCTTCTTAGTGGTATTCTTGTGGGCTCAAGGCAAAGGTATGTTTTTACATACATGTATTGTAAGTGCATCTAAGGCCCTTTACATGTTAGAATGTGCATTTGTGTGACATAGGAGAGATGTTTTTCAAAACCCATAACTAGCATGTGTAGGTGGTGTGAATTTGAAAAACTATTTGAATCTTGGTCTTTGCGACCTAGCCCTGTCATGTGGTGATTATGGCTCTCCTTGATTGTTTGATCGGCTAATCACACATGACATGGTTTTTCTTAAGTCCACAATCTACTTTGTCTCACTTTATCTCTCTCAAGCAAGCAAATTATTGATTATGCCATATATTTGGAAAAGAGAAAATAAATTGATGGCATTCAATAAGAAAAGTGATAGTACTCGGTTTGGATCAAGATCATACACCTTTTTGGACTGAGCAACAACAGAGAAAGGGATTGGAAGAGTGAGAACACATTTTGGAATTATTTGGGCCAGCCCGCGTATACCGGACGTGTCCGGTATTCTACCGGACGTGTCCGGTATGAGCGGGACTATAAAAACAGAGCATACCCCTTCGGCCCAAACAGACTTGCCTCCTCCAAATCAACCAGCCGACGCCCTTCTTCCCACCTAGGGCGACCAAGGATTTCACCAAGGAAAAGAGAGAGAGGGAGATTGCATTGGAGAAGGCTTGGATCAAGGATTGAAGGCCCATGGATTTGGATTTCACATCGCTCTCTCTTCTCTCCTCTCAAGGTACCCTAATCACGGACCTCGTCCGATCTACTTGGTCAATACATGATTTGAAAATTCCTTCGGTCAATATGCTGCATTGGTGATGGAGAAGCAATGCCCAAAGTTTGGTATTAATCCGTGTTGGTTTGAATCAAGGAACCCTGGTTAGGGTTGCTGGTCGCCCATACCGGACGTGTCCGGTATGCTACCGGACGTGTCCGGTATGACCCAGCAGAGCAGGCTCTCTGCTTCCTTTGATTCAATGCTATCCTAGAATTGTTTATTAGGCACAGTTTCTTCTGTATCTATGTTTTGCAAACCTTGTGACAATGGTGTGTCGAGGTGATTGTAAAACCTTGGATAAAAGAATCTATGTCTAATTACAATTCAAGAATAAGCTATGGGCATGTATCTAAAATTCTTTGGAAATCTTTGGATACAGGACAGCAGCCATGAGTGGACGACAGGAGCCGAGGTCCAAGCACAGGCATGATCCAGCACTTGAGAAGTACAAGAAGGCGAGACAGGATATGCATCCTGGATTTCAGCCGACCAGCAGGAGGTCCACCAGGGCTGCCTCTAGTGCAGCAGCTCAGTATGCAGAGGGGATCCAGGAGCTCTTCTTCTGACACAGACACTGATGAGTTCAGAGTGGAGTCTAGAGATGAAAGAAAGAGGAAGAGCACTGATAGAGGATCAGATGGTGACAGCTCAGATGAGGAGCAGGAGATTGAGGAGGAGGAGTCAGTTCCTCCAGTTCAGCACCAGCCTGGTCAGGGGATGCATTATGGTCTTCTTGAGACACGTCTGCCCAATGTGCCCTCCTATGTTCCCAGAGTTGATTACAGAGGAAAGGGTATGACCAGGAGAGCTAGAGATGAGCGAAGGGTTGATCCGAGGGGCTTACCTAAGGTTCAGTACGATCACCGCTTCAGACAGCCTTTCACCTGGACTTCTACTCCAGTGTGATTCTCACCAGGAACCCTGTGATTGCCAGGTCTCAGTGGATTGACTGGCAGTACTGTTACAGAGTTGCAGAAGGCCTCAGTTGATCATGCCATTGCCATTTGCCAGCGCACTGGGGTTTATGAGATCATGGAGTTCCAGCATGACTGGAACACAGAGGTAGTAGCTCAGTTCTATGCTACTCTGTTTGTTGAGGAGGATGAGCGGCGGATGCACTGGATGCTTGAGGGCCTAGTGGTACAGTGTTGACTATGATGTTTTTGCCGCCCACCTTGGCTTCTCAGAGGATGATCTCCAGAGGGACAGGATCCACACCGAGCAGGTGTTACCCCCTGAGCAGCTCGCATATATGTATCCTCCTGGTGGTGAGAGAGGAGCTGTGGGGAAGGTTCTAGGTCTTCACCCTACCTACAGATACCTAGGACAGGATGTTCAGGAAGACTATTGACTGCAAGGGTGGAGACAAGGGCAACATTGCAGATTATTCCAGGAACCTACTCCACAGGATGGCACCTGATGCTCGGCCCTTCAGCGTGTTTGATTTTATTTGGTCCGAGATCAGGAGTGTTGGAGAGAGGCCCCTCAAGGGCTGTGGTTTTGCTCCTTATATCATGCATATGATTGAGCAGGTGACTAGGGCACACATTCGAGTATGATAAGATTCACAAGGCCCTAAAGATTATTGCAGATCTGCCTGAGACAGGGTTACCTCCAGCAGGACCAGGAGGAGCAGCAGCAGCACCAGAGGCAGATGCACCTGGGAGTGGTGCACCAGCAGGAGCTTCACCTTCACCACGTGCTCCTTCACATTCTACTTCACGCCGTGGCAGTCCTCCCTCGCCTATCCGCAGGCTTTTCAGCTCCATATTTGGGATGTGCCGTGACATCCAGACTAGGCAGCAGAAGGAGAGGGAGGCTAGGAGGAAGGACACTCGGACTTTGAAGCAAATTGCTTCTAATCTTGAGCTTGATCCTCCTAGATCTCCTCTATCAGATGAGGCAGCTAGTGAGCCTGAGACTGAGGAGCAGCAGCAGGCTAGATATGATAGAGAGTATGTTGAGTTCATACAGCGACAGCAGCAGCAGCAGGCACCTGAGCACCCTGACACTCTACCACTTCAGGCTCGTGTGCCTACTCACTCTCAGCCACGTCCCAGCACTGCCGACGACTATGCTATAGATTGGTGGAGTGACTTGACAGGTGGTGGCGGCTACTACGGCTCTGGTGGCTATCGACCCATCTGGTGCCGGTGGTTCTCGTCCGGCTGGTGTTACCCGCTCTGATGACGAAGATGCTGGGAGAGATGATGATGATGATGAGTGATGCCTAGAGATTAGTGACAGCTTGTAGCCCCTTTGTCCTTAGTATGTCATTGTTGGACCTTTGTGGTGATAGATGACAAAGGGGGAGAGAGACTGATTAAAGCTTCAGGATAGTTTCATTTGCTTATCTTTGTACCTGAAGATATGTACTGCAGGCTGTAGTTTGTTTTTGAGCTTCATTGATTATATCTTGTGAGAGATGAGACTTATGCTTTATCTATGTATCTCTTGAGACATGATCTTTATCTATATATCAGTGGTTTCTGGACTTGAGAAAATTTGTAATGAGTGCTATGTGTGAATTACATGTGTCCATATTTATTTTCATAAGGACTATGCATGCTAGAATGAAAATATTTGATGTGATGCCTTTATATTTATTCTTGTATGATATATCTTGTCATATGCATCACGGTTTCTCTTTGTCACACACACATGCACCCCACGGATGCAATGATTTAGGGGGAGTCTCCTATTTGTTTTAGTATGTGCAATTGACATTTGAGGTCATTTTGTGAATTCTAATCATAAGCACATATTAAGGGGGAGCCTCTCATAAATCATTGAACCCAAAAGTTTAAATGTTTATATCATTTTGTAAGCTTTAATCAAGTTGTCATCAATCACCAAAAAGGGGGAGATTGAAAGTGCATCTAGCCCTTTAGTGGGTTTTGGATGATTGAATGACAACGTGATTAAAGGACTAACCCATTTGCTAAGTGTGAACAGGTAATAGGTTATCTCACAGGTACTTAATGAAAGCCAAAATGATGTGTTGTTGTATAAACAATCTAGTTCAAGCACAAGACAACAATGCAAATGGAATTCATGTGAAGGCTTATTTCTTGTGGGATTTCCATGTACTATGTGAAAGCAAGCTCATGATTATTAGTTAATGAGACATGAGGGATTGCATATGGAATGGTCTCATATTTGAAGCTTGCTAAATTAAAATGAAAAAGATAACAATACATATGAATGGATGATTCAACACAAGATGTGACTTGATGGCTTGAGATGGTGAAGATAGCAAGGAAAGGCTTCGAGGTACTAAGCAAGGGTGAAGGGCAAGCGACGGCTTGGCGGCCGAAGAACCTAGCTAGGGTGAAGAAGAAAGTACTTGCATTTAGTTGAGGTACTAATCAAGCTAAGATGGTCATATTGATGTGAAGAATCAAATCTATAATGAAGTATTTGATGGAAGTGACTTGATACATTTGGGGTTATTCAAATTTGATGAATGGAATCAAGTCACATGCTCAAGATGGCTATGCTCAAGTGAAAAGATCAACATCAACTTGTTAGCACCCTTACTTGATGAAGATTGGAAGGGACGACATCAATTCAAAAGAAATCAACTCAAGTGGTATAAATTCATTTTTCCTTTGATCTTGAGTTTAATAGGTATGCCGTACTATTAAGAGGGATGCATCATGTTGATAGATAATGTTTCATAAGTGCTCAAGCCAACCCATGTGAGGTTTGATTATTTGAGCGACAAAAGTGCTAACTGATTTCTTGCTGGTCTGGCAATACCGGACGTGTCCGGTATTCATACCAGACGTGTCCGGTATTTGTCCAGCAGCTGTAAAATTGTTGTTCTCGGGTTGGTTCGTCGGGAGTTCCGACGTAGGTCGGGAGTTCCGACGGTCGGGAAGTCCCGGCATGGGTCGAGAGTTCCGACGTCTCGCACTTCAACAGACTTGGAGGTTTCACTGTCCTGGTCATACCGGACGTGTCCGGTATGGATGACCAGAAGCCAACGGCTAGTTTTCAAAAGCCTTGAGGGTTGGGAGTTCCGATGTGAGTCGGGAGTTCCGACGGTCGGGAGTTCCGACATACATCGGGAGTTCCGACACCTCAGTAACTTTAACTCAGTTACATGTTTTTCAAAATTGCTGAGGGTCGGGGGTTCCGACTTGAGTCGGGAGTTCCGACGGTCGGAAGTCCCGGCATACTTTGGGAGTTCCGACGCCTCACAACATCACTGTAACTTAGTTACCGTTAGCGCAGTGTGAGTCATACCGGATGTGTCCGGTATTGCAATGGCTATAAAACGGCTAGTTTTTCAAGGGGGCTATAAATACCCCCAAGCCTCCACCTTTGGAGGCTGCTGATTCTGCTAAGATAGACACACGTTTTTGAGCCTTGCCAACTCTCCTAAACCCTCTCTTAGTGAGTGTGTGATCCAAATTGCAAAATCAATTTGTGGGTTAAGAGAGAATTTGAAAAAGAGAGCAAGCCACCACTTGAGCACTTGTGCATATTGTCAATCTCGTGATTCGCATTTGTTACTCTTGGACTCTTCGGTCCTAGACGGCTAGGCGTCGCCGGAGAGCAACCGAGAGATTGTGGTTGCTTCGGAAAGTTTGTAACGGTCGATTCCGCCGCCTCGGAATCAAATTAGTGGAAGGAGGAAAAGGAGTTGGAAAAGACTCTGGCTAGAGTGACCTTCGTGGTACCCTCTAGGGCTGACCTTCGCTGGGTCGCCCGCAGCCCCCTCAACGGAGAGTAGGACTCGAACGAGTCCGAACTTCGGTAAAACAAATATCGTGTCTAAATTCGCATTTCATTTGATATTTGTGTTGCTCTAGCTGTTCTGCAGGTTCTCTGTGTATATTGTCATCTCCACTAGGTGCCTGCAGTTTGGTTTGAAGATAGAAATCGAAAGGAGCAAGTTCGGGGCTGATCTGCAGAAATCGTGTATACCGGACACGTCCGGTATTCATACCGGACACGTCCGGTATTTCCTACCTGCACTGAAAATATTTATTCTCTGTTCTAACTTGGTGTTGCAGGGTTGTAGCTTCTAGATATATTCTTTATACCTTGTTTACTTTGTGGCTAACTTGCGAGGGGTGGTAGTACTCTTAATTTGGAGTTTCCATTTTGGAAACTCCCCTTTCTAATTGTTTCCGCATTTAAAGGTGTTAATTATCAGAAACGCCTATTCACCCCCCTCTAGGCGGCATCCTAGGTCCTTTCAACCATGATTACAAAGAGGTGAGTCGGGCGCATTATAGTGTCTTGCAGAGTACACAACTGATGCAACCGTATATTGATGAACACTTGGCTATCATTATGGCATAGAGAAATGGTCGTTCAGAAGATTTGGTCATGAAACAGCATAAGCAATGACTAACTACATGGTTGAAGGACCAAAACATACCGCCTAGAGAAACCATAGACTCTATTACCATCAGTAGGATGGTGGAGGGGCCATTGAGACAAGTGACATTTGAAATGCTTATGACATCAATGGGTATACGTACTATACCCACGCAAAGGATAGTAAATATGTGAACCAAAACAGCGGCGTTTGAATAGAGGCTCTTGATGGATTGGAGAGAAAGATCCAATACTTTGGCATCATTGAAGAGATATGAGAACTTGACTATGGAAGGGATATAATGGTGACCCTGTTTCGATGCCGCTGGATCAAACAACACCAACTGAACGAGATCGGATTGAGAGTCCTGGACCTCGAGAATCTAGGCTACCAAGATGACCCTTGGGTGCTCGCTTCACGTGTCACACAAGTTTTCTATATGTCTGACCCACAAAGTAACCTTCCTAAAGAAGAAGACAAAGCACGTGGTTGTCTCCAAGAAACAACACATTATCAGAGTTGATGGTGTAGACGATGTTGAAGCTTACAATAACTACGATGAGATGCCACTATTCATAGACTTTCATAAGAAGATCAGTGTTGTGGAAAAGAACTTACCCAAAAACATATTGCCATGGGAACGAAAAGGTGTCAAGGGGAAAGTCATTACAGCGGGCTAGCTAGTTGTTGAACGTGGAGTGTTTGTGTAAGTGTGTGTTTGTAAGACTTCATTTATGCATGCGTCTGAGACTATATATTTATGTATGTGTGTGAGACTACATTTATGCATGTGTGTGAGACTACCCTTTGCAACATCCAGATGAATCTATTTCAATATCCACTCTATTACTGCTAAAACTTTATGAAATCACTTAACACTTTATGAAATGAAGAAATGGCCAAAATAAAAGTAGGATACAGTGATGTGTTCAACAACTTTTATATTCATCACCTTTATAGCTGAAATCATTTAGTGGTTGAAAATTAGGTTTGAAGCTGTCATTTTCTGAAATTCAAAATTTAAACTATTCAAATTTTGTCAAATAAAAAGATGACCAAAATAAAAGTTGTAGATAGTGATGTGTTCAACAACTTTTATATTCATCACCTTTACAGCTGAAATCATTTAGTGGTTGAAATTCAGGTTTGAAGCTATCATTTTCTAAAATTCAAATTTTAAATTGTTCAAAATTAGTGACAAAGATAGATGACTAGACTAAAATGATAGAGCATGATTTTAGAAAAATTTAGGAAAAAAAACCATAACATTTAGAGTTAGTATGAGGAAGAAAAACTAGTTACAAGTTTCAGCCACAGATTAAAAAGAGAAATCACACTTATGCAGCATTCATCATCACGAACAGTTGTGATTTTTTCTTTTTAATCTCTGGGTAAAATTTGTAACTAGTCTTTCTCCCCAAATACTAACACCAAATGTGATGATTTTTTTCCTAAAATTTTCTAAAATCATGCCCTATCAAATTACTATGTTGATTTGATCATTGTTTTCATTTGACAAAGTTTGAGCAATTCAAATTTTTAAATTTAAAAAAATAACAAGTTCTAACGAGATTTTCAACCATTAAATGATTTCAGCTGAAAGCGTGATGAATACCAAAGTTGTATAACTCATCAAGATCTACAACTTTTATTTTGGTCATTTCTTTATCTGACAAAGTGATAGTAAACATCGTTCACAAATTAACATGTCTCTCGTATAGTTCATGAAACTATGAGTCATATGTGAATTTGTGAATAATGTTTACTAATACTTTGTCACATGAATAAGTGACCAAAATAAAAGTTGTATATAGTGATGAGTTCAACAACTTTTATGTTCATGACTTTCTTATTTGAAACCATTTAAGGTTTCAAAATCTTATTTAAAGTTAACATTTATTAAAATTCAAATTTTGAACTGTTCAAATTTGGTTAAATGAAAAGATGACCAAAATATAAGTTGTACATCTTGATGAGTTCTACAACTTTGATGTTTACAAAAATTTTATTTATGGTCATTTAGTGTCCTAAAATTCTCTTTGTTGTTTTGAAATTCAAATTTTAAAAATTTAAAATATTATTTTTGTAAAGAAGAAAATATAAAATTATATCTATATATATATATATCATGAAATTGTTTAAATTTATATTTATTTATACATATATAGAATAATCAAAAAAGTGTTATATAAATTTACATTGCATTCTTTATATATAAATTACAAAATTATTAATTAAAATAAATTTAAAAATATCTGTAGGGGCGGCTTACTCAGGAACCGCCCCTACAAATCGATTTGTAGGGGTGACTGGATCAGGAACCGCCCCTAGAAATGACCTGTGGTATATAAGCAAGAGCTCCGTCCATCGTTCTAAGTCCTGGGCGCTTTCTTCCTCTCGGACGTCGGCAGGCTGCCGATTTTTTTTCTCCGCCGCCGCCGCCGTCTCTGTGGCCTACAACCACCTTCTCTGACATCCTCCATCCTCACCTAACTGCACCTCCATCCACCGTTCCCCAACCGCCGCCTTTCCGCAGGCCGCCGGGGCGGCTAGGGTTTGCCAGATTGAGCTCGTAGCGTCGGCCGCCCTGCCACCGCCCTATCTGGGACCTGTACCTCCGACCTCGCCGGCCCGCACGCGCTCTCTCTCCAACCTCGATGGCCCGAGGCAGCTAGGGTTTGAGCTCCGCCGGCTCGGCCACGTGCTCTAGCTAGTGTCCCCGCCACCGGCGCTCCCTCTCCGACCTCGACCACCGAACTCGCCGGCCTGCGTGCGCTCTCCGGCATCTACTTCTGTCGCCACCGCCTCCCTTGCTCTCTGGCATCCGCGCTCCTCCAACGACGGGCGGCCCGGCTACCCGTGCTCTCCGGCGTCCAGATCCCCGGCCACCGCGCACAGCCACCGGCGTCCCTCTCTGTCAGGTCTTCTACAGGTACTCCCAACCCCTTCTCCATTCCCCGGCCTTCCTAGCTGCAGATTATTTGTTGCCCTTAAATTTTTTTTGGCAACATGATTTTACCTACATTATACCATGCTAAATTTCCCAGCATTTCTGGGTGAATAGTTTAGCCTAAATAAAATAAATAACATAGTAAGCTGTTGTGGTGATTTATGGATTTTATAAGATAGATAACAACATAAAAATGCTATCGAAATTGGATTTGCTATTTTATGAATTTTCTATAATTAGTTACGCAATTTCAAGTTCTGCTAGTGGTTAAACCAATTTCTAAAATACTCAAATTCTTTAGCTTAGGCTTTTCTCACCTGGCCTAGACTATCCCTCACCCACTCCATCTCACTGACATACAGATCGCCAAAAGTTGTGCTAATTGAAACATAAACACTGTAAATCAAAACATAGCAGAGAAGCTTAACAAGCTCATACTTGGCAGCACTAGTACAAAAACAATTTGAGGAGAGCATCGCCTCTAGAAACCACACTAGTATACAAAAGTTTTATATGGGCTGCACTTTTTTTTTGTAGTGGCATTTTTGTGAGCTAGTACAAATAGCTCTAGTTATTGCCTTGGGGCCATCAAAGCATTATAAAAATGTGGGTTGTTGGCTTTATTCAAGACGCACTACAGCAGATGTATCCTAAAGCAGAGTCGGTACTTACTTCATATTTCTCAAAATCCCGAGTCATTACTGTGATTTTTCAGCATAAGTAACAATCTGTGGAGGGGTTGCTGGAATTGTGAATTGTAGCTACTGTAACTTAATTTTTGAATGAACTTCTGATTATCATTTTTAATGTTCTAGATGGTATTTTTCGATGATAATAATGATCTCATTAAGCAATATTGGGTAGAAGAGGAGTCGGCAATCGTGACCTCATTGTTGCTGAGCACTGTACTGTGGTCCATTCATAGGTCTGATTGATGTGATGAACTTTGCTTGTGAAACTATAGTTACGTTGAGACTACGTTTGCCTTGGGATGATACTTTATTTATATTTTTTGAAATTTGAATTTCATACGAGAATTGATTGATTGAATTTAGTAATTTGTATGAACTCCTAATATTTTGTTTGAACTGCGTCGTGTCAAACAGATAGAATTTATAGAGTATGTGTGGAAAAAAATAGCCCTACCTGTCGGATGTAGACCATATCCGAACTAAGAGAAAGGCCTTCCAGTTTCAACCTAGAAATATATGCTTGCAGCAGAACATTGATCTTTGCACTGGGTTCCTCCAAACTGTCTTTTACAGGAATTGGCACATGGTCCAAAAGCTTTGCCAGTTCCATTTTCTCATCTAGCCTAACACCTACATACTTAAATTCTTCACTCAGAGAAAATAGTCGACACAACTCGATAGCACCCATTGTAGGTTTCAGGTACTCATTGTATGTTGAAATAGTTCCATGGCTAATATAGTAATAACTGGCAATCCTTCCCAGGTCAGTAACTTGAAAGTATCCTATTTTCGTGTCATACTTTATTAGATTGTTCCTATCCAGTAGATTTGCAGCGGAATGTATCTGCAACACAACAAAAAAACAAAAGATCAAGAACAGAACAGGCAGAGATAGTATGATGTAACATAAACTATATCTATGCAATATCAAGAGGCAGAACTATATCTATGCAATATCAAGAGGCAGTAAAATCAATGATAGGTGGTAAAGACAATGTCATATTTTGATGTATCGAATTGAGCATCTTTTATGTTTAATAATTCGTAGTAGCAGCGCTTGATCTTCTTCCTTTGCTTACAAAGGGCACACACAATTTGTGTTAAGCCTACACAAGTATACTATGGAACCCATTGTGTAAACCACAAGTGCATGGTCTGAATCTGAAATAATCACTACAACACACAGCCTGCTACTGCTTGAGACTGATTGCATCCATTTATGCATCAGTTCGTCAACAAGCAAATCAGGCATAGTGAGCCAGCTTGTGAGTTGAGTAGCCCTACTATACTGATGCAAATATGTCATGACATTTCAACTTCCCTTAGTGGTCTGAATCTGAAATATGTCATGACATTTCAACTTCCCTTAGAATCTACAGCCTCCCTAGCTGCAAATTATTTGTTGCCCTTAGAATCAAACCCCTATTCTTCTCTAGAATGGCTTTCTTTGGCTATTTTCTCACATGTCTTCGATATTGTTAATTGTTGTAGTCTTTGTGTCATCTCTTAAGTTGGTCTTGTAGATTTTATTGAAATATTTCCATTAGCTTATATTTATTAGTGGTTTAGTTTTAGTAGTCTTTTTTTGTTCAGTTTCATTCATTTCCATTTTTGATGTGGCTGTGTGTGTTGACTGTGCTTTCATTTGTACTAGTGTGAACTATTTCAATTTTTTTTTGTTGAATCTCAATTTAGTTAATAACTTGAGCAGATGGCTGTGCAGAGCGTGCTGTGGGCTTTGCTTGCTTGGTCCCCTTGGTATGGCAGCTGTTGCTTTTTTTGGGAAGCAAGCAGCTACTTTTTTTTTGCCAAATCTCCCCTCTCCTCTATTTTTGCCACCTTTCCTATCCTCTATGTTTGGGAAGCAGCAGCTGCTTTTTTTACACCTTTTCCTCTCTATGTTTGTTAAGTAGCTATTGCTTTTTTTGCCAAATCTCCCCTCTCCTCTCCTCTCCTCTCCTTTGTTTTGCCGGTGATAAAATTGTCTAAGTCCATACATTATATGGAATATGAGCTGATGATCAAGAACTTGTGAGGAACTTGGCATCATTAGCAGCCACCCCTACATTACCTTCTCCTCTCTTCTTTGTTATGATGCCTTGATGCTCCAAGTTCATGATCAAATGATGATTGACACGTTTCTGAGGCCTCTACTACTGCTACTACTCATTTTTTGATATATTGTTATTTTATAGGACTACTTTGGTTTATAGACCTTTTATACCTTCTCGCGTACCTAAAGCACACTTTCTTGCATCTATTAGAACAAAGTGCGAAATAATATCGCAGACACCAGACAGTGCAGCCCGATGCTCCGATCATGATGAGCAGTCAACCTATGAGGAGCAAGCACTAGAGGACTAGCTTACTCAAGAGCAGTTCAATAACAAGTTAGAAAAGGATCTAGAAGTGATGCTTACTCAGGAGCAGTGTGACGAGGAGGAAGGAGGAGCAGAAGGAAGAGCAGGAGAGGCTGCTGAAGGCGAAGAAGAAGAGGATGATGATGATGATGACTCAGAAGAGGGATATGTAAGTCCCAATGATCCTTTCCCACGTGAAGCCAGAAGGAGGCCAATGGAGGAAGATTTGGACAAGGATTTTGACCCAAATGAGGAGGTAGGGATAAAGCCTTAGCTTATAAATTTTGCTAAAGCTTTGGCTGTGTTACCTCTGCTAACACTTTGACCAATCGTATATACAGGTCCCTCCTGAAACTCAGAAAAGACAACGTTGACGTCAACGACATCTCGCTGGACAAGACAAGACGAAGTAGAGGAAAGGAGAGCAGAGGCAACAGCCACAGAGATGGACATTGAGGCCTCTGCTCCACAACCTCAAGACACAACCACAACTACCAAGCCTAAGAGAAAACGAGGGGATAGAAAAGCAAATCAATATCCAGATAAGGCATGCTATGTGATAACGGAGGTCGGGCCAGCAGGGGAGATCCTTGAGCCGAAGGAATTAAGAGGACGATTCCATAATGCGATCAGGGCCATAGTTAACGATAAATTGAACCCAGCAATCCCTAACTGGAAAGAGGTACCAGAGAAGAAAAAGGATGAACTATGGGATAGGCAGCTGAAGCTCAATTTTAGATTTCCGGAGGGTAAGCACGAATTGGTAAAAAAATACTTTCAGGATGATGGGAGAGTCATTCCGACGTTGGAGGTCAGATCTCAACAAGAAGTATATCCAAAAGGGGTTAACTCCCTTCAATGAGTTTGGCAACATAACTCCTAGTCAATGGGAGGAGCTCGTGGCTCAGAAGACTTCACCGGAGGCATTAGAGCTCACTGCCCGTAACATCGAGCTGGCGAAGAGGAACAAACACCACCAACATCTAGGGCCCAGTGGCTACTATGCCAAGGAAGAGCAATTTAGGAAGATGGATGAAGAGGCCACAGCTGCTGGGAATATCGATGTGATGAATTTGAAGGTACACTCAAGGAATTGGATATATGTAAGGAGTACAGAATCATCCGACGATAATCTTAAGTTTGATAAGCCAGAGACCCAAGAGGCAGTATCAAGGATACTGAAATATGCTGAAGACAAGGAGAAGGGCTCATTCAATCCTTCCAGAGAGAGGGACGAGCTTAGCCTTGGCTTGGGAAACAAGGAGCACACAGGCCGCACCAGGGGGCTAGGGAAAAGGGCGACCTAGAAGCAAGCATTCAAAGAAGACAGGCATATGTACAAGAAACATGGTAGAGACTGGGAGACTAATCTTGATCTCCAAGTGAAGGCTCTAGTTGCAAAGGCGCTGGAGGAGCAAGGACTATCTATGGAGCCACGAATATTAATGATGCCACTGGGAGAACTGACATTAGTTGGCAGCCCTCCGAAAGTTCCTAGTAGCCAAGGTTCCACTGCAGCCACAACCCCTGTCGATCACATATGGGAACCAACTAGTTGTACCTTGGTGTTTCTCAATGGCCGGCAGAACATTGTGATGGAGGTGGCAACGGGTGTGGCACATCCTCCCGGTGGCTTACACCACAATAATAAGATACCGCTGAACTACACTAGGGTCGAGGTGCATACCGTGAAGCCTGAGTTCATGCAGTGGAGGATAAACTACGCAACTCTCGAGGGGCTAGTGTTACTCGGAGACGTTATGGGGCAGTTCATCCTCTAGCACAAATGAGACATTATATTGACTGCTTCTTCGCCGCATCCCCCTCTCCCAAATTTGGAGCGAGTTGTTGAGGTCAGGGAGATATTTTCACCGTCTCGTGACCACCAAATTCCTGAGATGCCACATTCTTCCCTGCCTCCTAGCGAGCATGTGCCTGATAAGCCACAACCTTCTCTAGCTCATACCGAGCAAGTGCATGATGAGATGCCATAGTCTTCTCAACAAGCACATCCGATACATGAACAATGAGTGCCTTCTGAAGAAGGTGATGCATAAGAAGATGAGGATGTGCCTAAATGGGAACTTCAAAAGAAGCATCCAATCACCATAAGACCAGTTTATGTTCCGATGAAAGACGTCTCCTCGGTGCACAAATGGTATTCCCATGACCAGTTCAAGCCTGAGAACCAAGTTAAAAAAGTCATATCACGGGGTTCTGAGGAGGCCGTCACTAGCAAACTCCACCAAACAGCAAAGCAATATCCAAATGTTGATGCCATCAAATGGTCAAAGGATTGCCTAAAAACATATGAAAGAGGCAAGCCCTTCCTACCAAACCGGGATATCCAATGCCGACCACTTGGAATGAGAAGGTTCCATGATTAGTACTTGCGTGTTCTCCCAACGAGCATAGACCTCGTACAAGCATGCTTCCCCACCGGCACATTTGGAAGCCCAGCAGAGAAAATTGTCTTTGACTTCAATGACATGCAGACATGCTTTCACCTCGAAGCAATAGAGATGAATCTAATTTGCACGTGGTGCCTGTAAGTCCTTGTTCTCCCAATATGATATGAATGTAATCTTTGAATTTTGTTGTAACTAACCCACGCCATGATTTGTAGAATGCAAGTGCACATTGTCAAACAAATGTCAAGTGTGAAAGCTAGGTATATAGACCCTCAAGCTATGGCACAAACAAATTTTAATTACCCTAAATAGTGGAAACTAGATGTCAAAGAGCTAGCTGCTGGAAAGACTCTTCGGGAGAAAGAGCACATCCGTACGGTGAAACTAAGGGAAGAGTCCCTTAAGGTTGCGGCATACATTGCCCTGGCTTTCAAAATTCTCCAACAGCACTCTACTATATGGCTACCATACAACTTCGAGTAAGTTCAACTCTATACTTAAAGCTTTGTTCGATATATTTTATTCGATGCAAAAGAGCTTATCTAGTTCTATGATTAAATCCATGCAGCAACCACTGGATTTGTATAGGCATCGATGTCGGGAGGAGCATAGCATGGGTCTTTGATTCAATAGATAGGGACCCGGTGACATACAAAGATTTCATATCGATTCTGAAGACGTATACATATCGACAATTCTCATTAGCTTATATGTTTGTATACATACTTGTAACGTTCACTTTTGGATACTAACAAGTTGTATTTGCTAAAATAAATCGAACAGGGTATTTAGGTTCTATGTCACTAAACATCACGGAAGACATGATCCAACAAGGAAGGAAAAGTTAGCTATAAAAACACTATGTGCGGTAAGTGTAACTTACTTCTTCAGTACTCCATTACATGGCTGTCAAAAGCATTACTTAATATTTTTATATGCAAAACACACAGTACCCCAAGCAGAAAGCCTAGGAGTGTACATTATGGATACTATGTATGTTCTATGATGAGTAACACCGGTGCCTACAGGAGACACACCTTAAGGGTAAGTTTGAACCTCTTCACCCGTAGTATAAAAACTTCGTACATGGTATGAAATACTAAACCAAAACTTGTTCTCTTGTAGTGGAAAGAAGAGAAAGAAATGAAAAAAGACCCATACAAGGATGACCAACTCTTAGAGCTCGTCGGCGACCTTTGCAACTTCATATTGAACTAGATTGTACACGTCAAAGGCACCTACCATGACCAAGAGTCTGACTTAGGTAGAAATCCTCAGTACCAACACCTTCGTGAGACCGAAAGGCTAGCTCTAGGCCATTGATAACAATGTGTATGGAATTTGACATTGGTTTTATCTTGTGAATTATGTCTATTTAATGATGGATTGTATATATTCTTGTGAATTAGACTTGTAATTGTAGTATATATAATACTCTTATGCTTGTAGTTTATATAATACTTTTGAGCGAACGCAGTTCGAAATGTTGGTCGCGAGGCGTTCGGTAGGACGTTGAGCGAACACGGCTCAGAACGTTGATTGCTCACTCGCAACGCGAACGCGGGAATACGCGGAAACAAACAGGGCGGTTCTGGTCGAATTTGAATTGTAAATTTAATTTTTTTTGCAGAAAAATGTACTATAGGGGCAGTTCTAGACATAACTGCCCCTACAAATAGGTATTATAGGGACGGTTGGTACTACAGCCGCCCCTACAAATCGATTAGTAGGGACGGCTGGTAACACTAGCTGCCCCTACTAATCGATTTGTAGGGACGGTCTGGGAACCGTCGCTACAAATGCATGATTTATAGATACGATTTGATAGGGGCAGCTGGCCAAACCGTCCCTACAAATGGTCTTGAGCCGCTCCTACAAATAATATCTGTAGTAGTGAAATTCTATTAAATTACAATCATGCATGTTTGGAATGACATAACATGATAAGTGCAAATTTGTCACTGATATAATTGAATGTGTCACGTCAAAGTCACAGAGCGATTTCCCCACCGTAAGCACATATAGTACATCATGGTTTGTTTGTCATCCTGGCTACAACCTTATGAAAGTCAACACAGTTATTCATTGATTTCACAATCAGGCAGACGGGAGTGAAAATATTCACTTGGATTAGAACTCTAAAAGTCTACACATCACCATTCACCAGAGTTCTATTTGATTGTGATTTTTAGTTGAAAGGTTTTGCCTTCTATTTTCTCATCATTTCCCTATTGCCAAAAGATAACTTGAATAGTAATGTGCAATTCGTTTCAAAAAATACTAATGTGCAATGTGCAGAAACCTGGTTAGGATGCACGAGAGGGAACTTGGTTTGGATCAAGCAAGTGTCCTTGAGCATGCTGAAGCGTTAGCTAGAGCATGGGCTGAGTACAACAATCCAAGGTTGCTATGACATGATGCAAAACAAGTCTTTAAGTCTTATAACTAACTAAAGTTTCTGTTATCAGTGCAGTAGTTCTGGTGGTTGTTCAACAAGAAGAGAGATATATGTATGACCAGTATTGGATCACTGTTGACCTGAAAGAAAGATATCCTTCAAATATAACCAAACATAACTTTTTTTGAGGATCTAATTTGATATGGAAAATTTAATAGCATTCAAACCTTTATAAATCCTGTATCTGAATCTAATACATATACACCAAGCAGTTAAATAAAAATCTCTCTCTTAACTCTGTTTCACATGTACGGGGTGAGAACTATCCGCAAAACTCTTGCGGCAATAGAAGCAGAAGGGAACCTCCAACCTGATGGAACACTAGTCATGTAAGTACGTTCTCTTTGTCTTCATGAAAATTTATATGGAATGTAAGATCGGATGATTGAAGTGACCTTCTTGATCAGCGGGCGCGCCTAGAATACGCTGTAATGTACTCTAAATATTTTGTGCTTTATGCAAATAAAGCAGGGGAAACCTATTTTCCAAAAAAAAAGTGACCATCTCAACTTTTTCAATGTAGAAATGGGTGCCCGGTTGCTCTTGTCTACTTTAGAGCAGAGCAGTACGTTTTCTAATCATTTCGATGTATGAACTATATCACCTTTACCTTCTGTTGGCTAAAACAATTGCCTTGGAATGCTGTTATCACAATGTGAAAAATAAACTGTAATTGAGGTTGTTGTGGTTCACAAAAGTATCACTCGATATGTAGGAATGGAGAGAAACAACTTTAATTGAGCGTTCTTCTGCAATAAAGTGCCCTTCAATATCATATCATCTTGTTGGGACAAAAAAGATTCAACAGGAACTGGCAAAGGAATACGTGCTTGAAAGGTAAGTTGTTTTGCTCTTTGCAGATGAACAAACAGATGAAATGGAATAAAAAAATCCTTCGATGAGAGATAATCCTTTATATTTCTGTAATTATCAACTATCAAAATAATATGTAGCAGCTATTCATTATGCCCGTCTAAGATTTCAGTCTTCATACAACAGTACTTCTTTTCCTCTTATCATCATGCACTTCTTACCAGGTTCTTTGACACCAAAGGTGACATAAAAAAAGTACGGCAATGCTTCGCAGGACTCTGGAACTTGGAAAATGATAGTATAGTAATGTCTGCTATTGAATCTCCAGAGTTGTTTGTCCTTAAACCCCACAGGGAGGGTGGAGGTATGGCCTCTGTCTGAAATGTGTAGTAGTCAAATTATTCTGCATTCATCACTGAATAGGTATGTGTAATGCCATGCACAGGGAATAATATTTACGGTGATAATCTCCGTGAAACATTGGTTCGTCTGCGAAAGGATGGAGGAATTGAGCTTGCAGCATACATCCTAATGCAAAGGATATTTCCACCAGCATCACCCTGCTATCTTGTTCCCGAGGGTACATGTGCCAAGGAAAACGCGGTTTCTGAATTTGGGGCTTTTGGAGCCTATCCGCGGTAACAAAATCATAAACAAACCACTCTAGTAGTTCATATAGTTGCATTGTCCAGTGAGAGTTTTATGGCTGAATGTAGGAACAAAGACAAGGTAATCATAAATGACCAGTGTGGTTATTTGATGAGAACAAAGGCAGCTACACTAAATGAAGGTGGTGTGGTTTCTGGATATGCTTTTTTGAACAGCATCTTCTTGACATGAGGAGGTAATAGATGGCTTCATTTAATATTTAAGTTGTTTACTTTTAGGAAAGGAAATATGCTAACACCATAGAATTTTTTTTACAAGGAAGCCTAAAAGTTTAATTTAGTTGCCATAGCATAGAGATCTAAAACGTGAGCATTATGCATAGAAAATTAAATCCCTTTTACCTATGACATGAAATGTTTAATTTTTATTTTGTATATCATTTAAGTTCTAGATGAATAATAATGCTCAAATTTTCTAGTTCCTTATCTATTACAATTGGACTAAACAAGCATATAGAAAATGCTCACATCTATTACTATAAAGTTTTATTATTAATCTGACTCTACTTAATGCATTCTAACAGCTTTATTTAGTTACAAACTGCAGATTGACATGCAGCTCTCCTTCGTCGTTCGATAAATTGTATAGTGTTAGAATTGGTCAATTGGAGACAGATGCTACCTGAGAAAACTGCTGGTGGAAGTTCAGCTTTTGCGACAGGAGATGAATACGCACCCTGTGTATTCTGACTGCAATAAAAGCATTTTTAAAAGAATGTCTGTAAAACCAATGCAATACAAAATAAATGGTTGATAATTTTTTTGAGATAAACAGATCAAGCTCTTGAAGGAAACTATGTTAGTAGCATATGGACCAAAACTTTGTTGCATTTGCCACCATACAGTAAACATACCTCAAAATGGTTTATGATGAACAATTTAACAACAATCGTGTCTTCTTGTTCCTTTTCTCCATGGCCAATCCCATTGTACCGTTACCCAAGACCGCCACTCACAACCTGACTTTGAAACGACTTCTGAAAATAGATACTTGATTATGATAGTACTACATATAGGTCACAGGAGTTTAGAGTATCTAGTACAAGATCGCCGGACTAGCCTGTATCGAGCCGCACCTCGCAGCCAGGAGCCCAGGACCCTAAGGCCAAGTAGTTCCAGCCTATCCTCTCCCACAGATGAGCACGAGTTCAAGAAGGCGCATGCAGGCACTGTGTTATGCCTTCTCGCCTTCGGAGCCACTTTGGGCCATGCAACTGAGCATTAGGCTTCCCAATGTGCTTGGGGGTAATTGGGCTTGGTATGTCTTGGACCACCTCTTCAATTCTAGAGCCATCAGTTGACGTCGGTGCTTCCATTGTCACCATCTTGTCCTTGATGCCAGTAGTACTGGAGGAGGGGAGGAAGGTGACATGGTGATGGCTCAGGGGTTTCCAATTCCACTTGCACATATGTTGGACACATATTTGAGTTGGCACATTTGAAAAAGGGGTTGAAACGGAGCTGAACACAGACTCTGGTGGGGCATCAGATTGTTTCGATGGGTCCACTCAGGGACCATCAGAATACAAGCTATGTAGTGAGGTTTCTATTAGTGCCTAGGGTTAGGCATCCGATTGTTACGATGGTTAACCCTAGGAAACCATCGAAATATGTGTTAGCTGTACCAGAGAGAGTGCATAGTCGTAGGTCATCGGATTGTTCTAATGCTCGGCATAGGAACATTCCGATGGCGAAGTTACATTTATAAAACTCTCTGCATAACCATTAGATTGAGAAGGAATTCATCCTATGGTTGACTGTAGCATGGCATCGGAGTATACTCTACCCTAGCCATTGGAGGAGCCCAATGGCTAGTTTCCTAAGTGGGCACTCGTGAGGCCAAAAATGAGTCCTCAAAAGGAAGCATCGGATATAAGCTACCACACCATTTTTCCATAGCCCATAATCAAATGGCAAGCTCTAGTACGCATCAGAACAATCTGATGCCTATGCAGAGTGCCTAGTCTGTAGGCCCACGGGCTAGTTGCTTGGAGGGGCTTATAAATAGGTGTTGGCCAGCTCTTGGTGACATCTCTTGGCATTCTAAGCAAAACAACACACTTGTGTTCATCCAAGAACACCTCTCACTCATCTCTTGACTTGTGCTTCATCCAAATTGA
Organism: Miscanthus floridulus; assembly: GCF_019320115.1. Taxonomy (NCBI): domain Eukaryota; kingdom Viridiplantae; phylum Streptophyta; class Magnoliopsida; order Poales; family Poaceae; genus Miscanthus; species Miscanthus floridulus. The sequence continues at coordinate 45,830,552 of NC_089593.1, forward strand.
GATTGGGAGAGATCTAGTGCATTTGATTTGGAGTTTTGCATATGGTGGCACTAGTTCTTCTATTGGGCTGCGGATTTCTTGTTATTCTTGGTGGTTGCCGCCACCTAGATGGTTTGGAGCAGTTGTGGTCCTTGAGGAAGAGTTTGTGATTGTTCTTCGCCTCCAACCAGTGATACTGTGAGAGGTTTTGATCCCACCTTGTGGAGTGCAAAGGGGTACTCTAGTGGAATGCTCGTGGCCAGTTAGAGTGGACCATTTGATTAATTCTTGTGGCACCCAAATTATGGGTCTAGTTTGTCATGCTAGTTAGCACATGAATCATCACTTGGGGACTCACCACAATAAGGACATAGGCTGTAGACAAGCAACCAAATCTCATGGATAAATCTTGCGTCTATCACTTGCCCTCGTTGGTTTGCTCTCTACACACTTGTTCATTACTTTCCTTTACTTGCTAGTGTGTGGTAATTGTTTGTCTTGCAAGCTGGAGTAGCTAGGTTGTAGTTGTAGTGGTAACTAGTTTTTAGTTGCACTCTTTTAGTAGCTCTCTAGTGTAGCTTGTGCGGTGTTGTGCTCTAGTTTAGAACTCAAAGCTACTAGAATTGTGTAGAGGCTTGCTTTGGTGTTAGTAGAGCTAGAGCAAGTTGTGGATTTTAGGATCTCTTGTTATACTAATCACTTTACTCTAGTGTTGTGGTTTTGTAGAAAAAATTCATAGGCTATTCATCTCCCCCTATAGCCATCTAGATCCTATCAGTGGGTTATAGATTCTTAATCATAAAATTTGGAGTACCTGACATGTGTGTCGATGCAATCATGGTGTCTAGGGATGCTACATTCTGAGAATGAATTTCTTATGAAAGGTGATGAACTTGGTACATCGAGTCAAGAACCTGTAGGTTCCCATGTTCCATTTGTGCCGATTGAACACTTTGAGCAAACATCCGTGGAAAATCCTAAGGGGGATAATAATGAAGTTACTCGAAAGAGTAAGAGACAAAGGACTACAAAATCCTTTGGTGAGGACTACACTATATACCTCGTGGATGACACACCAAGAACCATTATAGAGGAATACTCTTCTCCTGACTCTAACTATTGGAAGGAAGCAGTAAGGAGAGAGATGGATTCTATTATGTCTAATTGAACTTGGGAGGTCAATGATCATCCTTATGGGTGAAGCTTGTAGCATGTAAATGGATTTTCAATAAAAGCTAAGGCCTGATGGTACTATTGAAATGTAGAAGGCAAGGCATGTGGCCAAAGGTTACACTACTACACTCGGACCTTTCACAGCCACGTTGTAACCCCCATCGCAGTAGCATTTCAGCCTCGACGGTAAGCTGTGGACAATGATGGTCATACCCTTCACCATCGTCATCTAGGTCTGACTGCAGTGTACACTAACACCGCCATATTGGCTTATGATCTGTCCGTGATTAGGTCCTTACTTCCATCGCATTGGAGCATGATTCGGCTATGGATGTACACTAACACCTCCACATTGGCAAGTGATCCGTCTATGTCGAGGCTATCAAAACCGTCGTGTGGGCACCTCAACCGCCTGTGTAGTGGTCACCAATACCGTCGCCTTGTACTTCAACCCGACTGTCAGCAGTGTGGGCTCACTGTTGCTTCGACATCCGAGACGCCTGTGTAGAGGTTAACACCACCATCGCTTCAACGTATGATCCGCCAGTACAAAGGTCATGGTCACCATCGCCTTGCACCAAGATCCGCCTTTGATGATCATTTAGTCAGTGTTGGGTTACTAAAGGATTCAGCGGTGATATACTTTTGATCCCTATCGCATCATACGTATAGCGACGATGGTGATAACAAAACAATGAACAACACTTACATCCGACGATAACAGAATTTCATCTGGTTTCACAATAGTTACTAATTTAGTTGGGCCCTTAATAGCTTCATGAACACAAAGCATATAGATATATAATCATTACATTCATAGATCATGTTCACAAACAAGAGTACTTTTTACAATAACAATGGACGCTACCATAAGATCTTTCTCAACTGATGTCCTAACACAAGCAATACATAGAGCATACTAAAAGTACTGATGTATACAAACTTACATAACGAAATGACATAGCTGTGCTCCTTCTATGTGGTACTCCTGTTTACAAGGCAAAATGAATATAATTAGTGCATCCTTCGGATTGGTAGCCAATGCACCATGGAACCCCTCTTATTCATATCTGATCCACAACCTGAACAAAGCAACAGAATTAATAATATTGAACATACCATTCCTTTAGTTAACAAGCCAAAATTGGCCTATACATACATAGAATAAAAATAACTCCCTACCGGAACAAAGACTGTCGTGATGACAAAATGCAGGAAATGCACCTTTATTGCTTTGCTAATGACTCCATGAATAAGGGAACATAAGGAAGATAGTAAGGCCTATTCATATGGAAACGCCCTCTTGATCCATAGAAGCGGATGACATGGGCATGGAGGACATGAACCTTTCTGCGGTCCATGTCATATGGAATCAATGTTCTATCCTTCCCAACAAGGAAAATGAAACTCCATTCTGGGTGAACTGTAATCACTTTGCACTTCTCATCACAAAGCTTAGAACCAACTTTAATATTCATGTGTCCAAACAGTTCCTCTGTGTCCACAACATGCTTCAAACTCTAGTTATTAGTACCATAGTCTTCAAGTATCCACACTAAAAACCAAGACCTATTGCGAAAATCAGCACATCACACATATAGGTGACCCTGAACTTGATGGATGAACATTTTAGCACCACCTAGTTCATGAATTGTCCTCCATGTCTTTCCCTCCATATCCACAACAACTATCGTAGAGTACTCAACCATGTCCATAAAACCATTAAGAAAAACACTTCTCAATTTTGAACGTAGAACAATACTACCCTCGCCCCATTCAAATTCCTTAAAGATCCTTGCTGCAGTTTTAGATGTGTAGATCTCCACAACTACGCACGCACTCTCCACCTCAACAAATTCAATCACATGGAAGTGCGAGGACGTTGGGTCGAAACCTAAGTGAGCTGACCAATAGAATGGATGTTACGTGGCAATACATGCATCGTAATCCAGCAGGCCTAGCACACCAGCAAAGGATGAGACCGCTGTAACAATTTGAGACTAGGACTTTTTGAATGGGGAAAGGCAAGAAGGACAAGGAGGGCCGTTCACCGGTGAAGCTGGTGAAGTGGCAATTGCCCTTCCACCAGTTGCCATAGATGAAGCCGACGATAGTCTGTGAAAGCTTCTTACGGTGATAGGAGTCAGAGATGACACGATTCTAGGAGCGACAGACACACTTGCAGTAGCACAAGGACTAGGCAGGGAGGTAGTGAAAGATGTCGGCAGGCACATCATCTGAGAGGCTATCCACTGCGTTCCTCATATTGGAGGCCTCCTTCATCTAGAAGGACACCACCAACCGAAGAGATGAGGCCACCCTGCCATGGAATTACATCAATAAACATTAGTAAGGAGATGTTTCAAGGAGAAGGGAAGACGATGCAAGTAAGGCCTTACTACACTTGCCTTTGGATCTGGTGGCGGTGAGCATGATTGGCAATGTCGGTGACAGCAGCAGCTCGTTCGCTGGTGGATCTGTGCGGGCAATCCAGCGATGTGCACTGGTGCGGAGCAAGAGCTGAGCAGTGCTGATGAGCAGGAGCGGCGATGACTGTTAGCATTTCTAAACGTAATCACCAAGTATGGAGATAGAATCCTTCCCCGACAACGGTGCTAGAAATGCTTGTTCGTATTTCTTAGCGTCATCACTAATGGTTAGCAATGCCACTAAGTAATAGCCTTGATAGTTCCTTAACAATTTTAGATATTTATCCGCAAGCGCACGGAGCTATCATTATAGCATTTCACCTGGAAGTATTAAGGTATCGTTATTTATATTTTTCCTAAGGAATGCATTTGATTAAGAGTCTAGTATGGATATGAACTTGAATAATAATGTTTGCAAGTGCACCAATGTTAATAACAGGGGTAAGAACGTTGATTTCAAGATAGTGGACACACACTTGGCATGCCTCAAAGGATAAAATTGAAAATAAAGAATAAAAGAATTATCCTAGTCAAGCAGGCATTGGTCTAGTATAGTCATACAAAGATTAGTTAATGATCATATAAGTTACATAATTAGTCTTAGGGCTAAGTGTTAAGCAAGTTGGGAGGCCATCGACTACCAGTCTGCTAGAAACCTGATGTGACAATTTAGACTCCTACGCCCCAGTCGAACATGGAGGGTTACAAGGGACGGACAGGGCTGTAACCACCTACTTCCTACCCCTCAACCATGGAAAGGGACAATGCATTCACCTGTCTCTCCATACCCAAGCACCATGCTTGCATATACAGAAACTACCCAAATCCCCCCGGGTCTCCGACCCTACGGATCGACAGATAAAGAACTTGGGCACACCTAACAGCACGATGAACCGCTACCTCAACTTTGCTCTAATTTCGATTATATAATTTATATGAGTGTTTAAGCATAAAGTTAAGTGTGCTACTTTCACGACACATAAACTATAGACTAGTTCATATATCAAGATTATAACATAATAACTATACTCTAGTTCATAAGTATGACAATAAATATCATATGAGAGCATAACTTTGGAAGAACTCATATCTCTATCATACCCAAAGGTCTCTTCTTCCAAGGAGCCAAGCTCTCCAAGGTAGCTTTGCCCTGCTCTAAAGCTACTAAAAAGTAAAGCTACTACTACTAGAGAGTGAGGTGTGTGAGGTGATGCTCAAGTGAAGTGTGTTGAGAGAGGGAGGGGTACCCCTCTATTTATACAAGAGAAAGGCGGTGCTTCTATCTATCTTTGGTGCAAAAGCATGGGATGCACCGCCTCAGCATGGGGGCATGCCACCACTAGAGCGAGGCACGGCTGAGTAGCGCTGGCAGGGGGTCATCTGCCCCTTGACTATTGCCACTCACCACCGCCTTTGTCTGGCAGGCCATGGGCTGGACATGGATCCCTGCTCCATGGTGTTTTGCCCGGTTTGCACTAAGTTGATCAGCGTCGGAAAGCGCCTTTCAGTGAATAATTCCATGTATTTATGTTTGTGACCTACAAAATAACATTATCCAAATACATGTGGAACTTGGTTAGTCATAAATGCATATGTGATCAAGATCGCTTATTTCTCCTCTTTTTATGTCTTAATTGGCGGTCGGATTCGATCGGTAATGACCACCAACAATGACAAATAGTAGCAATGAGGAAAAGAAAAGCTATGTGTGTGGGGGGAAGGAGGGGTGGGGGTTAGGGGGATGTTGGTGTAGGGGTTGCTTGCTCTCTGCATAATTTTAACGACACGCGGGAATTGAACTTTCATTAGTTCCACGCGGGAGGGTTCAAACACGAGACTAGAAATTTTGCAACTAAGCGGCGGTGAATGCACAGTACCATCACCGGTGGCTAGGTCCTATTACCACCCGGAGACCTCCATATGATACGGTGATGAACACTAAGGCACACAATCTAAATGTTTGACATTGAAACAAAGCAAAACTATGCACTTAGAAAACTAAGAAAAGCACAATTCTAGTACACAGATTGAAAGGAAGCCAACTTGAGTTCAATGGTGAATAATAAGGCACACAGATTTACATTGAAAGGAAGTTGTAACACGCACTTAGAAAACATAAGGAAAGCACAATGCTAGTACTCTCGGATTGAAAGGAATCCAACTTGAGTTGCATACATTCGTACCGAATAAGTAGGTGGACACTACCAAGCTAACAAGCATGTCGAAAGATAAAATGCAGATACTAATTAGGCCAACACTATGCAAAAGTTAAAAGGCCTTCATATGTACATCATTGGTTGCATAATTAATCATTCTCCATGCAGATCCTAGTTGACCTCCATGAGACCATTGTGAATCTCCATAAGATCCTGCAGATCATTATCGACCTCCATGGGATCATTGTTAATCACCAACTCATCCTAAGCCTTGACCACTACAACCATGTCCGCATCCATTGGTACACTTTCATTGAGCTCATCGACTTTGTACACAAAGCACTGATTTGGTGAACTGATACTAAGGACAATAAGGCTCACAAGCTACACTCCACGGATATACAAGGCCACAAACTCTAGAACAAGAAGATGTATTTTCATCTACAGATCCAACAAAAATACTGTAGCTAGGTTGGAGGAGAAGGAGTAGAGAGCATGAGAGAGCAATACAAAGGAATATAGAATCTGGTGAAGTAGCAGATCCAGTGTAGTTACCTTAGATCTGGATAGAGCAGAGAAGCAGGGACGATGCGTTGAAGATTTGTGCGCTGGCGAGGCTAGACGTGAAGGAGCAGTGAGGCACATGAGACACTGCCTCTCATCTAACGCTAGCAAGGTGAAGCAGAGCAAGGGAGCAGAGTGGGGAATGGATGGGAGGAAGGTGTGGTAGGACCGTAGGAGAGTGTATATACAGTTCAATAAATCGGTTGCCCCTATACTAGGGCCCAATGTCCAGAGAAGTCGAATGCCTCCAACACATCAATTGATACTTGGATCTACTATCATATATAGTTCAATAAATGGAACACCTAGTTAATCACCTTGCATTTAGTTCCACAATGGTTGTACAAAAGTGACGGATTTTAGTCCGATACATAAATTGATACTTGAATCTACTGCGGTGAACTAAGCAACTTGCCAGTAAACATACCAAGAAACAAGATAAGTGCAAAATTGGTGAAACAAGAACAGGAAGCACATTTCTTTCTCAAAGGTATGAAATCTCCCATCATCTTCATTGTAGCCCTGGCCATTTCTTCAATCTGTGGCGAAATCTCTTCTCCTCCTACAGATGTTCTTCATTTGTTATAACATTGGCCTCTGCCTTCAGCTCCCAAATCTTGTTATGTAAATTCAAAATCAAAGTACTTAGAAATTTTTAATATGGCGAATCGTGCCACTTAAAGAACGCGCAATCTAAGTCGGGCTATGAAAAACCAAATTACCATAAGTACTGCGGGATTTCAGCATTTGCATTGCGAAAACAGAATGACAAGAAAGAAATCAAGTTACATTATTTACGCTACAACATTTGTGGTACCAATGTCCTAGGTTTCCATCACTCCATGAATTCCACCGAGGCATCTTCGAGCCATAGCAACACAAAAGTGGTGGCTCATATGCGTAGGGGTGGTTGTCGACACGGCACGGGATGGGCGGCCACCTCCAGTTGTAGCCTCCTCCGCTGGAAGCTAGTGTTCTTCTTACGATGGCGCCCTGGGATGGTGCCAACCACTAGGAAGAGTTGGAGCTAGATGCAAGGCATGGAGCAGTTAGGGTTCAAAGTGTTGCACACTCTAAGTGAAGATGTCGGACTAGGTCTTTTGTCTACGCTTTGCCTCCCACCAAGGCTCCAAAACATTCTTCAAAACCCTCGCACTCTTGCCAAGATGAAATGCTATGTCACCGGTGGTTCAGGGTACTATCCACCTATAGAAGAAGGCCTATTTTGGATCCTTTGTGCTCATAGAGGTGTACACGTGGACCACAATCAAGACCAACTGATTCAATTAATAGTTCAACTGAAGTAATAGTTCAACGATTATGCAATACTCATACATACTAATCTAGAGGTTTCATCAGTATATATAAACTTCATTAACATAAAAGTTTCATAAATTCTAAGACTTAATATCGGATGGGTAGGCAGTTGGTAAAGTACTCAATTGGTTGATGCGGTCCTAAAAGCCAGAGGTAGTGAACCATAGTGAAGATGACATCATCTCCATCCACGGACATATTGTATCTATAAAGTATGTCTACTTCCTGTCCAGTCCTACAAAGCACAAAAATCTCTCCACAAACAGGGTCTTGAATGATTTTTGTCAAATTTTGTGGTCCGAGAAGGTGACAAACAAAACTAGGGTCCTAGTGAATGCTTTGTCCCCAAGTAGCAAACAACATCATCTAGGGTCCTAGTGCCACCCCTAGCCACCAAAATGAAAGGTTGCTTGCATTGAAATGGCTTCTTTCGAAGTAAGACATCTGTTGCAATGAAGAAATGCCTAATATGAACAAAACTGATACCGAACCCAAAACCAATTGGAACTAAATGCAAATAGGGGGGTGACCGAATCCATCTAACCTTCACGGGGCGTTGTCCATGATGACAATGCAAGGTGCTCAAGGTAGGGCAAGTATAGGTGATGGGTCAAAATGAAGATGAAGCAACAGGTGTGGAGAATGAAGATGAAGCAACAACGGGTGGGGAGAACTAATGGATTCGTATTGGGTTTTTTAGTTGGTTGAACCACCGCCAAGGTGCCGAAAGGACCCGAGGGTAGTTGGGAATGGGCCATGCGCTTCTAGGTTTGTTGCCAAATGAATGGTCCAGATTGATCGGCGGTGAGAATGGATGGCACGGGATAAGTTAAATAGTGTTCGTATTAAGCCGACTATTGCCCCACTAATCCAATGCTATAATATGGCGATTGTCAATGGTTAAACTGCTTTTAGATTCTCCTAGAAACAACCGCAAGCCTACATGATAGTTTTTTCCTTTTCATTCACAAATATACATAAAAATTAAAAAACATTCGTCGAGAGATCAAATCTGTGCACTGGCATTTGGAAGTAGTCTTGGAAAGAACTTGCTTTGCATTCATATAAAAAAGGTGGCATTGAAGAGATCTAGTCTGTGCAAATAGAATTCATCAAGAGATAAAATCCCTACTCCATTGTGTTTTGCCCAGTTTGCACTAAGTTGATGGGCGTCTCCCTTGTTCCTTTGCGCAAATCAGCGTCGAAAAGAGCCTTTCGGTGAATTATTCCATGTATTTGTATTTGTGACCTGCAAAATAATGTTATCCAAATACATGTGGAACTTTGTAAGTATTAAATGCATATGTGATCAAGATTGCTTATTTCTCCTCTTTTTGTGTCTTAATTGACGTTCGGATTTGATCGGTAATGACCACCAACAATGACAAATAGTAGCAATGAGGAAAAGATAAGCTATGTGTGTGGGGGGAGGGAGGGCGACGGTGGGGTGGGGGTGCGTGTAACACCCCAGTGTTAAGCATGGCATTTGGCACTTGCATTTCATGAGCACAAGCATCATCCAAGCATTCATGAACATGAGCATATGAAATTTCATCTCATTCTTATACATTATCGCATGAAATGTTGATTATATATATATGCTTATGCTTGTAATCATGTATGACCAATGTATGAAATGGTTGTAAGGTCACAACAATACCTTAGACACTTCTAGGATGGTAAATGGAACAACTTTTGTATTCATGACATGAACCAATTTTGCTTCTAGGTGTTGAGTTACCTTGGAATGCCATTTTCGTGATGCTAGTTTGACCAAAGTTGAACAATAGCTTAGATTGTTTGCATGGCTATGTGACCTAAATAAAAGTTGTAGTTCACATCAAGGGTAACAAACTTTATTTAAGCATCATGAGCCAACTCAGTGCCTAACTTAGTCAAATAGAGCTCACAAGTTTCAACTTAATGCTGTTTGTAACTTAGAAGATTTTTCTAAGTATGGAACTGGTTTTCAGTCTCAAAGTAGCCTACTTTAAAGCAAAGTTGTAGTACTCACATAGCTCTACAAATTCTATTAACGAATTTTCACTGATTTGCCATGGATTAGGATTTACAGGTGCGTGAAGACGCGCTGTCAGTCGCCCTGATGGCCGAATTTGAACGGAGCGCCGCGCACCATCGTGGCCGACTGGCGCCAGGACGCGTTCGTCGCATGGAGGCCATCCGCTGGTGATGGACCCACCAATCAGGCCGGAGTAGGCAGAAAAAGGCGCCACGTTGCGCTCGCTCACTCTCTCACGCTCACTCTCTCTGCCTTGCCTCGCTCTCGCCACGCCCGAGCGAAGCCGAGCACCGCACCATTGCCGCCGACCTCTGTCGTGCTCACGTGCCGCTTCCGCCACGCCATTGGTCAATCACTCGCACCCATAGCTCTGCCATTACCTCCTCCACCTCACCGACCCGCCATTGTCTTAGCTCGAGCCAAGGTAAAGGCCTACGGGCCATTGCCGTCGCCGCCATCACCATTCTCCGAGCTTGCCATGGCCAGCCCTATCCACCGCTCCTCCTACCTCTCTCTCTCTCTCTTGGTTCATCTTCGCTATAAACCCTAGAAGCCATAGCCATCGCTCATCGAGCCTCTATCGCATCGTCATTGCTGGAACACGAGCTGCACCACCATGAACCGAGAGCGCCACCACCATGCACGTCAACGTGGCCACGCTTGTTCGGTCGACGTTCTCTCTCGCAGTAGGCGTTAGGGTTTAGCCTTAGGATGGGGAAACTCACGGGGAAGATGGATGCACGCTTGCACCCTCTTTCCCATTGGAACATCACCATGCCGCCGCCATGCTCGCGCTGTCGTGCACGCGGCCAATCATCGCTGCCACTTCACCATGACTTGATCTGCGTTGTAGAGCTTCGCTAGGGTTTGTAGATGTCATAGCCGCACTCGCCTGAGCATGCCATCGCTAGAGATGGTCGGAGCACCACCGCTGAGCTGCCATGCTCGCCGACGAGGTAGCTCCGATGATCCTTCGACCAAACCTAGGGTACCCGTAGATGCGCGTGATGATGGGGAACACAACGGCGATGACCTCGCCGTCGGCGAGTTCTCACCGGTCAGAGCGCCGGCTCTACTCTGTGCACCTGTCAAGTGGGACTGGTTTGACCATGGGCCCCTACTGTCAGTCGCAGCAGATGTATAGACCGGGTGCACCTAACTATAGCGCCCGAGTAAATTTGATTTTCTTTATTTATTTCACAGATTTGGTTGCTAACTTGCAAAAATTATATCTAGAGCTAGGAGTGTCCAAATGGGGTGAACCAAATTTTGTTGGATTCATCTTGAAGTGTACTATTTGATAAAAATATGAAATCTGCTGCTTAGGGTATTTTTCTAGGAGAAATAAATTGAGCAATTTAAGTGCTTTTAAATTAGGTTATATCTTGTAAAATGCATAACTTGAGCTAGGAAGATGATAAAATTGTGATTCCAAATTTTATAGTCTTGTGTCAACATGCTCTAGCTAGGGAAAATACTAAACCTATAGTAGGCATAATTGAAATATGGTCTTCATATTTAATCCTAATTAATTGCTAGTTTTTAGTAAAATTAAATGGAGTAAAAATACATAACATATGATCATGCAAGTTTTTATTTAGTATTCTTGTGCTAGGAGGAAAGTAATAAAAATATTAAATATGTTGCTTGACACTTTTCACTATGCTAAACTATTTTTTGCTAAACTAAGCATATGTAGCTTGTCATTTTTATAGAGGTGGCTATACTTATCCAAATGGAACGCAAATCGTATAGTAGACTATAAGGGTCATTTGTAGGTTACTATCATTTTATTAGAATTTATTGAGTAATTGAAATATTTATCCTTTAAATCACCTTATTATATAAGGAAATTGATAAATGAATATAAATAAATTAGTTAGGCATAACCACGATGTTTTCTATTATGCTTATGATGCATATGATATATTGGTGCTATTAGTTAGGCTTATAAGTAATTGGTTATAGGCAGCTAGTTAATTATTGCTTTATAATTCAACTAGATGGCTACATGTATAGTTTCTGTTGTGGTAATAATTTCATGATGATAATGAATTTTTATGTAGAACTTGTTAATAACAAAGTTGTAGATAACTTACTTATCTACCTTGTGTTAAATTTTCATCATCATAGGCCTTATGTTTTGAGAATTATAGCTGTTAGAAGTCTGCTATTAGAAACACTTGTTCTCTGGACAGATCTAAAAGATGAAATTGTTTGGCCTAGATAACTACTGAATCACCTTAAGATGATTAAAATAAACTTATAGCCAGTTTCATAAGCTTTCCAGAAAGTCCACAACCATATTATTTATATGTGTATAACTCTAGTTATGGTCAAAACAAGTGGCTGATGTCTTGTAGTCCAGAAATGTTTTACGTAAGTGTTTGTTTTGTTACTAGAGAAGAGATATGCACCTACTCAGTAAAAGAAAATGTAAAATGTAACTTATTATCACCTTAATGCAATGTTGTTTAGAACACTTATGAGGATGCATTTCATCACACCATATCATATCATGCATGTCAGTATATATGCATTTGTGATATCTTATTTCATGCTCATGCATATAGGATCGTCCAAGGGGATCACTCTCTTAAAATTCAACGAAGAAGAAGAGGAACATCAGGAGGCACCTTAGCCCATAGCTCGAGAAGGCGAGGAGCAAGCTCTTAAGGACCTACCAGAGTGTCTGGATCATCGACCAACTTTTTTTCTCAAAGGCAAGCCCCGGAGCATTTTAAGCATCCCATGTTTTAAAAAATATCACTTGAGTCCTTTATGTTTGATGCATTAGGTTATAAGAGTTGAATTGGAAACACTTGGTGAATAGAACTACCTTGTCTAGATAAATATACCATTAACCCTGTGTAGGTCCAAGATCGAATATATGCTTAGCCATGCTTAGACCGGTAGAAGTCAGGTGATTTCCTATCACCTGCGAGATATAGGTGGATACCGGAGCATGATTGGCTATATTTGCTATCATGGAAAAGAACCATGGGGCAATGTAACTGGAGGTCGAATGGAGTCTATGCATAGGTTGGCTCATGTGATTCCATCTATGCCGATTAAGTACCGTACCGTTGTTGGAACTTCTGTTGAGACTGAACGCATGCCTCTCACTTAGCTGGCCGGATAACTCGTTCTGACTGTGAAGCCAAGTAGCTCAACTTAGGCCGGGCCCTATTCTATTAGAGTGCACACTCTGGATGGTAGTAAGGATGTACGGGGAGCCAGATGTGAGCCCAAGGGCAAGGTAGTCCTGATCGTCTTGGCAGCTAGTTGTCCCTAGTTGTGCGGCGCTGATCGAACCCATGAAATGTATACCTAAGTTGTACCAAAGGTGACCTAAGGTGACCGTTGATCTGGTCTGCCTGAGTTTGTGTTAGGAATAAATTCCTAGCTAGTTGAAATCGATTCGAATTGCCATCTCTCTCGGACAGTGAGAAACTTGGCTAGCTCCAACATCGTAGTAACTAGATTATGGAATGATGGTTATGGTGAACTTGGAATTTTTACACCGGCTATGGTTACTACTGTATGCTACTAAATGATATACCATATGTTTAGCATAGGTTAATTGCTAATCTAGAGATAAATAGCTATAATGAACTTGATGATCGAATTATAAATGTATAACTGAATTAGTAGCTTTTCATGCAAAATGTTGTCAAGCTAGCTCCACTTATAAAGCCTTGCATGATCCTTAGAGTCACTTTCTTTTTGGTTTATGATGGGTAAGTCTAGCTGAGTACCTTCTCGTACTCATGGTTTATTTCCCCCTTATTGCAGATGGTATAGTCTATCATGGCTACTGTAAGAACTGCTTCTATCCCACCATGGATGAGGAGTATCAAGGCATCTCTTGTTAATTCACTCTATCATGCTTTTGTGGTTGTGATCATGGAGTGGCACTATATTGGAACAATGATGTGAGGTGTTGGTTTTCAAACTTAATTGCTTCAATGACTATTTTATTTGAACATGGTTTGTAATAACTCTTAATCGTACTCTGATGTATGACATTGTATTTGTGAACTAATGTAACATGAGACATGTCTGTTGAATCATGTACGATCTTGATTGTATGTTGATGTTTAATCGAGACCCTTCGTGGTACTCGATGGACTACTGGGTTTATATGGGCTCCAGTATGATAGTGTGACCGCTTGCGGCCGCCATTGTAGTTGTGCTCTTATAAATTGGATGGTTCTACTACACCTGGCATCAAAGCAAGATTCAACATTAATTGCCACATGTGTATTTAAAACAAAGGTTTTTGTTTTCCAAAACCAGTTTTTAGAAACTTATAGCTATATATAGGTGTTTAAATATAAAGTTTGAATCTAGAGTGTGCTAGTGATCACTTCCTTTATGCCCAGTTAAGGATTTCAGGTAGCTAATTAAGTACTAACTTGGGGATTTTTATTTTCATCGTCCATACGGTGTGCTATTGTATGGATGTCATTTACTTGAGTGGTAATATATGGATCAAATGCCTCTACTCACAAGTTAAGATGATGAGTGGCACGACCGCAAGATGTGAGCATGCGGTCTAAGGGGAGAGGTAGCTTTGATACTAAAGTATATATATGTCTCATATATATACTCAGGTATTTAATTGTGGGTTAGCTTTGATACGGTTGTATATGCATATTTATATGTATATATGGACGTATTTACTTTCGGGTAGCTTTGATACGGAAGTATATATATATATATATGGAAATATTTAGATTGCAACCTAGAGCCCAGATTTTCATTTATGCATATATAATTGTGGGGTTGGGTTGAAATGAAATTCTTGTGCAGGTATGCTAATAGCGAAACGTGTAGCCCGACTAGTTATGTTATATATGAGAGAACACATGCATGCCATCGTGTATGCCATTAGAAGTTTAATTCTCCTAAGTTTGTGAGGACGTATGGAACGTGCATGCATCATGATAAATTATTATTCTCCCCTTATAAGTTTCTTATTTGATTAAGTAACCCTTTTCTATTATAACGTTGTTCTCATGAGAGTTGCACCATTTTGTTGGTATAGATGGCAGCATCAGCTGGGAGTGGGACCTTCCTGGAGATGTTTGGTACCCCTGCCCTGCTTTGGAGGGTCCTACATTTTGTGGGGTATGTCGAACCGCCCCTCTATTTCTAGAATGAAGAATACCTAGAGGGACAGCCATGGTATGAGGTGCAGCTAACCATACATGCTCGTACCTAAGCACCCATATGGCAGGAGTGGAAGGCGGATTTTGAAGGGAAAACTCCTTGGGAAGCTAGCCAAGTAGTCGCTTTTGCGGTGCTGAGTCAGATATATCAGCAGCACGGGGATGAGCTTACCGGCAGTGCCGCTGGTACTTTTCCTCGGGTGGATCCATCTATAGCAGTATGGGCACAGCGCAACCACAATGCGTTGATCTAAAACTGGGATGAGCGGGCAGATAGTTCTAGTCCCGCTGTGAGTGTCATGTTCACCGTGATGAAGATGTTCTATACTCATCAGGATACACGAGACTTCTGGTAGGAGTCCTATACCACTTGCAGGGCCAAGCTCATGACAGCTGAAGCTGCACATCATAAACTGAGGAAGCATGTGCGCAAGCACAAAAAGGTAGCAAGTGAGGCTCATTGGGACTCTAGTCAAGCTTATGTAGCATTGGGAAATCTCCACACTCAGATGGAACAGGTCGATCAGCAGAGAGCTGCTGCCCAAGAGGCAAGACTTGATAATTAGGCTATGCTAGCAGGACTCTCAGAGCAGCTGGAGGCCGCTCGTGCTGAGGCACTCACTGCTATGCGCCAGTGGATCTAAGAAATCAACCATGCAGCAATGGCAGAAGCAGCATGGAATAATGCTAAAGCCTTAGCCGCGTAGTAGGACTGAGTCGAAAGGGACTTGCGCCAGTAGCTTGTACATACCCAGAACATGGTGGTTGATCTTCAGCATGAGGTGCATGATTTGAACAACCAACTGCACCCGCTCCTTGATGAGGAAGAAGATCCAGCGATGTTAGTTGAAGATGACGGTTGGGAGGAAGAAGAAGTGGATCTAGAGGATAAGGATGATGCTATCTCCGACCTCGACAACGAGCACATAGAAGAGTAGAGCCATTTAGTGACTAGTTTGAAGCGCTAGTTGTATCCCTGCTATTTTCGTACTAGTGATGTAACTTCGGTGTAATATTGGTCCAAGGAGTGCCCCCATCCCAAGGAGGGTGACAATCAAAACCAAGGTAATTAGAAACAAGCCAATCCTAAGGCACGTCCTAGATACATGCATTACATAGTTGTGGAAGAAATCCCTGTGGGAGAACTTGTCACCGCTGGTATGTTTCTTGTTAACAAACATCTCGCCATTGTTTTATTTGATTCTAGAGCTTCTCATTCATTTATGAGCCAAACATTTGCATCTAAGCATGATCAAAAGATAATTAAGGTAGACAAGGGTGGTTATAGTATAAGTTCAGCGGCTACTATTTCTACAAATCAAATAGTGAGAGATGTGCTCATCTCTATGCAAGAGAGGGAGTACACTATGGATCTTATAGTATTGCCCGAACTAGCCATAGATGTGATGGATGAGCGGTCATGGAGTTCTTATTGACACTACCACTAGAACAATTATGTTGAGAGAACCAAAGGGGGGTAATGCTTTTCTAGTGCCACTTCCCCAGAGTTATGATCTTCAAAACTTATCTTGTGCTATCCAAGCCACTACTCTCTATGATATTCCAGTGGTTTGTGAATTTCCTGATGTATTTCCGGATGGAGTTGTCAGGTTTACCGCCTGATAGAGATGTGGAATTTAAGATTGAGTTAGTGCTAGGTACAGCACCCATCTCAAGAAGACCCTATAGGATGCCACCAAATAAGTTAGCCGAACTTAAAATCTAGTTACAAGAACTTTTGGACAAAGGTCTCATTCGACCTAGTTCATCTCCATGGGGTTGTCCAGCCTTGTTTGTAAAGAAGAAGGATAAATCATTGTGGATGTGTGTGGACTACAAGCCACTCAATGCTGTCACCATTAAGAACAAGTATTCTTTGCCCCATATCGATATTTTGTTTGATCAACTGGCAAAAGCAAAGGTATTCTCTAAGATTGACTTGAGGTCAGGCTATCATCAGATTAAGGTCAGGCCAGAAGATGTACCTAAGATAGCTTTCTCCACTAGGTATGGCTTGTATGAGTATTTAGTCATGTCTTTTGGACTGACAAATGTTCCTGCCTACTTCATGTATTTCATGAATTCGGTATTCATGCCTGAGCCCAACAAGTTCAAGGTCGTGTTTATCGTTGACATCCTGATTTACTCAAAGAATGAGGCAGATCATGCAGAGCATCTAAGAATTATCTTATCTAGATTGAGGGAGCATCAATTATATGCCAAATTTAGCAAATGTTAATTCTGGTTGAAGAAATTACCTTTCTTGGGTCATATCTTATCTAAAGACGGAATCTCTATAGACCCAACTAAAGTATAAGAGGTCATGGATTAGAAGGTCCTGACTTTGGTTCATAAGGTTTGGAGTTTTCTAGGGCTAGCAGGCTACTATCATCGTTTCATTTTGGATTTTTCAAGGATAGCTAAGCCCATGACCAGACTACTCCAAAAGGATGAAAAGTTTAATTGGAGTCTGGAGTGTGAAGCTGCTTTTCACACCCTACAGACCTTGCTAACTATAGCTCCTATTCTAGCACAACCCGACATTGAAAAGCCTTTTGATGTGTTCTATGATGCATCAGGTACAGGTTTAGGGTGTGTGCTCATGCAAGAAGGTCGAGTTATTGCCTATGCTTCTCAACAATTGAGAAAGCATGAAGTTAATTGTCTTACACATGATTTAGAGCTCACAGCAGTTGTTCACGCATTGAAGATATGGAGACATTACTTGTTGAGAAACGTGTGTCACATATACACTGATCACAAAAGTCTCAAATATATCTTCACTCAACCTGAGCTGAACATGAGGCAACATCGATGGTTAGAGCTAATCAAGGACTATAATTTAGAAGTGCACTACCATCCAGGAAAAAGCCAATGTTGTCGCAGATGCACTTAGTTAGAAATCTTATTATAACACCTTAGGAGCCTTATTAGAGGATGGATTTAATTTGTTACATCCTGCTATGCTACACAATATCACTGTTAGTTGCTCACTTGAGAGCAAGATCATAGAACTATAGCAGACAGATGTAGGTGTATTTCACATTAAGAGAAAGATGAAAGAATAGGAAACCAAACATTTTAGGTTGGATGAAAGAGGTGTGCTATGGTTCGAGGACCGATTTGTGGTACCAAAAGATCAAGAGCTTAGAAATCAAATTTTAGATGAAGCTCATTCATCCAAGTTGTCTATCCATCTGGGCAGTAGCAAAATGTACTAGGATTTGAAAACCCATTTCTAGTGGACCAAGATGAAGAAGGAAATTGCAGCCTCCGTTGCTAGGTGTGATGTTTGTAGCCAAGTGAAGGCAGATCATCTGAAACCTGGTGGATAGCTTCAGCCATTGTCCATCCTAGGCTGGAAATGGGAGGAAATAAGTATGGACTTCATTACAGGCTCCTGCTAACATAACAAGGTCACAATTCTATATGGGTCATTGTAGATCGCCTCACCAAGTTGGCACATTTTGTACCGGTTAACACAACGTATCACACTAGGAGGTATGCTGAGTTGTATGTTTCGTAGGTTGTGAGGCTACATGGAGTACCAAAGACCATAATCTTAGATCACGGACCATAGTTTATAGCTTATTTTTTGGAAGACTTGCACAAGGCCTTGGGAACCAAACTAATTAGAAGTTTAGCATATCATCCACAAACTTCTAGACAAACTGAGCGAGTGAGCCAAATCTTGGAAGATATGTTGAGAGCTTGTGTTATATACTCCAAGGGTTCATGGGAAAAATGGTTGCCTTTAGCTGAGTTCTCCTATAACAACAGTTATCAAGAGAGCATCAAGATGGCTCCTTTTGAGGCCTTGTACGGTCATAAATGTAGAACTCCTTTGAATTGGATTGAGCCCAGAGAAAGGAGGTACTATGACATAGATTTTGTCATAGAAGATAAAGAACAAGTATGTGTTATCCAACAGCACATGAAAGTAGCTTAGTCAAGACAAAAGAGTTATACTGATAAAAGGAGAAGATCACTAACCTTTGAAGTGGGAGACTATGTGTACTTAAAAGTTTCGCCCATGAAGGGAGTGCAGAGATTCGGAGTGAAAAGGAAGCTTGCGCCTAGATATGTAGGCCCGGACCAGATTATTGAGTGAAAGGGAAATGTCGCCTACAAGCTACAACTTCCCCTAGAAATGAGTGCTATATTCAATGTCTTCCATGTTTCTTAGTGAAAAAGATGTCTTCGCATACCTGAGGAAGCTATTGCACCCACCAACATTAAGCTCCAATAGGAATTGACCTATGAAGAGAAACCAATCTGAGTGCTAGAAGAAATAGAAAGAGTAACCTAGAGCAAGGTCATTAAGTTCTATAAGGTGGTGTGGAATAACCACAATGAACAAGATGCCACGTGGGAACAGGAGGATTATTTACGTGAGGTTTATCTCGCTTTTTATAAAGAATGGTAGGTCTTTCAAATCTCAGGATGAGATTTCTATAAGGGGGAGGGGCGGTAACACCCTAGTGTTAAGCATGGCATTTGTCACTTGTATTTCATGAGCATAAGCATCATCCAAGCATTCATGAACATGAGCATATGAAATTTCATCTCATTTTTATACATTATCGCATGAAATGTTGATTATATATATATACTTATGCTTGTAATCATGCATGACAAATGTATGAAATGGTTGTAAGGTCACAACAAAATCTTAGATACATCTAGGATGGTAAATGGAACAACTTTTGTATTCATGACATGAACCAACTTTGCTTCTAGGTGTTGGGTTACCTTGGAATGCCATTTTCGTGATGCTAGTTTGACCAAAGTTGAACAGTAGCTTAGATTATTTGCATGGCTATGTGACCTAAATAAAAGTTGTAGTTCACATCAAGGGTAACAAACTTTATTTAAGGGTCATGAGCTAACTCAGTGCCTAACTTAGTCAAATAGAGCTCACAAGTTTCAACTTAATGTTGTTTGTAACTTAGAAAATTTTTGTGTGGCACTGGTTTTCAGTTTCAAAGTAGCCTACTTTGGAGCATTGTAGTTTGAAAACCAGCTCGACTTAGACCATGCTCCTTAAAGCAAAGTTGTAGTACTCACATAGCTCTACAAATTCTATTAACCAAGTTTGCACTGATTCGCCACGGATTTGGAGTTATAGGCGTGTGAAGACGCGTTGTCAGTTGGCCTGATGGCCGAATTTGAACAGAGCGCCGTGCACCATCATGGCCGACCGGCACCTGGCCGCGTCCACCGCATGGAGGCCGTCCGTCGGTGATGGAGCCACTAGTCAGGCCAGAGCGGGCAGAAAAGGGTGCCGTGTCACGCTCGCTCACTCTCTCTGTCTCTCCTCGATCTCGCTCTTGCCGTGCCCGAGCGAAGCTGAGCGCCGCGCCATCGCCGCTGACCTCCACCGTGCTTGCACATCGCTGCCACCGCACTATTGCTCAATCACTCACGCCCACAGCTCTACCATCACCTCCTCCACCTCACCGACCCGCCATTGCCTTAGCTTGAGCCAAGGTAAAGGCCTATGGGCCATTGCTATCGCTGCCATGGCCATGAAGCGCTGCTGAGCTCCGAGCTCACCATGGCCAGCCCTATCCACCGCTCCTCCTACCTCTCTCTCTTGGTTCATCTTCAATGTAAACCCTAGAAGCCATAGCCGCTGCTCATAGAGCCACTATCACATTGTCAGTGCCGAAAAGCGAGCCACACTGCCATGAGCCGTGAGCCACCGCCACGCACGTCAATGTGGCCACGCCTGTCCAGTCGTTGTTCTCTCTCACAGTAGGCATTAGGGTTTAGCCTTAGGATGGGGAAACTCATGGGGAAGACGGATGCAGGCTTGCGCCCCCTTTCCCGCGTGGAACATCACCGTGCCACCGCCGTGATCGCGCCACCGTGCCACCATGCACATGGCCAAGCATCACCAT
The DNA here is from genome assembly GCF_019320115.1 of Miscanthus floridulus. Classification (NCBI taxonomy): domain Eukaryota; kingdom Viridiplantae; phylum Streptophyta; class Magnoliopsida; order Poales; family Poaceae; genus Miscanthus; species Miscanthus floridulus. Next base: position 45,851,267 of record NC_089593.1, read on the forward strand.
CGCTTCACCGTGACCTGATCCGCACCATAGAGCTTCGCTAGGGTTTGTAGATGTCATAGCTGTGCTCGCCTGAGCAAGTCATCACCACCGCGCACCACCGTGAGCCACCATGGTCACCGGCGAGGTAGCTCCGATGATCCTCCGACCAACCCTAGGGTACCCATAGATGCGCGTGATGATGGGGAACACAACGACGGTGACCTCATCGCCGGTGACATCGCCATCGGCGAGTTCTCGCCAGTCAGAGCACTGCCTCTACTCTGTGCGCCTATCAGGTGGGGCCGGTTTGAACGTGGGCCCCCGCTGTCAGTCGTAGCGGGTGTATAGACCGGGTGCACCTAACTGTAGTGCCCGAGTAAATTTGATTTTCTTTATTTATTTCACAAATTTGGTTGCTAAATTGCAAAAATTATATCTAGAGCTAGGAGTATCCGAATGGGGTGAACCAAATTTTGTTGGAATCATCTTGAAGTGTACTATTTGATAAAAATATGAAATCTACTGCTTAGGGTATTTTTCTAGGAGAATTAAATTGAGCAATTTAAGTGCTTTTAAATTAGGTTATATCTTGTAAAATGCATAACTTGAGCTAGGAAGATGATAAATTTGTGATTCCAATTTTTCTAGTCTTGTGTTGACATGCTCTAGCTAGGAAAAATACTAAACCTACAATAGGCACACTTCAAATATGATCTTCATATTTAATGCTAATTGATTGCTAGTTTCTAGAGAAATTAAATGGGGTAAAAATACATAACATATGATCATGCAAATTTTTATACAATATTCTTTTGCTAGGAGGAAAGTAATAAAAATATTAAATATATTTCTTGACACTTTTCACTATGCTAAACTAATTGTTGCTAAACTAAGCTTATGTAGCTTGTCATTTTTATAGAGGTGGCTATACTTATCCAAATGGAACGCAAATTGTACAGTAGACTATAAGGGTCATTTGTAGGCTACTATCAATTTCTCAGCATTTATTGAGTAATTGAAATATTTATCCTTTAAATCATCTTATTATATAAGGAAATTGATAAATGAATATAAATAAATTAGTTAGGCATAACCATGATGTTTTCTATGATGCTTATGATGCATATGATCTGTTGGTGCTATTAGTTAGGCTTAGAAGTAATTGGTTATAGGCAGTTAGTTAATTATTGCTTTATAATTCAACTAGATGGCTACATGTATAGTTTCTATTATGGTAATAATTTCATGATGATAATGAATTTTTATGTGGAACATGTTAATAACAAAGTTGTAGATAACTTACTTATATGCCTTGTGTTTAATTTTCATAGTCATAGGCCTTATGTTTTGAGAATTATAGCTATTAGAAGTCTGCTGTCAGAAATTCTTGTTCTCTGGACTGATCTAAAAGATGAAATTGTTTGGCCTAGATAACTACTGAATCACCTTAAGATGATTAAAAGAAAGTTGTAGGTAATTTCATAATATTTCCATAAAGTCCACAACCATATTATTTACATGTGTACAACTCCAGTTATGGTCAAAACAAGTGGCTGATGTCTTGTAGTCCAGAAAATGTTTTACGTAAGTGTTTGTTTAGTTACTAGAGAAGAGATATGCACCTACTCAGTAAAAGAAAATGTAAAATGTACCTTGTTATCACCTTAATGCAATGCTGTTGAGAACACTTATAAGGATGCATTTCATCACACCATATCATATCATGCATGTCAGTATATATGCATTCGTGATATCTTATTTCATGCTCATGCATATAGGATGGTCCGAGAGGATCACTCTATTGGAATTCAATGAAGAAGAAGAGGAATATCAGGAGGCACCTTAGCCCATAGCTCCAGAAGGTGAGGAGCAAGGTCTTGAGGACCTACCCGAGTGCTCGGATCATCGACCAACTTCTTTTCTCAAAGGCAAGCCCCGGAGCATTTTAAGCCTCCCTTGTTTTACAAAATATCACTTGAGTCCTTTATGTTTGATGCATTAGGTTATAAGAGCTGAATTGGAAACACTTGATGCATAGAACTACCTTGTCTAGATAAATATACCTTTAACCTTGTGTAGGTCTAGGATCAAATATATGCTTAGGCATGCTTAGACCGGTAGAAGTCGGGTTATTTCCTATCACCTACGAGATATAGGTCGATAACGGAGCATGGTTGGCTATATTTGCTATCGTGGAAAAGAACCATGTGATAATGTAACTAGAGGTCAGACGGAGTCTATGCGTAGGTTGGCTCATGTGATTCTATTTGTGCCGATTAAGGACCCTACCATTGTTGAAACTTCTGTTGAGATTGAACACGTGCCTCTCACTTAGCTGGCCGAATAACTCGTTCCGGCCATGAAGCCGAGAAGCTGAACTCAGGCCAGGCCCCATTCTGTTAGAGTGCACACTCTAGATGGTAGTAAGGATGTGCGGGGAGCCAGATGTGAGCCCAAGGGCAGGGTAGTCCTAATCGTCCTCACAGCTGGTTGTCCCTGGTTGTGCGGCGTTAATCGAACCCACGAAATGTGTACCTGAGTTGTACCAAAGGTTACCTAAGGTGACCATTGATCTAGTCTGCCCAGGTTTGAGTTACTAATAAATTCTCAGCTAGTTCAAATTGATTCGAATCGCCGTCTTTCCCATACAGTGAGAAACTTGGCTACCTCTAGCATCGTAGTAACTGGATTATGGAATGATAGTTATGGTGAACTTGGAACTTTTACACCGGCTATGGTTACTACTATATGCTACTAAATGATATACCACATGTTTGGCATAGGTTAGTTTCTAATCTAGAGACGAATAGCTATAATTAACTTGATGACCAAATTATAAATGTATAACTGAATTAGTAGCATTTCATGCAAAATGTTGTCAAGCTAGCTCCACTTATAAAGCCTTGCATGATCCTTGTAGTCACTTTCTTTTTTGTTTATGACGAGTAAATCTAGCTGAGTACCTTCTCATACTCAGGGTTTATTTCCCACTTGTTGCAGATGGTACAATCTATCATGGCTACTATAAGAACTGCTTCTGTCCTACGGTGCCTCTCGTTAAATCCCTCTATCATGCTTTTGTGGTTGTGATCATGCTTCATGCCGGGGGGTGAGGGGTTAGTGGGGATGTTGGAGTAGGGGTTGCTTGCACTCTGCATAATTTTTACGGCACACGGGAATCGAACTTTCATCAGTTCCGCACAGGAGGGTTCAAACGTGAGATTGGAAATTTTGCAACTAAGCGGCGGTGAATGCACAGTACCATCACCAGCGACTAGGTCCTATTACCACTCGAAGACCTCCATATGATATGGTGATGAACACTAAGGCACACAATCTAAATGTTTGGCATTGAACAAAAGCAAAACTATGCACTTACAAAACTAAGAAAAGCACAATTCCAGTACTCAGATTGAAAGGATGCCAACTTGAGTTCGATGTTGAATAATAAGGCACATAGATTTACATTGAAAGGAAGCCATAACACGAACATAGAAAACATAAGGAAAGCACAATGCTAGTACTCTCAGATTGAAAGGAATCCAACTTGAGTTGCATACATTCATACCGAATAAGTAGGTGGACTCTACCAAGCTAACAAGCATGCCAAAAGCTAAAATGCAGATACTAATTAGGCCAACACTACGCAAAAGTTAAAAGGCCTTCATATGTACATCATTGGTTGCATAATTAATCATTCTCCATGCAGATCCTAGTCAACCTCCATGAGACCATTGTGAACTCCATAAGATCCTGCAGATCATTGTCGACCTCCACAGGATCATTGTCAATCTCCATGTCATCCCGAGACTTGACCACTACAACCCTATCCACATCCATTGGTACACTTTCATTTAGTTCTTCGACTTTGTTCACAAAGCACTGATTCGGTGAACCGATACTGAGGACAATAAGGCTCACAAGCTACACTCCATGGATATACAAGGCCACAAACTCTAGAACTAGAAGATGCATTTTCATCTACAGATCCAACAAAATTACTGTAGCTAGATTGGAGGTGAAGGAGCAGAGAGCATGAGAGAGCTATACAAAGGAATATAGAATCTGGTGAAGTAGCAGATCTAGTGTAGTTACCTTAGATTTGGATAGAGCAGAGAAGCAGGGACGATGCGCTAAAGATTTGTGCACTAGCGAGGTTGGAGGTGAAGGAGCAGTGAGCACATGAGACACTGCCTCTCGTCTAACACTAGCAGAGTGAAGTAGAGCAAGGGAGCAGAGTGGGGAATGGATGAAAGGAAGGTATGGTAGGATCGTAAGAGAGTGTATATATAGTTCAACAAATTGGTTGCCCCTATACTAGGGCCCAATGTCCAGAGAAGTAGGATGCCTCCAACACATCAATTGATACTTGGATCTACTATCATATATAGTTCAATAAATGGAACACCTAGTTAATCACCTTACATTTAGTTTCACAATGGTTGTACAAAAGTGATAGATTTCAGTCCGATACATAAATTGATACTTGAATCTACTACGGTGAACTAAGAAATTTGCCAATGAACATACCAAGAAATAAAGTAAGTACAAAATAGGTGAAACAAGAATAGGAAGCACATTTCTTTCTCAAAGGTACAAAATCTTCCATCATCTTCATTGTAGCCCTAGCCATTTCTTCAATCTATGGCATAATCTCTTCCTCCTATAGATGTTCTTCATTTGTTGTAACATTGGCCTCCGCCTTCAGCTCCCAAATCTTGTTACATAAATTCAAAATCGAAGTACTCAGAAATTTTCCATATGACGGATCGTGCCACTTAAAGAACCCACAATCTAAGTCGGGCTATGAAAAAACCAAATTACCATAAGTACAACAGGATTTTAGCATTTGCATTGCTAAAATAGAATGAATAAGAAAGAAATTGAGTTGCATTATTTGCCCTGCAACATTTATGGTACCAATGTCCTTGGTTTCCATGACTCCATGAAATCCACCGAGGCATCTTCGAGCCATAGCGACACAAAAGTGATGGCTCATATGCATAGGGGTGGTTCTCGACATGACATGGGGTGGGCGGCCACCTCCTATTGTAGCCTCCTTCACTGGAAGCTGGTGTTCTTCTTGTGATGGTGCCCTGGGATGGTGCCGACCACTGGGAAGAATTGGAGCTAGATGCAGCCATGGAGCAGTCAGGGTACAAAGTGTTGCACACTCTGAGTGAAGAGGTTGGCCTAGGTCTTTTGTCTATGCTTTTGCCTCCTGCCAAGGTGCCAAAACATCCTTCAAAATACTCACACTCGCACCAAGATGAAATGATGTGTCATCGGCGGTTAAGGGTACTATCCGCCTATAGAATAAGGACTATTTTGGATCCTCTATGCTCATAAAGGTCTACACGTGGACCACAATCAAGACTAACTAATTCAATTAACAGTTCAACCAAAGTAATAATTCAATGATTATGCGGTACTCATACATACTAATCCAGAGGTTTCATCAGTACATATAAACTTCATTAACATAAAAGTTTCACAAATTCTAAGACTTAATATCGGATGGGCATGCAGTTGCTAAGGTACTCAATTGGTTGATGCGATCTCAAAAGCCAGAGGTAGTGAACCATAGTGAAGATGATAACATCTCCATCCATGGACATATTGTATCTATAAAGTATGTCTACTTCCTATCTAGTCCTGCAAAGCACAAAAATCTCTCCACAAATAGGGTCTTGAACGATTCTTGTCAAATTTTGTGGTCCGAGAAGGGGACGAACAAAACTGGGTTCCTAGTGAATGCTTTGTCCCCATGTAGCAAACAACATCATATGGGGTCCTATGCAATATTGCTCACATTGAAATGGCTTCTTCCAAAGTAAGACATCTGTTGCAATGAAGAAATTCCTAATATGAACAAAATTGATACCAAACCCAAAACCAATTGGAACCAAATGCAAACAGGGGGGTGACTGAATCCATTTAACCTTCATGGGGTGTTGTCCATGACAAAAATGCAAGGTGCTCGAGGTAGGGCAAGTATAGGCGATGGGTCAAAATGAAGATGAAGCAACGGGTGGAGAGAATGAAGATGAAGCAACAACGTGTGGGGAGAACTAATGGATTCATGTTGGGGTTTTTTAGTTGGTTGAACCACCACCGAGGTGTCGATAGGACCCGAGGGCAGTTGGGAATGGGCTAGGCGCTTCAAGGTTTGTTGCCAAATGAACAGTCTAGATTGATTGGTAGAGAGAATGGATGGCACGAGATAAGTTAAATAGTGTCCGTATTAAGCTGACCATTGCCCCACTAATCCAATGCTATAATACATCGATTGTCAGCGGTTAAACTGCTTTTAGATTCTCCTAGAAACAACCACAACCATACATGATAGTTTTTTCCCTTTTCATTCACAATTATACAAAAAAATTAAAAAACATTCGTCAAGAGATCAAGTCCATGCACTGGCATTTGGAAGTTGTATTAGAAAGAACTTGCTTTGCATTCCATATAAAAAAAGGTGGCATTGAAGAGATCAAATCTGTGCAAATAGAATTTTTCTCATTGATTGATTATATATAACTAACATATAGATACAATTTGGATGAGTATATGATTGTACTCGTCTGAAAGCATAATAACTAACCTAAACTATTAAAACTACTCATACTAACTATAAACTACTTAATCTAACACTTGGGAGGAGGCGAGGTGAAGTCAGAGTCAGAGTCGGAGTCATTGGAGTCGTCTTCGGCGTCGGCATCGGCATCATCCTTGTCCTCCTCCTCTAGGTCCTCCTTCTGGAGCTCCACGAAGGACTATAATCAGACATCCCATCATTGGAGGAGACATTCTCCTTGGAGGAGTGGTGGGAAGGAAAATCATCCTCGCTGGATGATGGGTTGCTTGGAAACTTGATGGGGTTGTCCGACATTTTCTTTGTAGATTGGAAGAGAAGGGGATGATCGATAAACAAGAGGGGTCATTCCAGAGGGCACCGGGCCTGAAGTATATGTAGAGCAATGGGTACGCGGCTCTTAAGCTTTAGGCGGCGAAAGTAATGGTGATTTGACGGCCTTGGAAGTTGAGGCAATTCAACACTCACGCTGAATTTACCGCATGTTGACCAAACGCTACTTTAGGGCTAGCGAGCAAAATGCATATCCTAGTCGGCCCAGCTTTTCATGCGATGTAGGAAATGCAGCCCCAATACCACTGCTGCATCTATCGTTAACCCATCGGTGGTAGAAGTCTGAACTGTCGATTTTAGTCCTAGGAGGCCTCGCTATCGTTCCAACCGACGGTGCAAGTATCACAGTATCGCTTTTATCGCTACGGCGGTGAAAGTGGCGACAGTGATAAATCAATTTATAGTAGTGTTACACCAAGAAAGAAGGTGAGGACTTCTTTGATACTTATTCACTAGTGGACCAGTTGATCATATTCAAGTACTACTTGCCCGGGCCGCTTCTCATGGTCTTATCATTCATCTAATGGACATTAAGACAACTTTCCTATATGTAGAGTTGGAGGAAGAGATCTGCGTGGATCAGCCTAACTGGTTTGTGGTAGAAGGTCAAGAATGAAAGGTTTGCAAGTTAGTGAAGTCTTTGTATGGCCTAAAACAAGCACCTAAGTAATGGCATGAAAAAGTTTGACAAAGCTATGACATCCATTCGCTTGTTGCAAACTAAGCTGACAAATGTGTGAACAATCGCTATGGTGGGGGAGAAGGAGTTATTCTATGTTTGTATGTCAATGACTTACTGATCTTTGGGATCAACCCCAATGTGATTGAGGAGGTCAAGGACTTTCTGGCCAAAAGCTTTGACACAAAAGATTTGGGAGTGGCTGATCTGATTCTATACACTAAGCTACTCAGAGAAGAAAATGGTGGGTTACACAAGTGCAATACCATTATGTGGAGAAGGCCATAGTCGCTTTGGTTATATTGACTGCAAGCCTATTTCTACTTTGTCCAAGTTTTCAACATTGGTAATGAAGATCAATGTATCGCACATTTGGAATCAGAAGGGTAACACACGAGATATAGATTTATACTGGTTCGTATGCGGTATCCTCCTTCTAGTTTGGAGTATATCTCTTATTCTCATGTGCTCGTGGACATGTGGTCTACCCAAAGCACAAGGTATCCTTCCTTAATATCTATCACAAAGGTTGCCTTGCAGAATATGTATTGTCTGTCCACTAATGTTTGTTTCTATATGAAAAATGTCTGAAAAACAAATATAGTCGTGAGTTAGTTCAGTACTACCAAATGACAGGATCTCAAAGCTATATTGGTCAATGCAATGTCATGGTAAGATAAATCGCTGCATCTTTACAAACTTTTATGATTTTTAGTTGATAGTGGAGCTTGTATGTGTCCCGAATGTCCACTAGCAGCTTGTATGTGTCTAGAGTGGTAGAATATTCAGAACTGTTGTCTAATTTTCAAACTTTGCTTTGGTGGTGTGTGAGCTAAAATCACCCATATTCAGGATCTTGTTGGCTAGGCTAGTTATCATAAATATGTTTTAGTTGATACTTATCTAAAATTGCAGGATAGTAGCATGCACATTTCTTAGAGAACTTGCTGCCCTATTTATTTAAAAATTGATGTTCTGTTGGAATGCAAAAATTTTAGAGAACTTGTTGGATGGTCCACTTAAATTTAGGACATCCATTCAAAATTTAGAACTTTCATTTCATTTTTTGCTATTTATAGAACTTGCTGCCCTCCTTATTTAATGTAACCCATTTCCCCTAGAACTAAGCGAATTTTTGGTACAAGCTAAGCTGCTACCCTGCTACCTTAGGATATAAATGTGTAAATGTTAATGTTGATGCTACTGTACTACTGCTGTTGCGCTAATGCTATTGTGCTGCCGCTGCTGCTACTGTGTTGCTATTGCTGCTGCTATGTTGCTAACGCTGCTGTGCTGCTATGCTGCCGCTACTTGGTCCTTGAATTATACATGTAGTAGATAATGCTGCTGTTGTCCCAGTCACAACTATCTAATTTAGTACAAGTCTAAGCGTTAGGGAGTGATGCTGCTTTCCTTAAATGATGTGTTCATTGTCAATAATGGCTTGTTCAGTTCATCTCTAGCCCAAAGGGATTAAAGGGGATTTTTTAGTTGCTACTATTCATTAAACTCTTCACACATGCTTTCAGTTATTTACTTTTTCTATTTGTATGTAATTTCAGAAGCAAACCAAATTTAAGGATGCTCCACCAACTGCCAACTGCGATTGATATTTTCATGGACACCCACTGTAGTAGCAAGTCAGGTTTTAATTAATGAGAACACGAAGGATGCCATTGTGAGTTTCTTTCCCTATCTTCTTACTATGATGAACAACACAGAATACATCATTGCATACATATGTTCTAGACACACAACTAGCATAAAAGGATCCATTCCATATACATCATTTCATTTCTTCCACCAGGTTGCATTCCATATAGACATCATTACATATGTATTGTTCTGGACACATACATAACTAGCATAGAAATCTAAATTTTTTGTGTCACTATTGCTAGGCTCAAATAGAGGCCTATGTTGCTCAACCAACAAAAGAAGGCAAAGATCTAAAGACTCCTATTCAAGCTGTAGCTCATGTGCCCAAATCAACTTTTCTTCGCAATGTTAGCATGCAGTCCACAGAGATGAAGAGAAATGCCAAAGATGCTGCAATGAATGACCATGTACATGAGCTTTTGAGTGAATTGCAAGCTGAGAAGATGGGATTAGCAGGACTGCGATCATAGGTGGCTGATCTATAGAAGCAAGTAGAGAACCAAAAAGAGGCAGCAAGGAGGAATGAAGAAGGAACTGAGAAGTTGAAGCAGCGAGGAAACAAAATCCAAGGCCTCCTTTGCTCCTTGTTTGGCTACAAGTTTGCATCACCTCATGCTCAGCAGTAAGCTCTCATACCCAATTAGGCTCTAGTTGATATTTTGGTGACATCTATGTCTGCGAGGCTAAGGAAGCTATTTTGGTGATACTGAACTTGTGGCCGCTGTGCTGCTGCTGCTGTGCTTGTGGCCGTTGTGCTGCTGCTATACGTGCTGCTACTGCTGATGTGTTGCAGCTGCTCCTGATGTTCAAATTTGAGACTTGAGACTCTAGATGTGTATTGAATTGCTGGATGGATGTAATGATATTGCATTTTAAGACTTCCAAAATGTGAAATGCGTGTGATACTGCAACCATTCGTGGAGATGTTGATTAATTTGAATCGGATTTATTGTATAGGCTGATAAAATAATATGGATGCAATTGTATGTGCTGAAATATTGTATATTGTATATAGGCTGAATTGTGTGTGGTCTGGATTGCATGGGCTGAAAAAATATGGGCTGAATTGTGTGGGCTAAAAAATGGGCTAAAATATGTGGGCTGCAAAAAATATATGGGCTGAATTGCGCAGGCTAAAAAAATATATGGGTTGAATTGGTGTGGGCTAAAATGAGTATGGGCTGCCATTATAAAAAAATATTTGCAAAAAAATGAAAATGAAATATTGCGCCATCCAGCAATAGCCCCAAAAATATTTGTGGCCCACGAGCTACGTGGGCTTTAGCAGGCCAAATTTCATTTTGTGACTTTTTCTTTTCTGCCATGTCAGCTGCCACGTGGCAAGGCCTTGGATTTTGTGACAACAAACCAATGTCATATACTTGGGACAGTAAATATACAGATGTCACATAATAAATTTGTGAGGGTGGCTTTTGATGCTTGGATTTTGGTCAACTGATTGTCATAAATCTTAAATTGTGAATTAAATTTCATATATTATGACATAATAGAATGCCAAAATGCCACACATTTGTTAGAGGTGTTACAAGGGGTTGTTGTGTGCTTGCAAGGTACTAATTGGGTGCTCCCTACCTTGCCTTATATATTGTGAGGGGTAGGGTTACATCTATGATGATCAGTTTACATATATGTTTTCTAGTCGGTTACATGGAAATAATAACAGAATAGCTATCATATCATGCATCCTAGTTGGGCCAAACTCCTAATGCCATTCCTTGATCACCAAGTCTGGTAGCGAACATGATTTTGGGTGAGCCTCATCTTCGCCAGCCTAAGCCCATCCCGATGGTATTGGGTTGTTGACGGTAAAATATCACATTTTCATATACTCAAAATATTGTCAATAGGCTCAGAATAAAAGGAAGATAAGCAGATCATGAGTATATTTTATCAAATAACCAAGTTCCACAAGTATATGGAGTATTTTCCATAGGACATAGCAAAATGGAGAATAGAGTTATGGGTTGGCCACCCCTATGCATCCAACTACCCCTCAATCCTACCATGATCCAAGAAGCACACTGCCTAGCAATTTCAGACATTGGATCAACTTTGTGCTTCTCTAGATGGCTCAGGATGAAGTCACATAGATTGAAGGGCCCATAACTCTACAAATCGACATGAACAGTGGCCCCACAAGGTGTAAACCCACTCAAGATAGCACCAACAAGAACCCCACCAGAGGGGGTGGTCCTAGCTGTCAGTGGGGGGGTCAGTCAACCCCCCTTGGTCACCTAACGCCCTAGTTTGCTCCACCTCCTTTGACCAACTTCCTACAAAAAAGCACACTTGTGGGACATCTCCACCATTAATTTGAAGTCAGTTTGATCATGTGGTTGAGGTGAAGAGCACATGGATCCATTGGTCCACCTCTAAATCACTATAAATAGGGGCTCACACCTCCCTCTCCATTCATGACTCAAAGCATCAAGTGAAGAGTAGAATAGTCTAGTGTGGGAGTTAGAGTGAGTAGTGAGCTTTGCTCGGGTTTCTAGATCTGGTCTTTTAGAGAGTCTGGTATAGCTCTTGTACCTTTCCCTTTTCAGTAAGATTCTACTTTATTTAATATATTATTCTTCTCTACTTTACTTAGTCTTTACTTTGTACAACATTATTCTTATGATAGTGTTCTTGTGGTATATCTTAGTTGATATAGTTGTATGCTTGATAGATTGTTGATCTACGACCTGAACTTGTACATTGATCATCGCCTTTAATCGGGTGCTCTAATTGATCCATTTGTACACAATTAGAGTAGTGAGAGATAGTGTAAACAACGTGTTTATACTTGATCTTGCCTTTGGTTGCTGCTTGTTGCACGGATTATTTGTGGTAGCTAGGTGGTGACGGCCCTATCTAGTCTTTGTATTTCACGACGAGTTGTTAGGCAAGTTATTAAAAAGTAAGGCACCCATAAAAAGTTAGATGGTTCAAGCAAGGGCTTTGTCCTCTTACTGTGGCATCTTTCGCCTCATGCACCCATTATGTGGACTCAATCTACTTGCTACATCTATGTGATTAATATTGAACCATAGAAGTAGAGTTAGATCATAGGAACCTTTACTCTCTTGTTGTCTTCTCACCAAGCCGTACCTTGCTAGTTATCCTTTGAGTTATCTCAACCTTTTTGTCTTGAGCTTGTTTCATCAACCCCTTCCTATCATTATTCGATTACCCTTGCTACACTATCTAACTAATTTATGGTAACCCTAAGATCTCTTATTTATTGTCATTCCTAGCTACTGCTTTCTTTGTGGATTAAAATAAATAATGATACCTTAGAATACTCCATGGTGAAGTGCTAAAATAGTATTATGTGCGCTTGTAGAATTCTCTACTTGAGTATAAGAAATACCAACAAGTATTTATGGCTAAAAGCATCTAGGCCCCTAGTTGGGTTTCGGTGATTAATGACAATACATGATTACTATGACTAACATGTGTTTTGCAGAGGCAATTAAGTTAGGTCATGGTAATGGAGATCGATTGGGCAATCATGGTGGTCATGCCCCTACGATGGAAATCATTTCGGTTTTCAAAGGATGGATAATAAGGTCAAGGATGGACTAGTTCTAAGTGTCGATTGGAGTTGAAGAGACACTTAGAGTAGTTTAGGACTTTGTTTTTCCTTTGGCCATACTATTAAGGGGGGTATGGATGGGTAGCTTGACCTAGATAAGTCTAGTGGGTTAGGTGTGGTGCACACTTGCTAAACCTAGCACTAGGTAGCTCCTAAAAAGCCCTTAGATCCATTGAAGCAAACTTCATTCACGTATGATCAAAAATAGGAAGTGAATGGAGGGTCAAATGCTGACCGGACGCTGGCTTTGGTGTGACCGAACACTGGCGTAGAGTCTGGTCAGTTCATTTAATCAAGGTGAAGTCATCTGGAAGTGATCGGACGCTGAGAGGTGAAGTGACCGGACGCTATGGGCCAGCGTCCGGTCGACTCCAGTAAGGTTCCAGAGAGGGAAAATCACGACCGGACGTGTCTGGTCAGTGCTGACCGGACGCTAGCCAGCGTCCGGTCACACTATAAACACTAGAGCTCGGAGTGAACTGATCGGCGTGTTTGGTCAACATGATCAGAGTGTCCGGTCATCCCACAGAGGTACATAACGGTTCGTTTTTAGCCCATGTTATAAATACTTCCTCCATTCATGTGTGTGGGCACTTTTGCTCATTTCAACAGCTGAGAAACACCTTTGAGAGTGTCAAGAAGAGCAAGGTCCTAGTGAGGTGATTGAGATTTGAGAATCCCAAAGAGAGCCCTCATTAGTGAGATCAAGAGTAGCAAAGTGTGCATCCACCCTTCTCATTAGGCTTGTCGTGGTCAAGTGAGAGTTTGTGCTTGTTACTCTTGGTGATCGCCATCACCTAGACGGCTTGGTGGTGATTGGAGAGCTTGGTGATCATCCGGCGGAGCTTGTGGATGACCCAACTCAAGTTATGAGAGGTTGTGGGTGATTCACCGCGACGGAGTGTCAAAGAATCAACCCGTAGAGAGCACTTGATCCTTGCACAGATTAAGGGGGAGCTACACCCTTGCGTGGGTGCTCCAACGAGGACTAGTAGGGAGTGGTGACTCTCCGATACCTCGACAAAACATCGCCGTGTTCCTCTTTCTCTCTTTACCTTGAGCATTTACTTTGAGCAATTCAATTCTTGTCATTTACATTCCTAGAATTGCCATGCTAGAGTAGGATTGGAACTTAGGGTGCTAAACTTTTGTGCGTTAGATCAATAGAAACACTTTCTAGGCACAAGGGGTTAATTGGGCTAATCGTAGAGTTTAATTATTGCAAAGAAATTTAGAATTAGCCCAATTCACCCCCCCCCCTCTTAGGCATCTTGATCCTTTCAATTGGTATCGGAGCCTCGTGCTCACATATTTAGGCTTAATCGCCTAGAGAAAGATGTCTCACGGGGATGGACCTCCTCCTATCTTTGAGGGGGATGATTTTCCATATTGGAAAATTCGCATGGAGGAGTACTTAGAAGCTCTAGATGTTGGAATACTTAGAGCCGCCTCACAAGGCTTCCCAAAACCTTGGGATGCTACTAACCTACAAGGGGATGAGGTGAATTATGAGAAATGGAATGCAAAGGCTCGAAACACCATATTTAGAGGCCTTTGTAAAGATGTGTTCAACCGAGTGAGGAACCACAAAGACGTCCATGCACTATGGTCGGACGTTTGTGTGCTTCATGAGGGAACAAAGAGTGAGCATGAGGAACACTATCATCTTGTTATGAAAAAGCTTAACTCTTTTGAAATGCTTCCTAAAGAATGTGCTAATGAAATGTATTCATGTTTGAATGCTCTTGTAGAGGAAGTCAATGGGCTTAGACTAACTCAAATGCAACCATCCGATGTTGTAAGAAAGATCTTGAGTGTCCTCCCCATTGACAAATATGGGCACATTGTGACCATGCTTCATCAAGGTGATCTTTCCACCGCTACACCGACACAAATCTTGGGAAAGATTAATGCTCATGAGATGTACATGCACATCACACCTCAAGATGGCTCATCCTCTAACAAGAAGAAAGAAAAGGACTTAACATTCAAAGCTTGTCAAGAGAAGGGCAAAGCAAGGCTTGAGTATGAGAGCTCAAGTGATGATGAAGTTGATGATGCAAGCCTTGCTCTCATGGTGAGAAAAACTGCCAAGATGCTAAAGAAGCTCAACAAGAGTGGCATCAAGTTTGATGGCAAGAAGAAGTTCTTCACTAGCTCTAGAAGGAAGCCAATCTCCAAGATGGATTGCTACAATTGTGGAGAACTTGGTCATCTAGCTCACCAATGCACAAAGCCCAAGAAAGACAAGTTCAAGAACAAGAACAAGGGCAAGAAAGATGACTCAAGTGATGAAGATGAGAAGAAAAAAGACAAGCCATACAAGAAGAGAGATGGCAAGAAGGACTTCCACAAGAAGAAGAGTGGAAAGGCATACATCATCGGTGATTGGCTCAAGGACATTGATTCATCTAGTGGCTCATCCGATGATGATAGTGACAATGAGAAGGTGGCCGCCATTGTTATTAACTCTTCATCATCTTCACTGCCACCATCGCCATCATCCTCTACACACCTATGCCTTATGGCCAAGGGTGAACGCAAGGTATCAAATGATGATGAGAGTAGTGGTGATGAACATGCTAGTAATGATGATAGAGATAGTGATGATGATGAATATGAATCACCTTCTTATGATGATCTTGTTAAATTGCTAAATAAATACTCCAAGATCATTATAAAGACTAGAGCTAAGAATGATAAGCTAGAAGCTAAAAATGATTCTCTTTTAGCTAAATGTGATATAGCCAAAAAGGCTAGTATTGAGCTTAGAGAAGCAAATGAAGCTATGTCAACCAAACTGAAGGAGCTCAAATCTTCTAAGAAAGAGCTTAAAGATAAACATGATAAACTTGTGAGGATGCATAAAGAGCTCATCACTAGTCATAATATGCTAAAAGATGAATATACTACTCTTAAGATTAATCATGATAATCTTGTTATTGCTCAAGAATATTTATCCAATAAGCCACATGATGCTACTAACAATGTTGTTAAGATTGATATAGCTACATCATGTTATGATTTGATCATTGAGAGCATTGAGCAAAGTTCTAGTAGCAAGGGCAAGCAAGTGGTTGAAGCCGATGATTATGATGAGCTTGTTAAGCTCAAGAATGACAATGAAAAGCTCAAGAAAGATCTTGAAGAGATCAAAAGTCACAACACCATTGTGCTAGAAACTCTTAATCATGATGGTGAGTTGATGCTTGAGAATGAGAAGCTCAAAGAAGAAAACAAGAAGCTCAAGGAAGAGAAAAACAATGATGCTCTTAAGGAAGAGAACAAGAAGCTCAAGTTGGAGAAAGAGCATCTCAAGATTGGATTGAGCAAGTTCACTAGAGGCAAGTATCTTTAAAGTGAGCTACTAATGAACACCGTCATGAAGATGGATAGAAGTGGCATTGGGTACATGACAAACAAAGAGAAGAAGGCTCAAGCTCAACAACAACAAAAGCCAAAGCCAAAGAAGTGTTTTGAGTGTGGACAAGAAGGCCACTTTGCTCATGAGTGCCAAACTCCACCACCACAACCCTTGCCCAAGCATGCTAGACCTTTTTGCCTTCAATGCTCACTACATGTTTAGAAAGGATTCTAGTGGAAAGATGAAAGTCATGTTCTTAGGACCCCCCCCAACAAGAATAGGCCTAAGAAAATTTGGGTTGCAAAGTCACTTGTTGAGAAGGTGAAGGGCCCTAAACAAGTTTGGGTTCCTAAAGCTTGATCTCTTGTGTGTAGGTGAACTACAAGACCACTACAAGACCGGTGGAAGTCATTGGGTTATTGATAGTGGTTGCACACAACATATGACTGGTGATCCTCGTATGTTCACCTCACTAGATGAAGAAGTAGATGGACAAGAAAGAATCACATTTGGAGATAATTCAAAGGGCAAGGTTAAAGGATTGGGCAAAGTGGCAATATCAAATGATCATTCTATCTCAAATGTGCTATATGTTGCTTCATTGAGCTTCAACTTGCTATCCGTTGGACAATTGTGTGATCTTGGCTTCCAATGCTTGTTCACCAAGAAGGAAGTTGTTGTATCTAAGAAGGATGATGATCAAGTGATATTCAAAGGATTTAGATACAACAACCTATATCTAGTGGATTTCACCTCTGAAGATGCAAATTTGAAGACTTGCCTATTCACCAAAACAACACTTGGGTGGCTATGGCATAGAAGACTTGCTCATGTTGGGATGAGCTCACTCAAGAAGCTAATGAAGAATGATTTGGTGAGAGGGTTGAAGGACATGAAGTTTGAGAAGGACAAGTTTTGTAGTGCATGTCATCCAACCAAAGCTTTTATGTCAACCACAAGAGTGCTAGAACTCCTTCACATGGATTTATTTGGACCAACAACATACAAGAGTTTGGGAGGAAATCTTTATTGTCTTGTGATTGTTGATGACTATTCAAGATATACATGGGTATTCTTCCTTCATGACAAATCTGAAGTTGCATCTTGCTTCAAGAAGTTTGCCAAGAGAGCACAAAATGAGTTTGAAGTGAAGCTCAAGAAGATAAGAAGTGACAATGGGAAGGAATTTGACAACACAAACATAGAAGCCTATTGTGATGAAGTTGGGATCAAGCATGAGGTCTCCGCAACATATACTCCTCAATAAAATGGTGTAGTTGAGAGGAAGAACCAGACATTGATCACTCTTGCAAGAATAATGCTTGATGAGTACAACCCCCCCAAAGCTCTATGGGCAGAAGCTATCAACACCGCTTGCTATGCATCCAACTGTCTATTCCTTCAAACGTTCCTTGGCAAGACACCTTATGCGTTGCTCAATGGGAAGAAGCCGGACATCTCCTTCTTTAGGGTGTTTGGTTATAAATGCTACATCTACAAGAAGCAGCAACACCTAGGGAAGTTCCAAAGACGTTGTGATATTGGTTTTCTTATTGGCTACTCATCAAAGTCCAAAGCATATAGAGTATTTAATCATGCCACCGGCTTGGTTGAAGAAACATATAATGTGGAATTTGATGAATCTAATGGCTCCCAAGGAGCACATGAGAATCTTGATGATGTAGGTGATGAACCATTGAGGGAGGCTATGAAGAACATTCCGGTTGGAGACATCAAGCCTAAAGATGATGAAGATGATGTACAAGTGATTGATCCACCTTCTTCATCAAGTGTGCCACAAGATGATGATAAAGATGGGAGAGTAGAAAATGAAGACACCCATGTCTCCCATGATCAAATGGTGGTACAAGCACAAGATGTTGATGCTCCACAACCTCCTCCTCAAGTGGTCAATAGAAGAAATACACCTCTACTACAAGATCATCCATAAGATCTCATCATAGGGAGTCCATCAAAGGGTGTAATGACTCGCTCACAAAAACTTGCTTCATTTATTGCTCATCACTCTTTTGTCTCTTGCTATGAGCCTACCAAGGTAGAAGAAGCTCTTCAAGATCTGGATTGGATAAATGCCATGCATGAAGAGTTGAACAACTTCACCCGCAATGAAGTTTGGACTCTTGAAGAATGGCCAAAAGGAGCAAGAGTCATTAGAACAAAGTGGGTGTTCCGCAACAAGCAAGATGATCAAAGCGTAGTTGTGAGGAACAAGGCAAGACTAGTTGCAAAGGGGTTCTCTCAAGTTGAAGGATTGGATTTTGAAGAGACCTTTGTACCGGTTGCAAGACTAGAAGCCATTCGTATCCTCCTTGCATATGCATCACATCATGAAATGAAACTATATCAAATGGATGTGAAAAGTGCATTTTTAAATGGCTTTATTAATGAACTAGTCTATGTTGATCAACCTCCTGGGTTTGAAGACCCTAGATATCCTAATCATGTTTATAGGTTGTCCAAGGCATTATATGGGCTTAAGCATGCCCCAAGAGCTTGGTATGAGTGCCTTCGGGACTTCCTCATTGAGAAGGGCTTCACCATCGGGAAGGTCGACACCACACTATTCACCAAGAAGCTTGATGGGCACATCTTCATTTATCAAGTGTATGTTGATGATATCATCTTTGGATCATCAAATGAAGATTCTTGCAAAGAGTTTGGTGAATTGATGTCAAAGGAGTTCGAGATGTTAATGATTGGAGAGCTTACATTCTTTCTTGGTTTTCAAGTCAAACAAATGAGAGAAGGGATTTTCATCTCTCAAGAGAAATATACCAATGATCTTCTCAAGAGATTCAAGATGGATGAATGTAAGCCAATCAAGACACCAATGGCAACTAATGGATATCTCGACCTAGATGAGGGAGGTAAAACGGTTGATAAAACTCTCTACCGCTCTATGATTGGTAGCTTGCTATATTTAACCATATCTAGGCCCGACATCATGTTTAGTGTGTGTATGTGTGCTAGATTTCAAGCTAATCCTAAGGAAACTCATTTAATTGTCGTAAAAAGAATCATTAGGTATCTTAAGCACACACCAAGCATTGGCCTTTGGTATCCCAAAGGAGCTATATTTGAGTTAGTTGGCTATTCCAATTTGGATTATGCCAGTTGCAAAGTTGATAGAAAAAGCACATCTAGAGGGTGCCATTTGCTTGGTAGATCACTTGTGTCTTGGTCCTCCAAGAAGCAAAATAGTGTGGCTTTGTCCACCGCCGAAGCGGAATACATTATCGCGGGTGCTTGTTGTGCACAAATACTTTACATGAAACAAACTTTGCTAGACTATGGTGTAGTTCTAGATAAAGTACCTCTTTTATGCGACAATGAAAGTGCGGTAAAACTTGCAAATAATCCAGTTCAACACTCTCGCACCAAGCACATAGATATCTGCCATCACTTTCTTAGAGATCATGTTGCTAAAAATGATATATCGTTAGAAGGTGTAAGGACCGAGGATCAATTGGCGGATATCTTCACTAAACCACTAGATGAGGCGACTTTTTGTCGATTGCGGAATGAGCTCAATGTTTTTATTATAGTAACTTCACTAAAAAATGAGCTTGTGTTGTCCCTTGCATTGCATTGTAATATACAACATGTTTAATTTTTGGTAATGCATAAAGGGCTTATCTACCATGGTTAAGATAACCACCGTAAAGCGTGTGAAGAAGCTTAACCTTGGATCAAACTTGACAAGCAACTAGATTTATCTTCAAGTATTGCATTGCATATGCATGAATGTTGTTTTATCATTTATCTTCAATTGCCCTCTTATTGCCTATTTTCATAAAAAGAATAATAGCCTAAGGCAAAATATTTTTGAAAAACATGAGGGTTTGAGAGAGGTCACTCACATCAGTTCCAATTGGTGTTTATTTGGATCTTATTGGAGTTGGGACTTGATTGGGAACAGGCAGCACGAAGGACTTTGAAGATTCGCTGGAAAAGGAGTGACCGGACGCTGCACCGGACTCTGATGTCTAGCGTCCTGTCAGTTCACAGGAGGTGAACTACTGCTGAGAAGGAGTGACCGGACGCTAAAACAGTGTTCTCACAGCGTCCGGTCAGATGGTGATCTAGCGTCTGGTCGATCGAAGACGAAGGAGACAGCTTGCACCAGACTCTGGCTACATCTGGTCGGTGTCCACTAGACGCATCCGGTAGCGATTCCAGAAGATTTGGACCTCTCTAGAATCGACCGAACGCTGGGTGGCAGCGTCCGGTCGCTACCACCGAAGCGTCCGATAAGTTGAAAATGTGCGGGATTCAATCTCTTTCCTGTTTCCTTCTTTGTCACATCGGGGGATTCCTTTATAACCGTAAGCCACCCGTGCGCTTTGACCTATCCGGCCAACATCACCGCCTCCCTCCTGCGCCGCCGACCGCCGCACCCCGCACCGCCGCTCCCTGTGCCGCCCATCACACCTCCGCGCCACATGTCGCCGTGCATCACCGCCCATCATGCCTCCGCGCCGCCACGCCATGCCTCTGCGCGTCGTCGCCCGCGCTGCATCACGCCCGAGTCGTCGCTGCCGCCGCGCTGCGCCTCCACGCGCCGCCGCCCACGCTGCGTTGCGCCTGAGACGCCGCCGCCGCCGCGCTAGTCTCCCCGTGTCTCCTCCGCCAGAGCCGCCGTCGTGCCCTAGCGCCAGCACCTTCCACGCCGCACCATGCTGCACCGCCCATGCCTCTGCCCTAGCCACCGAGCTTGTGCCCTAAGTCGGTTCCTCCACATCATCTCGGTCACCAATTTTCATTGAGCCAGAACCCTAACCCTAGCCGATTCGGTGGTTCCCCGCGTATCGCTTCTCATCTCTTCGGATCGCCAGTTCGTCAGGTAGCAAGCCCTCGATTCAATTTCATACCTAATTGCTTGCTTTCTTAGGGTTTCACATCTCTAGATGGATAATTAAGATTATATGTATATCCTCTATTCTATCGTGCAGCGAGTCAGTGCCGTTGAGGTCCTATTTGCAGTTGTCAGTCAACTCAGGGCCAAGCTCGCGAGTACGGATCGAGGCCAAGCCTCGGAAGTGACAGTTGATAGTTGTTTCTTGTTAGCGTAGTTGTTCTTTTTAGATCCAACTGATGGTTCACGTCAAGAATATTGGAGGTGGTCCTAGTGATGAGGATCCGAGACACCCGCCTCGCTTGCCTACAGATCCAAAAGGCAAGGCAACAAAGAAACTTGCAACAAAGAAGCAGAAGTATCCAGATGCAGACACAACTAGAGCAGCCATAGTTGCAGCAGTAGCAGAGCGTGCGGAGACAGAAGGTGCTAGGAGTGGAGTCCAGATCGCATATCAGCTCTCTCCATCTATGAGGGCCGCACTAGAGTAGGTTGAGCACCGTCATGGTGGTCTAGCTAGGACTATCATGGTTGCGGGACGGCAAGTTGTCTTCGATGAGAGTTAGCCTCAGGGGGGTCATAGTAGGAGCCATAGGTAGTAGAGCATACTCAGGAGGGACAGCAGGCTGAGGAGACAGAGCAAGCACCTCAGCCATAGCTTCGCCGCTCTGGTCGTACTCATGCTCTAGTCACACCGAGGGCAGATACATAGCGGAGGGGTTCTCATCCACCACCTAGACCACAGGGTCCGCCTCTAGTGACTCATCTAGATCTGAGGGCCACCATGGCCAAGCAAGTGCAGCAGCTCAGATTTGTGGATTTTGAGTAGTGGTTTCCGCTGAGGTGAGATGAGCATGCATTAGAGGGCTTCTACACACCACTGTAGGAGGACTTCTATAATGCATATCTTAACAGTGGAGCTGTTTTTAGATCTCAGAGGGTGTGCAACATAGAGTCTATTGTTGCAGCAGCTGGAGAGCACATTCGCCCCTACCTTTCTTACCTGCCAGGGCTGACAGATTTACTTGGATGGACTGGCTTATATGTTCCATCTTGGGTCCATCAGTTCTATGCTTCTCTCTGGATTGACCCGCAACATAGATTCATACACGTTGCATTCAGTGGCAGAGATTATAGGCTGACGAGCACTAGGGCCAGAGAGATACTCAGGCTTCATGAGCAGCCCGTCTAGCTACATGAGGTTTGCTATGGATAGACAGCGCCCCCCAGACATCCTCATGGTAGGATGGTGCCCCCTATAGATCTAGTCTGCCACTACTTCACAGAGCCATTCGGTGAGGGGTCTAGCAGGACACCCAGTGATCTCACTCCCACTGCTAGAGTGCTTGATGCCATTATTAGGAGGACACTGCTTCCGAGGATGGGGTATTGCGAGGGCTTGACTCGCATACAGTTGTGGCTACTGAACTGTCAGCAGACAGTGTTTGGTATTTGGGATCTCCTTCTATTAGAGATGGAGGATACTATTGCTAAGAAGTTTAGAGGTCATCGACAATTGCCCTATGCCCACTGGATCGTGTTTCTTATTCATAGGGCAGTTACAGTGAGGCCGCCTGAGATGCTAGTTGAGTATAGTGGTGCTACGATAGAGTTCCCTACATATAACCTAACTCAGATGATCTGCCATAGTACACCGACTGCACCTAGCTAGCCACGTCATCGTCCAGAGGTACCAGAGACTACAGCCCAGCAGGATGATACTATTAGGGGCATAGCAGCTATTGAGGAGGAGCGGCTTAACACTCAGTAGGAGGGGATGGTCGAGAGCGACCCCTGCGATAGCTCAGATGAGGACTACCATGATATTCCTCAGATGCCTCCTCGACAACATGATCATGAGGCCGGTAGCTCTAGTTCAGCTCCAACTGCACCGCAGACTGACCTCGCTCTACTTGCCATACTTGAGCGGATGAGGCAGGATTAGGCTCGCCAGGCTTAGGAGACCGCTGCTACTTTTGCACAGTTCCAGACTCGACAGGATGAGTTTCAGCGACAGCAGCAGGCCATACAGCAGCAGCAGCAGGCCATGCATCAGCAGCAGTTTCTCATGTAGCAGCAGCTCCTTGGATTTATGTAGCATGTAGTGACAGCTATTGGGGTTCCACCACCATAGGCTTCACCCTAGCTTGGTCAGCCTACCACCACTTCTATGACTCCAGCGTTACAGCCTAGTGAGCTTTAGAGTTAGGGACAACCACTAGCATAGTTTGCTTCACCTACAGAGCAGGTGTCCTAGTGGTTTGCTTTGCCCGTGTTAGCCTCACAGTTCACACCTCTCCAGATAGGCTTCACACCGGCTTAGACTTCCTCGGTGCTAGTGCTAGACACTTCAGTCTCCAGGAGTCTTGGAGCGACTTTCAGTGAGTTGACAAGGCAGCCTACTACGCCATAATTGCATGTCCTAGGTCCTTCTATAGTTGCACCTATTACTAGGACTATAGAGACGCTCCCTTCCTCAGTGGCATCATCAGAGCTAGCTACTCTAGTCATACTTGCACAATCTACAGCAGCTCCAATTATTGATCCGACCCAGACCGCTTTAGCATTGCTTCCAGCTACAGAGGGTCAGACAACTTAGAGTTCTGGTTTAGATGATGACGGCACTTAGTTCTAGCTTGCTCCTTGTACCTCAGCGCCCGCCTCGTCTGCTGCAGCCCCACCGACCGACCCTTAGGTTTTGGTGTTTGACGCCAAAGGGGGAGAGGGATTGAGTATGTTAGTCTTGAGGGGAGCGACTTAGGGGGAGCTTAGTTTACTTAGACTATCTATTACATTTGGAGTTTTATATGTGATACACTATTATGCATGTGTGTGTTTATTTTTATGCATCAAACTATATTTATGTGATAGTGATATCTATGTGATCGTGATATATGACATGTGTGCTTTATACTTTGAATTATTTACATGTCATATCACTTGTGCTATGCTCATTTGCTTTGCTTCCATGTTTTACTCCAATGCAAATGAGCTTTATTACTTGTACTCATGCTTATTTTTCATATCTTTTGAGTACATCATGTTGGCTTGGGTCATATAAGCTTGCCTAACTCTCTTGTTCTTATTGTCAAAAGCTTATATGAACCAAGCATGTCAAAAACCTCAACTCTTTCACATACTCAAGGTAGTATTGTCATCAATCACCAAAAAGGGGGAGATTGAAAGCATCTAGGCCCCTAGTTGGGTTTCGGTGATTAATGACAATACATGATTACTATGACTAACGTGTGTTTTGCAGAGGCAATTAAGTTAGGTCATGGTAATGGAGATCGATTGGGCTATCATGGTGGTCATGCCCCTACGATGGAAATCGTTTCGGTTTTTAAAGGATGTACGACAAGGTTAAGGATGGACTAGTTCTAAGTGTCGATTGGAGTTGAAGAGACACTTAGAGTAGTTTAGGACTTTGTTTTTCCTTTGGCCGTACTATTAAGGGGGGTATGGATGGGTAGCTTGACCTAGATAAGTCTAGTGGGTTAGGTGTGGTGCACACTTGCTAAACCTAGCACTAGGTAGCTCCTAAAAAGCCCTTAGATCCATTGGAGCAAACTTCATTCATGTATGATTGAAAGTTAGAAGTGAATGGAGGGTCAAATGCTGACCGGACGCTGGCTTCGGTGTGATCGGACACTGGCGCAAAGTCCGGTCAGTTCATTTGATCAAGGTGAAGTCATCTGGAAGTGACCGAATGCTGAGAGGTGAAGTGACCGAATGCTGAGGGCCAGCGTCCAGTCGACTCCAGTAAGGTTCCAGAGGGGGAAAATCATGACCGGACATGTCCGGTCAGTGCTGACTGGACGCTGGCCAGCGTCCGGTCACACTGTAAACACTGGAGTTTGGGGTGAACTGACCGGCATGTCCAATCAACATGACCGGAGCGTCCGGTCACCACGCAAAGGCACATAACGGTTCGTTTTTCAGCCCATGTTATAAATACTTCCTCCATTCATGTGTGGGGGCACTTTTGCTCATTTCAACATCTGAGAAACACCTTTGAGAGTGCCAAGAAGGGCAAGGTCCTAGTGAGGTGATTGAGATTTGAGAATCCCAAAGAGAGCCCTCATTAGTGAGATCAAGAGTAGCAAAGTGTGCATCCACCCTTCTCATTAGGCTTGTCGTGGTCAAGTGAGAGTTCGTGCTTGTTACTCTTGGTGATCGCCATCACCTAGATAGCTTGGTGGTGATTGGAGAGCTTGGTGATCATCCAGCGGAGCTTGTGGATGACCCAACTCAAGTTGTGAGCGGTTGTGGGTGATTCACCACGATGGAGTGTCAAAGAATAAACCCGTAGAGAACACTTGATCCTTGTGCGGTGAAAGCATCTAGGCCCCTAGTTGGATTTTGATGATTAATGACAATACAAGATTACTATGACTAATGTGTGTTTTGCAGAGGCAAATAAAGTTAGGTCATGGTAATGGAGATCGATTGGGCAATCGAGGTTGTCATGCCCCTACGATGGAAATCATTTCGGTATTCAAAGGATTGACGACAAGGTTAAGGATGACTTGTTCTAAGTGTCGATTGGAGTTGGAGAGACACTTAGAATAGTTTAGGACTTTGTTTTGCCTTTGGCCGTACTATTAAGGGGGGTATGAATGGGTAGCTTGACCTAGTTAAGTCTAGTGAGTTAGGTGTGGTGCACACTTGTTAAAACTAGCTCTAGGTAGCTCCTATGAATGCCTAAGATCCTTTGGAGCAAACTTCATTCACATATGATCGAGAGTTGGAAGTGAATGGAGGGTCAAATACTGACCGGACGCTGGCTCTGGTGCGACCGGACGCTGGCCGTAGGGTCCGGTCAGTTCATTTGACTGAGGAGAACAAGTATGGTGTGACCGGACGCTAGAAGGTCAATGTGACCGGACGCTGAGGGACAACGTCCGGTCGACTCCAGTAAGGGTCCAGACTTGAGAAAGTGTGACCGGACGCGTCTGGTCAGTGGTGACCGGACCCTATGTATCCAGCGTCTGGTCGTTTATAGTAAGCATCCAAGAGCGACCGGATGCATCCGGTCAGTTCTGACTGGACCCTGACTGCGTCCGGTCATCACTTGAAAACTGTTGCACGGGTTGAACTGACCGGAGCGTCCGGTCAAAACGATCGGAGCGTCCGGTCATCCCGCAGAAGCTCATAACGGTTCGTTTTTCAGGCTGCCTTATAAATAGAAGCTCCACTCGTGTGTGGAGTCACTTTTGCTCATTCCAACAGCTGAGAAACACGTTTGTGAGTGCCAAGAAGAGCAAGGTCCTAGTGAGGTGTTTGTGATTTGAGAATCCTAGAGTGACACCTCATTAGTGAATCAAGAGTAGACAAGTGTGCATCCATCTTCTCATTAGGCTTCGTGTGGTCAAGTGAGAGTTCGTGCTTGTTACTCTTGGTGATCGCCATCACCTAGACGGCTTGGTGGTGATTGGGAGCTTGGTGATCACCCGGCGGAGCTTGTGGGTGACCCAACTCAAGTTGTGAGCGGCTTTGGGTGATTCACCGCGACGGAGTGTCGAAGAATCAACCTATAGAGAGCACTTGATCCTTGCGCGGATCAAGGGGGAGCTACACCCTTGTGCGGGTACTCCAACGAGGACTAGTGGAGAGTGGCGACTCTCCGATACCTCGGCAAAACATCGCCGCGTTCCTCTCTCCATTTACTTTGAGCATTTACTTTGAGCATTTACTTTGAGCATTTACTTTGAGTATTTACTTTGAGCAATTCAATACTTGTCTTTACATTCGTAGAATTGCTATGCTAAAGTAAGTTTGGAACATAGGTTGCAAGTCTATTGTGCATAAATTTGATAGAAACACTTTTCTAGGCACAAGGGGTTAATTGGGCTATCCGTAGGATTTGATTATTGAAAGAAAATTTAGAATTAGCCCAATTCACCCCCCCCCTCTTGGGCATCTTGATCCTTTTAATTGGTATCAGAGCCTCGTGCTCACATTTTTAAGCTTAACCGCTTAGAGCAAGATGTCTCACGGGGATGGACCTCCTCCTATCTTCGAGGGGGATGATTTTCCATATTGGAAAATTCGCATGGAGGCTTACCTAGAAGCTCTAGATGTTGGAATTCTTAGAGCCACCTCTCAAGGGTTCCCAACACCTAAGAATGCCGCACAACTCCAAGGCGATGAAGTAAACTATGAAAATGGAATGCAAAGGCTCGCAACACCATCTTTAGAGGCCTTTGCAAAGATGTGTTCAATCGTGTAAGGAACCACAAAGACGCCCATGCACTATGGTCGGACGTTTGTGCGCTCCATGAGGGAACCAAGAGTGAGCGTGAGGAACGCTATCATCTTGTAATTAAAAAGCTAAATTCTTTTGAGATGCTTCCCAAAGAAAGTGCTAATGAAATGTATTCTCGTTTAAATGTTCTTGTAGAGGAAGTTAATGGGCTTAGACTTACTCAAATGTCACCATCCGACGTTGTGAGAAAGATCTTGAGTGTCCTCCCCGTTGACAAATATGGGCACATTGTGACCGTGCTACATCAAGGTGATCTTTCCACCGCTACACCGACACAAATCTTGGGAAAGATCAATGCTCATGAGATGTATATGCACATCACACCACAAGATGGCTCATCCTCTACAAAGAAGAAAGAGAAAGACTTAGCATTCAAAGCTAGCCAAGATAAGGGCAAGGCAAGACTTGAGTATGAAAGCTCAAGTGATGAAGATGATGAAGAAAGTCTTGCTCTCATGGTGAAGAAGACCGCCAAGATGCTAAAGAAGCTAAACAAGAGTGGCATCAAGTTTGACGGCAAGAAGAAGAAGTTCTTCACTAGCTCAAGAAGAAAGCCAATCTCCGAGATGGATTGCTACAATTGTGGCGAACTTGGCCACCTAGCTCATCAATGCACAAAGCCCAAGAAAGACAAGTTCAAGAACAAGGGCAAGAAAGATGATTCAAGTGATGAAGATGAAAAGAAAAAGAACAAGCCATACAAGAAGAGAGATGGCAAAAAGAGAGACTTCTACAAGAAGAAGAAGAGTGGCAAA